>NC_030815.1:79978704-80281734 GCF_001704415.2 Capra hircus
CACATCCTTCTCAAAAGTAACTTCTCAAAGTCAGAGTGAGCAAGACTAGATGAAACAAAACAGTTTCTATGAAATAAAGTTTGGAACTCATCCTTTGTGAAAAACAAATTGTAGCTCATAGGAAAGACTGGGTCTCAACAAAACTCAAAAGCAAATTAGGACCAAATCAAAATACACAAGAAATTCATATCTGTTGCCCTGGACTTTGGGATCTACTTTGAACTCCAGTCCTATATATTCTCATGGATTTTCTTCTTAAGCCCATAAACTCTCAGGAAGGTAGACTAATGGCCTCTTAAAGAGGCACCTGAATTCCCCTTTGCCATCACCATAAATAAGCAAAGCACATCTCTAGCAAATCTCTAGATCATCTTAGAGAAACTAAATCCTAGAAAAGAAGGAAAGGAAGAAAGGAGAGAGGAGAAAGAACCATTACCCAAGCAAACCTTCAAACATTCAAAATTTAGAGTTAGGGATACTGTGGCATTGGGCAAAAATAAAAAAAGCAAAAAACAACCAATCAAACAGAAAACTTCCATCTTGTGTCAAAACATGAACTCCTGAGACTTAAAGAAAGAGAAAGAGAGAGAAAAGAAAAAGTTAGAATAAGCAACTAAGCAAACAAACAAATCTGTGGTGTAGAGGCAAACATTGGGCTGCATTCAATGAATCCCTTTTAGATCAATTAATGCCACTGTTTATTTAATTCTGAATTCCGTCACATGTGGCAGGCAGGCGCTGCTCTTCTTTTCAACTGAAACTGCGCAAAACATCGTCTGGATCCAAGGAAATCTTGCCAAAATCCCTGGCAATGTATCACTTTTTTAAGCCCTGTTTTGCTTTTGTGCTCATGGTAACGTTCGCAGCTGTTGTACGTGGCTTCAGGCTGTCTGACTCCCTTGAGAGAATTTATGTGTTTTTCAACTTCCTTTCCTTATTAGGAGGCAGGAATCTGCGACACCTATTAGAACAAGTATGCATAAAGGGTAATGACCGTGCAATTTATTAGTGGTCTGTTCTTCCTCAAATGAGCCCTTGGCCCCCAGCTCCAGGAGGCCGTGCCCATTTCTGAATCACCTCTGCTTTCTCGGCAGCAGGTGGGCACAGCAGCCTTAATCAAGGGAGTGGGAGAGGCATTGGCCTCTGGGAAAGAAGTTTGTTTCTTCCAAAGCAAGGCATTGAAGGGCCTGGAATATCACGGTTTGAATTTCATGAATATGAAGCACTAGCTGACAAAGTGGACAGGATGTACGTAAAGAGAAAAATGTGACCTACAGACTTCATGACAGCTCTGCAGCAGGAGAAAATGCCTCAGATCCTTTGTCTTTTCATTTTTCTAAAATAGGGGTTGTTAGGGTAAATTTTTTTTCTCTGATGCCTGAGTTAGGGGAATGAGCAGTTTCCAGGAAAGTATGGGAAATCTTTGCTTACTCTGAGTTTCGGCGGTGAGGGTTGGGTGGGAGCAGTGAAGAACAACCATTCAGGGGAAGGATGATTTAGAAGCTAAGAGTGGGCTCCTTTTGGCTGATCCCTCACAAAAATCTGTTAACAGGAGACAGGAAAGAAGTTACAGTCTCTAATAGATTCACATTGTCAGCATAGAAATGCCAGGCTGCACTCTCTCCTTCCAGGGATCATGGTAAGGTTTGGAGTCCAGACAGAAAGCTCAGGAGAACAAAATGCTTGAGGACAAATTCATTTCTCTTAAAATCACATGTATGTTCAAGAAAGCGTAATTCATATGTTTTTGATTCTTTCACATTTAGCTTAGCAAAATGTTTTGGGCAGTCATGTACACAAAGCTTATTAAATCATTTTTATTCAAGGCAGGAAACCATTTTAGGCCACAGAAGGTAGATACTAACCCCAGGAGGGCCAGGTTCAAACTCAGCCTCAGGGCATGACTGGGCTTTGCTGAGAAATATCAGGACGAAGAACATGTACATTTTGCTTGTGTAGTTTTTAAGTGCAGGTAGTTGGGGGGCAATGGGCCAAAGTCCTTTTGAGTTTTTAAGCATGATCTGTACTGTGAAATGAAGAAAACAATGTAAATGTACTCTCACCAGCATGGTAAACAAGTCAAAATTTGTCCAAAATCAATTCTCTTTTTTCCCATGAATGCTCAAAAATTCTTCTCCTCTAACAGCATCTGTGACCCTCTACCTCACAGACTTGTTTTCATATCCCTCTGGCCCAGTACCTGGCACATTCTACAAGGCTCTGCAGAAACTGACCTGAGCTGAAATGACATGTGTTTTCAATGTACTGATCATATACAGAGCGCTATGCCTCTGGCCTAGATGAAGTGATGGCCAACAGCCTGTGCTGTTGAAATTAGAGAATACACATTCTGGCGGAGAAAGTAAAAGTGATACATGGAAGGAAAACCTACTGGTAGAGATAAGCAGGTAGGAGGGTGCTGGAAAATATTGGAAGATGTGCTAATTTGCAGCCTCTCCTCCCTAATGTTCTTGGTCCTTTTTCATTTTTAGCATAACACTGGAATTAAATGGAAAGAAACCTCATTTAAGGTTTATACAGAGCAGAAGGAGAGAATTTCATTGTAGCGCTTCATGTAACTGACTCGGATCTCCCAACATGTTCACCCCAAACTGCATAAATCTCTCAGTGAGCAGCAAATGAGACCCATGTTTGGGTTTCTGACAAAACTCCTGGCTTATTTTCCCACTTTGCTCAGTCATTTCAAGTCGGCTAGCCAAAGCTGCTAATTAAAGAAGGGATGATTTATTTCATAACTTTCTTTTCCCTTCAGGAAACATAACTCAACTTCAGGCCCAGCAAGTGTACCTTGCCCTCTTCAATAAATTACACCCACCTCATTAATACTTCATTAGGAAAACTGAAAACCCCATGACAGAACCTCAAGAAAGGAAGGGGTTAGCTGGTTCTGACCCAGAAGGCACAGCGGGCCTGATCAGACTTCAGCTCCTAAGCCAGGTGCCTGGCCCAGTCAGCTTGTGTGCTTGGGAAGTTCATTCTGTTCTGACTGCTCTCTTGCAGGAAATTCTTCATTTGATTCTTCCTTGTGAGGTGGAAGGATAGATAAATATGTTTTTGATCTTCTTATAGAATTTTAATGTTAAAAAACAGACCCACAAATATAGAAAAACTTATGGTTACCAAAGAGGAAGGGCTTCCCCAGGTGGCTCAGATGATAAAGAATCCATCTGCAATGCAGGAGATCTGGGTTTGATTCCTGGGTTGGGAAGATCTCCTGGAGGAAGGCATGGCAACCTACTCCAGTGTTCTTGCCTGGAGAGTTCCATAAACTGAGGAGCCTTCCAGGCCACAGTCCATAGGGTTGCAAAGAGTGGGACATGAATGAATAAGTACACCAAAGGGGAAAGGGAGAGGGAGGGATACAATAGGAGTTTGAGATTAACATATACACACTCCTAAGTATAAAATAGATTACCAACAAGGATCTACTGTCTAGTACAGGCAATTATACTCAATATTTTGTAATGACTTATAAGGGAAAAGAATCTGAAAAAGAATAGATATATATGTATGTGTGTGTAACTGAATCATTTTGCTATACATTTGAAACTAATACAACATAGTAAATCAACTAATAATTCAATATAGAAAAGCCTTAAAACAAACAAAATACTAAAACACTGTAAACAACAAAATCTAGAGATCAGTAGTCCTTCACTAGAAGTTTCTTCATCAATGAACACATCGCCATGGTTTAAGCTTCAAGAACAAGATACATTTTTTTATATTTTAATAAAAGAGAGATGCCTCAAAGCTTATGCATGGTTGACTTAGCCTTTCCATATTTAAACATGAATTGGAGGAGAGCCAGACCATGCCAGCTGCCCTGGTTTTCTATACATATATGGCAAGTCAGTTCATCAGTGCAATGCAGAAGCAAAAATACATACAATGAGAAATCTAAAACTAATATCCACTTAAGGTTCTTTGGAGGTTTCAAGTAGTCCACTAATATTTAACCTGAGAGTTATAGAGGTACAACTGCTATTTCTCAAACTTTAATGTTCACACATAACTGCTGTGGGTCTTGTTCAAAGGCAGATTCTGAAAGGTCTGAAGTAAGACACAACAATTTGTATTTCAAACAGGCTTCCAGATGATGCTGATGCTGCTAGTCCATAACCTACCACTTTTTAGAGTTGCCGAGTGGACCTGGTAATACTGGTGTGGAAAGGTATTAAAAACAAATTTCAGTGTACATTATACCCCTCCTCTTATAAAACCATCCTCCATTGTAATGTTGGCAAAATTTAAAGTGTCAGTTAACAATTATTTTAGGCTTTGCAAGCCATCTAGTCATTGTTGTAACCATGCTACTTTACCACTATAGCACAGAAGCAGCCATTGAAAATATGTAAGCAAATTGATACAGCTATATACCAATAAAACTTTATTTATAAAAATAAGTCAAGGCCAGATTTGGCCCATGGACTGTATGTAGTGTGCCAGCTCCTTTTCTATAACAATGGCTTCTAAAACTTTGAATACTCAGAAATATGCCTCTGTGATACTAGTACATTTATTTACAAGTTCTATACACATTCTTTTGCACTAATGCAAAGTTGAAATGCAAAAGAAAGAAAATTGGTGTAAAGACTCTAATATTTCTTTGTTCATCCAAGTGGAGTATCTTTACTACCCTCTGCACATGCACACGGAGAAGGCAATGGCACCCCACTCCAGTACTCTTGCCTGGAAAATCCCATGAACAGAGGAGCCTGGAAGGCTGCAGTCCATGGGGTCGCTGAGGGTCGGACACGACTGAGCGACTTCACTTTCACTTTTCACTTTCATGCGTTGGAGAAGGAAATGGCAACACACTCCAGTGTTCTTGCCTGGAGAATCCCAGGGACGGGAGAGCCTCGTGGGCTGCCGTCTATGGGGTCGCGCAGAGTCGGACAAGACTGAAGCGACTTAGCAGCAGCAGCAGCATGTGCACAATCACCTTAGAAATCAAGGACATGGAGAACTTTACGATACTTTTTTTTCTCTGCAAACATGATCATACTGATAATGGTAATATTTGGAGTTCTGAGTGTCTTTGGAGTTCTAGGACATAGAACTGCTGCTGATACTGCTAAGCCGCTTCGGTCGTGTCCGACTCTGTGCGACCCCAGAGATGGCAGCCTACCAGGCTCTTCTGTCCCTGGAATTCTCCAGGCAAGAATACCGGAGCAGGTTGGACATAGAACAACCATAATATATTGAGATCTTTACAGTAAGCAAAGTGAAGGAAAGCACCGTAAAGAATTATTTATGCAAATCAATAGAGTAACATAGTCACTCTTTGAGTGTCCTCTTTGAGGCTCATTTGAGAAGTTCTACAAGCTGGGTGCTGAGCTAATCACTCTGTACACAGTATCTCATTTAATGCTCACATCACTCTGAGGTAAGGGTGACTATCTTTCCATTTTTACAGAAAAGAATACTGAGACTCAGAGAGGTTAGTACAAGGCAGTACAATTAATTAATAAATACCTAAATTAACTCTGAATTTAGTTAGGTGGTCAGTTGGGGTATAAAAGTCACCTCTAATTACAATACCCTTGCTCTTAATGGCTGCCATTTATAGTCTTATCAAATTATGACCATTTTCCAAAATGTTCCTATTTATTTACGATGTGATGTCATCACACTGATGGAAAATCCTGCTGGTTATACGAATGGCTTTAGCAGACCTCTCCTGTCAATCCCTTCGTTCTGTCAAAAGTTGCAGTTGGAGGTAATGATAATACTAGGCCTCTGCGGCGAGAGAGAGGGCCAGCTAATTTCAACTCAATTGTTAGTTTCTTTAGTGATTGCTTACTGGCTATCAAATATACTGAGAAGTTACGTGCTGAAAACCCATTTATTTCCAAAACTCAATCAGAGTGACTAAGTTAGTTGAACGCCTGTGAATGCCTATGGCTCCCTTCTATGTAAGGAGGAGTTGAATTGTAAGGCT
The DNA here is from genome assembly GCF_001704415.2 of Capra hircus. Classification (NCBI taxonomy): domain Eukaryota; kingdom Metazoa; phylum Chordata; class Mammalia; order Artiodactyla; family Bovidae; genus Capra; species Capra hircus. The sequence goes on from NC_030815.1 coordinate 79,984,670, forward strand.
AACAATTGACTTGCTTTGCAGAGTTTATGCCAAAAGATCTGAATCAGAAAGAGAGAGGGCCTATCCAAACATTTCAGTCAAAACAAAACTATATATGAAAATGCATAAAAGTATCTGGAAGGCTACATACCTAACTGGTAGCAGTGGTTGCCTCTACCAAGGGACAGGAGCATGCAAGAAAACACTAAGTAAGGGGGCTTTTTTTTCAAGTTGATGTCCTTTATTTTTTTCATGTCAGTGTATTTTCGTGAATGTTAACAAAATAAGTTAAATCAAAAAGTTTTCTTTTTGAAAATTTCTCTCTCTCTCTCTCACACACACACACACACAAAGTGAGTTAAGGAACATACAAGGAAAGTATTAGAATTATACTATTAGAATATATGTTATACAATTAGAATATATATTAAACATGTATTAGAATTGTAATACATGGCTCTGCATTTTAAGAGAGAAGATTGTTGGCATACTGAGAAACTTTTATTTCAAAGTAAATAATGATGCATTGGGGTAAATGTGTAGCAATTATATCCAGTAGCACCAATATTCAGACTGAAACTTCAGTCAATAAGCTTTGGCCAGACCATCATCGATTGTAAATTAAAAGTGAGGGGATGATTTGAGAGAATGGCATTGAAACACGTATATTACCATATGTAAAATGAATGATCAGCGCAAGTTTGATGCAAGAAGCAGGGTACCCGAGGCTGGAGATCTGGCACAGCCTAGAGGGATGGGGTGGGGAGGGATTTGGAAGGGGGTTCAGATGGAGGGGACGCATGCCTACTCATGGCTGATTCGTGTTGATGTATGGCAAAAACCATCACAATATTGTAAGTAATTATACTCCATTTGAAATAAATACATTGAAAAAAAGAGTGAGGGAATTGTTTCAGTGAGAACAACATTGGGAATAAGAGTGCAGACAAATATAAAAACAATGAGATAAAAACAAACGTTCTCTTAGTTAGATTATCTTGAGAAATCTAGGGCATCTAATCACTGTAGCTTTAGTCATTAAGAAAGCTAAACTACTTAAGACAACTCAGCAGCTGTGACACATGGGCTTAGCTGCTCTGCGGCAGGTGGAATCTTCCTAGACTAGGGATCAAATCCACGTCTGCAGCACTGGCAAGCAGATTCTTCATCACTGAGCCTTCAAGCTGGGCTTCAAGAAAATTGGAGATACCAAGGGAACATTTCATGCAAGGATGGGCACAATAAAGGCCAGAAATGGTAAGGACTTCAGAGAAGCAGAAGAGATTAAAAAGAAGCGGCAAGAATACACAGAAGAACTATACGAAAAAGGTCTTAATGACCCAGATAACCACGACGGTGTGGTCATTCACCTAGAGCCAGACATCCTGGAGTATGAAGTCAAGTGGACTTTAGGAAGCATTGCTACAAACAAAGCTAGCAAAGGTGACTGAATTCCAGCTGAGTTATTTCAACTCATAAAAGATGATGCTGGCTGTTAAAGTGTTACAGTCAATATGTCAGCCAATTTGGAAAATCAGCAGTGGCTGCAGGACTGGAAAAAGTCAGTTTTCATTTCAATCCCAAAGAAAGGCAATGCCAAAGAATATTCAAACTACCAAACAACTGTGCTCATTTCACATGCTAGTGAGGTTATGCTCAAAGTCCTTCAAACTAGGTCAGCAGTCTGTGAACTGAGAACTTCCAGATGTATAAGCTGGTTTTAGAAAAGGCAGAGGAACCGGAGACCAAATTGCCAACATTTGTTGGATCGTAGAAAAAGCAAGGCAATTCCAGAAAACCATCTACTTCTGCTTCACTTACTGCACTAAAGCCTTAGACTGTGTGGATCACAACAAATTGTGGAAATTCTTAAAGAGATGGGAATACCAGACTACCTTACCTGTCTCTTGAGAAAAATGTGTATGGGTCAAGAAGCAACAGTTAGAATCTTACAGGGAACAACTGACTGGTTCAAAGTTGGGAAAGGCGTATGACAAGGCTGTATAATATCACCTGGCTTATTTAACTTATATGTAGAGTAAATCATGTGAAAAGCCAGGCTGGATGAAGCTCAAGCTGCAATCAAGATTGCCAGAGAAATATCAATAGCCTCAGTCATGCAGTTGACACCACCCTAATAGCAGAAAGTGAAGAGGAACTAAAGAGCCTCTTGATGAGGATGGAAGAGGAGAGCAAAAACGCTGACTTGAAACTCAACATTCAAAAAACTAAGATCATGCCCTCTGGTTTCATCACTTCATGGCAAATAGAATGGGAAAAAGTGGAAGCAATGACAGATTTTATTTTCTTGGACTCCAAAATCACTGTGAACAGTGACTGCAGTCATGAAATTGAAAGACACTTGTTCCTTGGAAGGAAAGCTATGATAAACCTAGACAGTGTATTAAAAAGCAAAGACATCACTTTACTGACAAAAAGTCCATATAGTCAAAGCTATGGTTTTTCACATCCATGTGTGGATGTGAAAGATAAAGAAGTCTGAGTGCTGAAGAACTGATACTTTCGAATTGTGGTGCTGGAGAAGACTCTTTAGAGTCCCTTGGGCTGCAAGGAGATCAAACCAGTCAATCCTGGTTCAGGAAATGAACCCTGAATATTCATTGGAAGGATTGATGCTGAAGCTCCAATACTTTGGCCACCTGATGGAAAGAGCTGACTCATTGAAAAAGACCCTGGTGCTGGAAAAGATGAAAGGCAAAAGGAGAAGAGGGTGGCAGAAGATAAGATTGTTAGATAGCATCATTGACTTAATGGACATGAATTTGAGCAAATTTCAGGAGATAGTGGAGGACAGAGGAGCCTGTTGTGCTGCAATCCATCGGATTGAAAAGAGTCAAGACAATATTTAGCAGCTGAAGAACAACCACCACCACCACCCAATAACTGGAGCTTTAAGTGGCTGAGCACAATTTGTTCATTAGCAAACCCTCTGTGTTTATGTTTGAAATGGAAGTTTTAGGTATATTGTTTCTGGAAAGAGTCAGAGAGACAGAGAGTAATCTCTGGAGGCCTTTCAGATTTAATTACATGTTGCAGTGTGAACTCTGTTCACTGCAGACAAGCCTCACAGGTCACCAGAGAGACCAGCTCATAGCAAAAGCCAGAAGATCAAAATGGAGGCCAGTCAAACATAACCTAGGTAAGTTTTTGTTTCTATTTCTAATTATACTTTATTAAAAAAAAAAAAATATGGGGACAAATGCCAAATCAAACAAGCTGCCACGAAAAGAGGCATACATGGGGACTGTCCCTGGCTAAGAAGCCCTGATGAGGAGCCCAGCCAGGTGGCAGGTCTTTCCAAGTGGGGGAGACTGATTAGCAGAGACTTGAGGTGAAGGCGTCAGTGTCCCAGCGACCTCAGGGAGAGGCACTGCAGGCTGAGAGAGCAGTCAAGGGCAGATGTCCTCAGTAAGAAGACCAACATGGCTGCACAGAAAGAATGGGAGAGGCATGGCTGGGAAACGAGGGTGGAGAGGCAGGTGCAACCAGGTGCTACAGGGTTCAGGGAACCACTGAGAGGAGGCTCAATGTTATTCTAAGTGAGCGAAAAGCCACTGAAGGCGAGTGGGTGGTATAATGGTTTATATTTCAGAACGTTGATTCTAGTTACTTGATGGAGTGTGAGCCACAAGTGGTGGCAATCGTGAAAACAAAAGAGAGAAGTCCTTGCAGCATTTGAGGCAATACTTGATGTAGCGAAGACCAGTGTGGTGACAGCCAGGAGAGGGAGAGGTGCTCAGATGTGGGCTGTGGTTTAACGGTAGGATCGAGAGACTTTGCTTATGGATTGGATGCAGGTAGGGGGGTTAGAGAGACGCTGAAGACTCCAGGTTGTTTTGCCACAAGATTTTAGAATGCATGGTGTTGTCGTTGACTGGGAAGGGAAAGTCAGAGGTGGGAGCAGAGTTTATTGGCTTGTATGTTTTGTGGGAGGAAGAAATCAAGAGATTTGTCTAAGAAACTGGACAATGTCAGTAGATTCAGGCAAATGGATGTACTTGATAAAGAAGTGACAAAACCTGCCTATGATTACGATATTGAGAAAAAAGTGGAGGGAATCAAGAAAAATGTCCAGAGTTTGCTTGGGCAGGTGAGTGGATAGTGACAGCACGAGAGCTTATGGCTTAAACGTCCAAATTTTCAAGCATACTTGAGATATCCAAGTGGATAGTTTTTCAGTGAAAAGACATGAAGCCCAAGGGAGATACCTTAATAGACTGGAGAAATTTAGGGAGACCTCAGCATTAGGTGAGGGCTGGGAAAGGACTATCTGAGAGTTTGTATGCTGAAATGGGAAGAAGGGATGAAACACTGGGGGAAAGAGGAGAGACAGCTGATAGGTATCCAGAAGAGACTGCCTGGCAATTCAAACCCTTGTGAGGGTTACTGTAAGGCTACTTCAGGAGAGAGACAGACAGAGATGGAGTTAATTGCAAGCAGTTGTGCTTACTTTAGTATTTTGCCTAAAGCTGGTCTTCAAGCAGGGATGATGGATGACAGTTTATCTGTGCTTCTCAAGCTATTCTTTGCCCTCCTCTAGACCTACTGATTTGGAATCTTCTGGTGCAAGAGAGGAAATGGGGAGCTTATTTCGATGGTGGACATGAAAGCTTATGAATTATAGTGCTAAGGTTCATGACTTTGGGAAAGGTCTCAGGTCCTCGCGTGAGGCACTGGAGCTGTTCGTGCTTTACAGATACTGGGGGCTCCGTACCACTGACTCATGGATAGACTTGCTTTTAGATCTTGTCGCAAAAGTCTGTGTCTTAGTCCAGTAAGCTCTGAACTCATCTGATCATAAGAATCATCTGAGACCTTTGCTAAAAACACACATTTCCAAACCAATTCCCTAGAAATTCTGATTCAGTGATGCCTGGGCCTGTGCATTTAACCAGTAGTCCCCAGGCGATGCTCATGATCCAGCAAGGTTGAGAAACATTGCTTTAGTTAAAGTAATTTTTGTCTCATATGTGAAAATCTAGGAGCAGATCAGAAGCAAAGGGCAAACAAGCCACCAGCTGAAGAAGCAAAATATTACCCAAAGTCTTCCAGATGTTTCCCTGTTTACGAAGTGAATTCTGCTCTCATTAGCTGCCTTGCTTTCACTTACGCCTCTAGTTGAGTCAAGCATTCAGATAATAAAGTACTATACAGAGACAATGATGAGAACTGTCACTTAGATTATCAAAAAATAAACAAACCAACAAACAAAAAGAGGAAGCAAAAAAAGATGAGGGAGGAAGGAAAGTAGGAAATTATATATTCATTTCATTAAAGAATAATTAGAAGAGATTTTTTTAACTGAACATAATATCAAAGTTTCTCTGCTCTATGTAATCTCTTCCTCATTCCCACTCCCCAAGTCATTTCTCAGTTCTCTTACAGAGTGATAGATCTTTTCATTAATTCATAATCCATTGCCTGATCACAGTTAAACAAAAAGACCTACTAAGTTTTCTTAACTCTACACTGTCTTGTTCCAACCTTCCTTTTCCCCCATGAAATATGCTCTTGTGAGTTGATTAAAGTATTCATCTCCTAGCAATATATTGAGTTCTGGGCCAATATGGAATACTCAGCCATCAAGTTTAGATAGCAAGAGAGGAAGTATTATCTGAATTGACTTGATTCCTAAATTTCAGAGAGCAAGCAGCAACTCTTTTACTAGGAAGGAATTTATCCAAAGTTGCTTTCTAATCTTTCAGGCTTTTAAGTGAAGATAGTAAAAGTTTGGAGAGCAAGAGTTGAAGGAACAAGGGATTACCATAATTTACCATCAGTGAACACTATAGCAATGTGGTGTCAAGTATTGTTCATAAGGTAAATATTTGAGATCCGAGTCAAATTTACCTAAGTATTTGAGAGAACACCAAAATATTGTCGCCTCTAAAATGTCCTTTTTTTTTTTTTTTTTTTTTAGTTGAAACGGAAAACCACACATTGGATTGTTTTAAACATGTGTGAGCATGGAAGGAGAATACAGATGTTTGACAAATTATGGCTCAACACCTTGCCTATGGCACTTGCCCCTACCACACACAGAGACCCCGTGACCTTAAACTTCAGCTGTATTTGAAGACCGAGTAAGTGGGTCTTCCATGCAAACTAATCTTAGACTTGGAGTTCTATGACATTTCTCCTTAATCTTCTCCTTTGAAATATCCTTGTAAGTACCCTTCTCTCCAATACATGCAATATTACTTACACATATCCAGCTCTGATGTAAAGTATCCTTTATTTAAAATAAAGTAGAGATTGATAAATTATGTAACACATACAGTAGAAAAAATATTCATTTAGTGAGAGTAACAATGTAGGTATGTATTTATTGACATGAAAAATCAAAAGCATATCATTTGGAAAAAGATACTTTATTGTTAACATACACACATATAACTCATAATAAAGATTTTCAAATATATTTGCCTATTGTTAATGTCTAGCTTGTCTAGATAGTAAGATTCTGAGCATTATAAATTTTCTCGATCCTTTTTAAAATTTATATGATTTTTACCTTTTATGTAATTGCTTATAAAGAAAAATAACTGTTTCTATTCAAATATTAAAATGAAGATTTCCTTGGGTTAAATTTTCATATTGACGTCTACAAAAATAGGAAAAAGCTAATGATGTTCAGATAATGAACTCCTTCCATCCCATCTCTTAGTTAGAGTGTGTGCAGAAAAAATTTAAGAAGCTCACATGCTCACTGTTGATTATATTACCTACACATTGGTCTGGTCTTGAAGTACAGTGTTGTGAGACAACCAAAGATATGCGGCCCAGTTTCTCCCTACACTGTTGAGTATGTACAGGAATGAATAAATGTATGAGTGTTTCTTCAACTACAGAACAATAATGATAAAAAAAAATCTAGCTCCTGGAGTTGCTATAATGATTCAACAGGTAAATATTTTACAATATGCTCTATAAAAATTGTTAGATCAGACTTTTTTCTGTTGCTTATAACATGACTGAGAGGGAAGCAACACCGTGAATCAGACACCCACACTTATCTCCGGAAAAAAAAGTGTAAATTACTGTGTTAATTGGTCTTCAGAGAAAAATTAGTGCATTAATTAGTCTTAAACATAAAAAAGGTCAAGCAAGTTTACAGAAAAATTGAGAGTGTTGAACAGAAAACCTTGGATCAGAAGGAATCAGACTCACAGTTCTAACACCTATGTCTACAAACTCACGTTTCTTTCTTTTCTTCATAATTCTTTTTCCTTTTTTAAGCTGACAAGATACTGAAATGTTAAAAAGGAATCACAGTAAAAAAAAATTAAAGGTAAAACCAAAGAACATTTTAAAAAAACAAATCCATTGGAATATGTATGCAATGTATATCCATATTTTTCTACCAAACAGAAGATAGATACAGAGAGAGGTGGGAAATGAATAGAGATACAGAGATGAAGTGAGATTATGGATTGATTTGGCTTCATCTACTTGGTGACCACTAGACTGTTGATAAATTTCCCAAATTTTATAGACCATTACACTGAATTATTACCATGAGGGCATTTTAATGTGAGATTTAAAAAATCAATACTTTTATTTTATCTCTTCATTCACAATTTTAACTCCTGAAATTTTTGCTCACAGTAGGTAATATGGCTTGACCCAAACTACTTGATGTCTATCAGCTTCCAGGGGTCCCATTTTTGACATTTTTGAGACCATAAACCATGAGAAACATAAGTCAATATAGTAAGTGTAGAATGATTGGTTAACAAGATACATGAATGTTTCTCAAGGTTTTCTAAAGACTTGAATGGCTTTAGACCCACTTCCACTGATTTAGAGTTTGGAATAATAGAGAATTATAAAATGTATTTTCATTTTTAATCCATGTTGCACATTACTAAATATAAAAAAATAATTGATATGGTACAGTTATTTCCTGCCATTACTTCAAAGTTCTCTCTTTCTCCTTTTTACAGTTTTTTATGTTTCTGTCATTTTTGATGTCAGAAGAAAGCCTAGAGTTACAAGAACAATAGGTTATGTAAAGGCAGCTGATTCTGAAGAAGAGTCAGCTTATAAGTTCAAAGAAGAGAATAAGGTTAACCCTTTAGTGTTCTCATTGATAACATTTTCATTATTCTGTATGCTACTGCCAATTTTTAATTTTTCTTAATGTTTGAAAGTCTAGATCTCTGTTATTTATTTCCAGGTTCTTCATGTATTTCCAGATTCTTCATGATTTGAAATCAGATCTCTTTTTATGTGTACATGCATGCTAAATTGCTTCAGTAGTGTCCGACTCTTTGCAACTTCATGGACTATATATAGCCTGCCAGGCTCCTCTGTCCATGAGATTTTCCAGGCAAGAATAATGGGGTGGGTTGCCATGCCCTTCTCCAGGGGATCTTCATGACCCAGGGATCAAACCTTTGTCTCTTACATCTCTTGCATTAGCAGGCATGTTCTTTATCACTGAGCCACCTGGGAAGCCCATCTCTTTTTGTAGTTATGTTCAAACTACCATACAATTGCACTCATTTTACATCCTAGCAAGATAATGCTCAAAATCCTTCAAGCTAGGCTTCAACAGGACATGAATTGAGAAATTCCAGATGTCCAAGTTGGGTTTATAAAAGGGAGAAGAGCCAGAGATCAGATTGCCAACATCCACTGGATCATAGAAAAAGCAGGGGAATTCGAGAAAAACATCTCCTTCATTGACTATGCTAAAGCCTTTGACTGTGTGGATCACAACAAACTGTGGGAAACTCTTAAAGAGATGGAAATACTAGACCACCTTATCTGTCTTCTGAGAAACCTGTATGCATGTCAAGAAGCAACAGTTAGAACTGGACATGGAGCAACAGACTGGTTCACAATTGGGAAAAGAGTATGTCAAGGCTGTATATTGTCACCCTGCTTATATAACTTCTGTGCAGAGTATATCATATGAGATGCCAGGCTGGATGAATCACAAGCTGGAATCAAGATTGCTGGGAGAAATATCAACAACCTCAGATATGCAAATGTTATCACTCTAATGGTAAAAAGTGAAGAGGAAATAAACAGCCTCTTGATGAGGGTGAAAAAGGAAGTGAAAAAACTAGCTTAAAACTCAACATTCAAAAAACTAACATCATGACATCCAGTCCCATCACTTTATGATAAATAGAAGGCGAAAAAGTGGAAACAGAGACAGGTTTTCTTTTCTTGGGCTCCAAATCACTGCAGATGATGACTGCAGCCACAGAATGAAAAGATGTTTGATCCTTGGAAGAAAAACTATGACAAACCTAGACAGCATATTAAAAGGCAGAGACATTACTTTGCCAACAAGGCCTATTTAGTCAAAGTTATGGTTTTTTCCAGTAGTCAAGTAAGGCTGTGAGAGTTGGACCATAAAGAAGACTGAGCACCAAAGAACTGATGCTTTCAAATTGTGGTACTGGAGAAGACTCTCAAAGTCCCTTGGTCTGCAAGGAAATCAAACCAGTGAATCCTAAGGGAAACCAACACTGAATATTCACTGGAAGGTTGACGGTGAAGCTGAAGCTTCAATACTTTGGCCACCTGATGTGAAGAGCCAATTCACTGGAAAGGACCCTGATGCTGGGAAAAACTGAGGGCAAGAGGAGAAGGGGATGACAGAGGATGAGGTGGTTGGATGGCATCATGGACTCAATGGACATGAGTTAGAGCAAACTCTGGGAGATAGTGAAGGACAGGGAAGCCTGGTGTACTGCAGTTCATGGGGTCATGAAGAGGTGAACACAACTTAGTGACTGAATGTCTGAACAACGTATACATTTTTAAGCCTTTCAAAAAGCACTGTCAAATATTACTCAGGGGCTAATAATGTGACCCCATGGACAGTAGCCTGCTGGGCTCCTCTGTCTGTGGAATTCTCCAGGCAAGAATAGCCATTCCCTTCTCCAGGGGATCTTCCCAATCCAGGGATCAAACCCAGGTATCCTGCATTACAGGTGGATTCTTTACCATCTGAGCCACCATGGAAGCTCAATGGAGGCATAAATACAATACAGGAGATATTTTTCAGAAGCAATATACCAAGCCATGAAAGGTTAAGCAATATAATTAGTGAAAAAAAAAAAAAAAAAGAATTGATTTTATGAAGGGTTGAATTGTATCCCTCAAAGATATCTGTTGTAGTCCTAACACCCAGTGTATCATGTTGTGACCTGATTTTGAAGTAGAGTCATTGTAGATGCAATTAGTTAAGTTCAAATCAGGTCACAATAGCAGTAGGTCATAAAAGTAGCCCCTAATCCAATAGGACTGGTGTCCTTATAAAAAGAGAGACATAGGATGATGCCAGGTGATTCCCAGGAAGAGACTGGCATGATGAAGCTGCAAATCAGGAGGACTAAAGATTGCTGAAAACCACCAGAAGCCAGGTGACACCAGGAAGGAATTCCTGAACTCTTTTAGAGGGAGCAAGGCCCTGCTGACACCTTGATTTCTGCTCTTTGGCCCCCAGAACTGTGAGACAATAAATTTCTTTTGTTTAAAGCCAAAAAAGAAAAAAAAGAAAAAAAAGAGCAGAGGCAGAGAGCAATTATTTGCTATTTTAAACCTCCCCATTCTTTGTCCATATCTACCTGGCATCTTAGTCTTACATTCTCATTCTGGTCTCCAAACTTCCTATAGCCCTTCTCAGCATAATGTTTGCAGTACATTTAGCAAAATACAGCACAGAACGATGTGTTGAGCCCACCTGATTTGATGATGTGCCCTTGACACTAAGGTTGGATAGCTGTTGCTTTGGTACACAGAGAGTGGAAACCTGAGGTAAAAGGAGCACAGAAATGGTGCTTTAGGGAACTATACTCAATATTTTGTAATAATCTATAAGGAAAATAAATCTGAAAGAGAATATATCTGTATATATATGTCTGAATCATTTTGCTGTATACTTGAAACTAACACAGTGTTGTAAATCAACTACACTTAGGAAAAAAATTTTAAAATAGTATGAAATGATGCATTTTTTTTATTATCCAGAGAAGAGTTCTGTAGCCTGGGACCTACTTTATAATGTTCTCCTGGTATTAAAACCATCTTTTAATGAATAATCATTTTAAGACTTAGGTCTAAGTTCACAGAATCAATCAAGAGATGGCTAAGTGCATGAGGCTTGGAAATGAGTTCTGAGTTCTTGGCGAGGTGACATCAGTCAATTTACCTCACTTCTCTTAATCCCAATTCTGTTACGGGTCAAAAAGGGATAGAAATTCCTCTGACACAGGATCACTGTGATGATTGAATATGATATTATCTACAAAATATTTAGCAAAGTCTCTAGCCCATGGAACGCACTAAATAAATAGGATCTATCCTTGTCACCATTCTTATTCAGTAACCATTGCAACATCCGTAACCGTTTTTCCTCGTTTAAGAGAATCTAGTTTCTAATGGGTCAAATACAGTCAGTTTTCCTGCAAGGTATGGCTTCTGTAATGTGAAGAAGTCCGCAAACAAATGGTAAATAGGGAAATGCTATCAATGTAACAGGACATTTGTACTAGCTCACACACGAATCTTCCTATCCAATGGGAAGCAAGGAAGGAAGAACAGAATTATACCCTTTCACGGAGAAGGAAGACCCCTCAATCTGGCTGCTGTACCTGAGGAAGGAACCCCTTCAGCTACGTTTTAAGAAAGTTCAACACCAATTCCTGCATTCTGTCTCTCTTGCCCCTCCCCTACTCTCCCCCAAGATACGGCTCCCTGCTGTGAGGCCTCTCTTGGCTCAGGGCGGGTTGCCCTGCCCCCCACCTTAGCAGCAGGGCCCTTCCATCAGGCTGGTCTCAGTTCCTGCAGATGTGATCCATACCAATGGCTCGATGCCACGTTCACTCTAGTGGCTTCACTCACTTTTAATGTCTGCTGCCAAGAAAGTTCATGACACCTTCTTCCCCAGGTTCAAGTCGTTGCTTTGTTAAGGCATGATGCCGTGGCATCAGCGCCCATCTCCTTTAATTCATAAGCCCGGTTATTGTAAGAGCATGATTTTGCAGAATGTAAAGTTTATAGGAATGCTTTATTTCAAAAACATCTCCAGTGTGGTAGGCACTTACAGATGATCCCCTGAGGAATTACTTACCAAACTCTCAAACAAAATAACTCGATAGGCAAACTACAGGCTGCAGTGGAAGATCTTCCCTCCAGATCACTGATGTGACTGGGGAGGAACAGGAAAAGATCTCAGAGAGACAACAGCATGAGGAAAAAAAAAAAAAAAAAAAGTATGTCACGGACTGTCTTTCTAAAAGGTAGTCATAAATCCTGAAAACAATTTATTCCATTTTGCAACAGCACACCCACAGACATTCTTTCCAGTTGACTTTTTGATTTGAGGGTTTGTGGGTCATTCACAGTGTGTGTGTGTCTGTTATAAGCTTGGTTCAACTAAAAATAAAGTGGGGTCAGAGTTAACAGTCTCACAGGCAGCCTGAGAGGCTGGGGCTGGAGCTTGTGATTAGTGGTCAGAACTGCTGTCAAAGGAAACTGACCAGGTCATCATCTCAGGAATGCAGATGCCTCAGTAGAAATAAAATGCAGGGCTTTCTCTGGCCTTTGGTATTCCTATTGTGTTAGGTTTTTTCTTAACCTAAAGGATATTTAATACAGTTGACCCTTAAACAACATGGGGGACTTGGGGAGGTAGGGATTGGCAGAGTGTAAGGGTACCAGCCCTTCACTCGGTTGAAAATCCTTGTGTAACTTATATTCAGCCCTCCCTATCCACAGTTCCACATTCCCAGATTCAACCAACCTGGGACCTTGTAATATTGTACTATTTACTACTGAAAAAAAACCACATGTAAGGGGTAGATCCACACAGTTCAAACACATGCTGTTCAAGATCAACTGTATTTACAGTTACTATTATCAGAAACTTCTAAAAGATTATCTTTTAAGCGATCAGCAAACTGGAGTATAAAGAAATATATTAACATGCTTCCACCTCAGGGGTTTGGTCCTCATTCTCCCAACTGCTGGAAATCTGCTTTGCACAGACATCTATTGTACACGGCTACCTGCAGGGACACTCACTGACTGTCTTTCCCCAGGTGTTTCCCATCCTCTTTCTTGACTTATTCTTTTTCAGAGCATTATTGCCACTTAATGCGTTCTATGGAAAATGTGCTTGCTGATTGCCAGCAGTTGATCTAGAAAATTTTTTTTTACAAACTCTGATAATATTCAAATTAAAAACCCCACCAGTTTCCTATCTGATTTGCTCCAGGTGGGAAGATACTTTGTACCAGGAGAGAGAGAAAAAGACTGAGAGAAGGATAGAAAAGGAAAGAAGGAAGGAAGAAAGGAAAAAAGAGAGAAGAGATATAATTGGAGAAAATACTTTCATGGGTAGCCTTGTTCAAGTCCTTCTAAATGAATCTCAGAGGACACCTTGGACCCAGGAAGACATCATGAATATTCTTGGAAGAGGGCAGAAAATATCTTAAAAGCTTTGCTTCTCAGGTATTCAAAAGTCTAATAACATTTTTCCTGCTCTGGGGTCATGTTAAGATATAATTAAACCAAAGAGCTTAGCCTGGAGGATAAGTGGTGGTCACTATAGTGAAAAGTACAAGGTTGTGTGACTTTGGAGCTAGCATGGGGGACAGGAAAAAGAACATATATTTTTATAGATCGGGCATAATTCTGGTTAAGAGGTGATCTAAAGAGCTGTACTTGAAAACATCCTTACTTATAAAAATGAATGAACTTCCAATAAACACAACAACATGCATAAAGCTCACGTGAATTATGCTGGGCGAATGAAGCCAGACACCAGAGGCTATGTACTATAGGATCTCATTTATCCAACACTTGGACAAGATGAAACTATAAGGACAGGGAATTTCCTGGTGGTGCAGTGGTTAATCTCTGCATTCCCAATGCAGGGGGCCTGGGTTTGCTCCCTGGTCATGGAACTATTAATAGATCCCACATGCCTCAACTAAGACCTGGCACAGCCAAACAAATAAATAAATATTTGAAAAACCAAACAAACTGTTCTCTAATAGGTCAGTGTTTTTACCAAGGTCAAGAGAAGGTGGATGTTGTTACTGCCCAGATTAGTGGAAATCTGTAGATGATGTGGCTACGGGACTCAAAATTAAGGAAACTCTGGAGTCACTGGTACAAGTACTACCAGAAACCTAAGAAATCAATGGTAGATATGCAAGGGTCTGGGGAACAAGAATGAATATGGGGCCCATGCCCTAGAGTTGGCACAAGGATGACAAGGCTTGGCAAGAGACAGATGCTGCCACTTACATGAGATTGTTGGGCCTCATCTTAAGATTGCTTATGGGTTTAAAACTGTGGTCTTAAATTCATGAAAGCCCAATCAGAAAGGATATTAAATTCTGTGGATTCTTGATTACCTGGGGCTGAGTTAATCATATGTGGATTATTCAGTGAGGCGCCTCTAATCAAAGCTGTTCTGCCACTGCCTAGTGGCATGTACTTCACTGCAGTCCATCTGCTCCTGGATAAGGGGCAGCAGTTACGTTTTCTGTCTGAACCATAATGCAGGGTATCTGTGGCCACCACCCCGTTCACGCGGCACCCTGGTCAGCAGAAAGCCTATGAGCAAGGGAGTAGAGAGTCTGAAGCAACTTCACCCTGACCTGGGGAGATTCAAGGTATACACTTGGCAAGGGGTGACTTTTGAGCTGAAACTTGGAAAATAATGTTCTGAGATGGGGAAGACATGGACAGAAGGACCTCCAGAGTAGGAAGCTGCATACTCTAGGGTAAACACGTAATTACGAGGCTAAATTTGGAGCACTTTGAGAGAGATGGTCTTCCCTGGTGGCTCAGAGGTTAAAGCATCTGCCTGCAATGCGGGAGACCTGAGTTCGATCCCTGGGTTGGGAAGATCCCCTGGAGAAGGAAATGGCAGAGAGATATCTTGTGTGTGCGTGTGTTTGTTCACAATGTAATTTTTAAAGAATATAAAAGTGGTGGAGAGATAGGGTACTTGGGGAGACCACGGGGGAACTTAATTACAATCCAAAGATTGCAGCTGTTTTTTTTTTCTTCCTTTCTCTGACACTTCTCTCATGGCAGGCAATAACATAATCAAAATTTTGCTGATGTTGCATGAGATGGAGCACCATCAGTTGTTCAAGGGTGAGTAAACTGCTAATCTAATGCTGAACAGCAGAAACTTGTTTTATGACTGTAATGGCCAAGAATCAGGCACACAAGGTAAGACATATGTTAACTGGGTGAAAGTTGCTCAGTCGTGCCCAACTCTTTGCGACCCCATGGACTATACAGTCCATGGAATTCTCCAGGCTAAAATACTGGAGTGGGTAGCCATTCCCTTCTCCTGGGGATCTTTCCAACCTAGGAATTGAACCCAGGTCTCTGCATTTCAGGAGGATTCTTTACCAGCTGAGCCACCAGGGAAGCCCAAACATACATTAAGTCAATGTCATTTTTTACATGGGCCAATTCTTAATCATAGCCACATTTTAAATGCCTATGTGTCTCTTCCCCAAGTTAATTAAAATAAGCAGTGACTCACTGACCATCAAAGGGATTCATAAGCTTTAAAAGATGAGCCATTAATTAAGGCTTCTCTGTATCAGCTTCAAATTGGTTTTTCTAATCTTGGCTCTTACATATGCAAGCATGAAGCAAGAGAATCACCATTTTCCTTTAAAAAAAAAAAAAATCCCCAAATCAGAACTGGTTTAATTCCAACATGATTTGGCAAATTAAAGAGAGTTAGAAATAAAGAAGGAGTATCACTGAATGTGAGGATAAGAAATTAACAGCTTGATTTTATTGAGGATGATTCCAAATTGGCTTATTTTAATCTTATATTCCAACCAAGGCAACAAGTCCATATGAAACCAGTTCCTGGTATGAAATTCCTTCATTTGGTGTTATTTCCAATTTCCAAGGGCCGTCCTGTGAAGTGTGGATGGGGAGTTTTCTGTTGAAGTGCTCTGAGTATTGCTTGTTACAAAATTATAACTTAATAAAGACTCATATCCAAATTTCAAAACCAAACTTAATGCTCATTACCTGAGCATCATCATAAACCTATAAGTTGAATCATTCCCATTTTACTGATGAAGAAACTGAGTCCTAGATTTAATTCTCAGTTATCCTAGGAGGACAATGTCCATTTCTCCTTCATAAGAAGTCTATGGTGCTGCTGTTCTGTTTGCTAATTTTTGGCATCTAGTCCTTAAAATGTATTTCCTAAAAGATCTGTTTACTGTCTGTCTTCCCCATTAACATAAGTATCCCCAAAGAAGGGCACTATGTCTGTCTTGCTCAGGGCTCCATGCCCAAAGCTTAGGACAGTGTCTGGAAAACCGAAGGTTCTCAATATCTGTTGAATAGGTGTATCCCAAAATGTCTTTTAAAATCAATTTGTTCTCTTCCTAGCTACTTCAGTTTTTCCTACTATTTGGACGTTTAGCATTAATCAAATGGGTCCTTATACCTAGATACCCATTAACAGGTTTTATCTCTAAAGAAAAGCAATATAAACAAAAGTCTGGATAGTTTTGCTTGCTCTCCACACTGCAGGAATGAGCAAATTGGTGTGTGTATTCTAAAGTTTCCATGAGACCTGAGTTTGCCTGGAGATGTAATTACTATGGTGATACTAGGCTCACACAGCTACAGCTGGGCTTATGGGAGGAGAGACTCTGAAAGTGTTGGTTGGATTCCACTTGTCTGAAGATTGCTGGCATGGCCCCACCATCACCTTTAATCCTCCCTTTGAGCTGATCTGTCTTGAAGGAGGAAAACTAAGCAAGGAATAACAGCTTTCTGTGGTTGAGTATGAGAAATAGGATCACAAGGCAATTGTGCATTTCCAAGTTGTAGAAAGAGACTCTATCTCATACAGTTAAGGAAACATAAGCCTGGAGTAATTAATTTTTCACTAGGAATGATCTTGAATCCTTTTATTATCAATGAAATCCCCAATCACAGTTGTGTATGAATTTAGCAACAAACATAAGTTTAGTTTAGTTTCGTTCTGTTTTGTTTTTTTCAGTCTCAGCTTTACTTTCTGAAACTGTCTTCCAAATGGTCAGAAAGGTCTATATGTGATTTTTTTCACGTACAGAAAGGAAAAAACACCGAAGGGCTTGTGTCTTGAGACAAGTTTAGTGCCTACTGGCTGAGTCCCGTAAAACACAGAGAAGCCACTAATGGTGGACTGAAAATATAGAACTTTGCACCTTTACTTCAGTTGGGTTCATGTATTTAATTTATTTAGCCATCTGGACAAGGGAATTTAATCTGTTTATGTGCTCACTCAGGGATGTGCCATGACCTAAATGCAAGGAGAATATTTCACCGATTAATTCATGTCTGAAGGCAACATTCCCCTTCCTTCCGGTGGTCATCTGCCTTCACTAGTGTAGACAATACACATGATACTCTTAACCCCATGCCAGGGACTTGCTAAGCACTTTACCAGTAATGTCTCACAACCACCTTCCAAGTTTTCTATTTTTATGATCTCAATTTTACAAATGAGACACTAAGGCCAAGAGAGATTAATTTCTCCCAAGGTCACCCACTTATTAAGTGCTAAAGCAGAAATTTCGGTGTGTTGAGTTCCAGAACTTGGGTCTATCATCATGATTTTGCACTGCTCTGTCTTTCTAAGCATGTATTGCTCAGAAATGGGGGCTTGTCTAGTAGCTGTACCAAAAGGACACTGGAGAGACGATTCTCTTTGGACAGTGACAACGATCTATCTAAAGCTTTTACTTCTGTTGGCTCATCATCATCTCTAGCTAATAAAACATGACTCCCCTCAAAATGTTCTGTCTCTCTGGCTCACCAAAGGGATAACTTATAAGATACAACTTATAAGATAACAGCAAATATGCCTTGCTAAGAAAAGTAGGGCTGTCAACACAATCAAATACACTCAAGTTGATAGCTTAATTTTGCTGTAAAAATTTAGAAGCCAAAATCCCTGCATTTGGGCTCAGGATACCTATATTTTGATTCTAGCCCTCTAACTTTAGGATCTTATCCCTCCAGAGCCTCAGCCTCATTTATTCATATGTGCAATGGGGAATAATACTTGTTCTGCCGATTTTCCTTTAGTTACTATGAGGGGAAAGAAATTCCAGCAACAGCAAACACCAAAGCTTAGATCAATGTGCCATTCACTCAGCCATTCACATAACAAATAATTTCACTGAGTGTGTACCCTGTGTGGGCACCATGCTATGTCTTGGGGCTACAAAGTCTTCACCCTGAGGGAGGGATATTCTGAACTGAAACTCAGTTTGGCTTGTGGAGTGGCTAATAGTATGAACTTTGTTGGATTTCTTTCTAGGACTAAGTATGTATTAATATAAACAGAAATGAATATTTTGGAAAGTTCTGGATCTCTCACCTTATATTTGGCTGCAGAATGCGTGGAAACTAAAACAGAAAACCAAGCAACCGAACAGGAATGAATGGAGCCCAGCCTGGATGGGGGGCACATCACAGGCGATCTTGGCTGTCAAGACAGCTGCAGTTCCCATGACAGCACCACGGTTGCTCTGTGATAAGAGAAGGAAAGCATTACACTACCTGAACTCCGTCCCAGTGCTATATGGCCCAGATGGTTCTGCGCTCCTTGAACACCTACTCAGATCTGAGACTAGCCAGTTGGTCCTAGTGCCTGGTGTTTATGGGGCGGTGGAGGGACAGGGGCAGGCATAGGCTTGCTCCATAGAAGGCGTTAGCTTCTGCCTCCCATAGCCCTTCTGGAATCCTTCTGTTTCCCCTCATTCAGAGGCATGCCTTTCTATGTGCTAGATGAGTTTTCTAATTTCTGTGAAGTTCGTGGGAAGACAACCACCACCATAAACATGTAGGTTGGCCAACTTAATTGGGAACAGGGCCCTGCTCTCAGGAGGGTTGCTCTTAAGAGTTCAATACTCTGAAGATGCCATCTTGCAATTCATAACAACGTGATCCTCGACTTTGTTTTATACAAGTCTGATGCCACAACGGGGCTTGTGTTGGATCTTGAAAGGTTTTTCACACAAGGAAGCTTCCTGCTTCCACTTTGCGACACACTCTTAGCCTTCTCCTCTCCACTCTCTGGAGCACTGGGTCTTCCCCGGCCTCTTCCAGCTCCCACCCAGCAAGTGCCTCAGGCAGGGAACTGGGTACAAGAATGGGGGCACCTGGGGTGTCACATGATGGCCAAGCCGGCAGAGGGCTCACCGAGGTGAAGGACAGGAGGAATTCCGCACGCAGTAGGCTGCGCATGCGCACGTGCATATGCATGCTCTGCGGGCAGGTCCCTGGGAGTCCCTGAGAGTCTGCGCCCAACTCAGGGCATTCAGGTGCCCAGGGGGCGTGCTGTTAACTGGGAAATTAACACCAAGGCAGATCGAAAGAGGCCAAAAAAGAAAGGAAACTTGCTGTTTTAACACCTTCCACGGCCCTGTTTGCAACAGAGCCTTGCACTTTCATTTTGTGCTCGGCCGCCTTAAACTATGGAGGGGCCCTGCTGGGAAGCTCAGATTCCAAGGGTAAAGGCTCACTCACTTTTTAACACTCACAGATTAAAACAAAAAACAAAACAAAGAGCTAACCAAAAGGACCCATCTCCCCAGTGAAGGGGAAAGGGAAAACAGAGGGAAAGTTACATTTACAAATGCCCTTCCCAGGCTGGAATGAGGCTAATGCTGTACTGACACCATCCTTTAAATCCCCGCAGAGAATCCGGTGGGGAAAGGTGGGGGAGGGATTAGCTTCATATTCAAGATGAAACAACAAAGGCTCAGAAAAGTTAACTGACTTGCCTAAGAAAATGCAGGGTCAGAATGCAAACCTGGGTTGCTGGGTGCAAAAGCCCACAAGCTCTGTGTTCTCAGACCTGGATACAAAGTTACTGTAAAAGGAGAAAAATGCCATGGACCTCAGCTCAAATCATCCTTATTATGATGTCACTTAAATGTGTAAGAACGTAAACCTAGGTATTAACTTTTTAGCTTTAATATAAAGTTTTCAGGTTAAATACAAAGGAAACTACACAATCAATTAAATTTGAATTAGCAACAGTAACATAATAGATGGTGTTTTGCTCAAAGCTAATTAAATTCAAATTAAATTTGAATTTATTAATATTAAATTTAATTGTGGAAAGATGTATGTTCATGGCTTATTCAATATTTAATTTCTAAATTTGACTTTAATTATCCATACATAGGGAATTCTTGAACACAAAAGCATATAGTATAAAATCATATTAATAATTCAAAGGTGTTTTTATTATTTTATTTTATTTCATTATTACTACAGTATTTCCAGTTGAAGGTTATCTGACCTTATGTTTAAAAATCACCTCTCTTGATGGTGAGTTGTTTGGTCACATAAGATCATACTGTTCATTTAAAGATAAATTTATCATGACAATATTAAGAAATCTGTTCCAGTTATTTCTGGACTAGGAATTAGAACACTTTATTGCACATTAACCACTACATTTTCTGCTAACAAAACGTTGTAAATAGTTGAATGGAAATGACAATGGCTATTAACCAATAGGTATGGAGATATTTCAATATTTTAACATCTGGTTGCACGATACTAGCTCAGTAGTAGCCATGACTATTACAGAAGCTTACTCTGCCCTTGGCCATGGCCTTTCCAACCATTGCTTATCAAAGAAAGCATGTAAATATGTGTTGCTTATGTTCCTATAGTGTGTAGGATTGTGTGTGTTGAGTACCTATGTACAGATCTATAAATATATGTTTGTGAATAAGTATATATGTACATGTCAGGAAATCTCTGCGCCTAGGGGGAAAATATGAAGCCTCATATTTTATCCTTGTTATTGAAGATATTTGCATATAATGTTGCATTGAGTTTAGTTCAGTTCAGTCTCTCGGTCGTCTCTGACTCTTTACCACCCCATGAATTGCAGCACGCCAGGCCTCCCTGTCCATCACCAACTCCTGGAGTTCACTGACTCACGTCCACCGACTCGGTGATGCCATCCATCCATCTCATCCTCTGTCATCCCCTTCTCGTCCTGCCCTCAATCCCTGCCAGCATCAGAGTCATTTCCAATGAGTCAACTCTTCACATGAGGTGGCCAAATTACTGGAGTTTCAGCTTTAGCATCATTCCTTCCAAAGAAATCCCAGGACTGATCTCCTTCAGAATGGACTGGTTGGACCTCCTTGCAGTCCAAGGGACTCTCAAGAGTCTTCTCCAACACCACGGTTCAAAAGCATCAGTTCTTCAGTGTTCAGCTTTCTTCACAGTCCAACTCTCACATCCATACATGACCACTGGAAAAACCATAGCCTTGACTAAACGGACCTTAGTCGGCAGAGTAATGTCTCTGCTTTTGAATATGCTGTCTAGGTCGGTCATAACTTTCCTTCTAAGGAGTGTCTTTTAATTTCATGGCTGCAATCACCATCTGCAGTGATTTTGGAGCCCCCCAAAATAATGTCTGACACTGTTTCCACTGTTTCCCCATGTATTTCCATGAAGTGATGGGACCGGATGCCATGATCTTCATTTTCTGAATGTTGAGATTTAGGCCAACTTTTTCACTCTCCTCTTTCACTTTCATCAAGAAGCTTTTTAGTTCCTCTTCACTTTCTGCCATAAGGGTGATATTATCTGCATATCTGAGGTTATTAAAATTTCTCCTAGCAATCTTGATTTCAGCTTGTGCTTCTTCCAGCCTAGCGTTTCTCATGATGTACTCTGCATAGAAGTTAAATAAGCAGGGTGCCAATATACAGCCTTGATGTACTCCTTTTCCTATTTGGAACCAGTCTTTGTTCCATGTCCATTTCTAACTGTTGCTTCCTAACCTGCATATAAGTTTCTTAAGAGGCAGGTCAGGTGCTCTGGTATTCCTATCTCTTTCAGAATTTTCCACAGTTTATTATGATCCACACAGTCAAAGGCTTTGGCATAGTCAATAAAGCAGAAATAGATGCTTTTCTGGAACTCTCTTGCTTTTTCCACGATCCAGCGGATGATGGCAATTTGATCTCTGATTCCTTTGCCTTTTCGAAAACTAGCTTGAACATTGGGAAGTTCACGGTTGACGTATTGCTGAAGCCTGGCTTGGAGAATTTTGAGCATTACTTTACTAGCGTGTGAGATGAGTACAATTGTGCGGCAGTTTGAGCATTCTTTGGCATTGCCTTTCTTTGGGATTGGAATGAAAACTGACCTTTTCCAGTCCTGTGGTCGCTGCTGAGTTTTCCAAATTTGTTGGCATATTGAGTGTAGCACTTTCACAGCATCATCTTTCAGGATTTGAAATAACTGGAATTCCATCATCTCCACTAGCTTTGTTTGTAGTGATGCTTTCTAAGGCCCCTTGACTTCACATTCCAGGATGTCTGGCTCTAGGTGAGTGATCACACCATCGTGATTATCTGGGTCATGAAGATCTTTTTTGTACAGATCTTCTGTGTATTCCTGCCACCTCTTCTTAATACCTTTTGCTTCTGTTAGGTCCATACTACTTCTGTCCTTTATTGAGCCCATCTGTGCATGAAATGTTCCCTTGGTATCTCTAATTTTCTTGAAGAGATCTTTAGTCTTTCCCAATCTGTTGTTTCCTCTATTTCTTTCCATAGATCACTGTGGAAGGGTTTCTTATCTCTTCTTGCTATTCTTTGGAACTCTGCATTCAGATGCTTATATGTTTCCTTTTCTCCTTTGCTTTGCTTTTCTCTTCTCTTCTCTTCACAGCTATTTGTAAGGCCTCCCCAGACAGCCATTTTGCTTTTTTGCATTTCTTTCCCATGGGGCTGGTCTTGATCCCTGTCTCTGCATATAATGTTGCATTATCTGCATATAATGTTTTTGTTCAGTCATGCTGACTCTGTGACCCCAGCATGCCAGGACTCTGGCAGCATGCCAGGCCTCCCTGTCCCTCATCATCTCCCGGAGTTTGCTCAAACTCAGGTCCATTGAATGAGTTATGCCATCCAACCATCTCATCCTCTGTCATCCCCTTCTCCTCCTGCCTTCAATCTTTCCTGGCATCCCAGTCTTTTCCAATGAGTTGTCTGTTTGCATCATGTGGCCAATGCATTGGATCTTCAGCTTCAGCATAAGTCCTTCAAATGAATATTCAGGATTGATTTCCTTTAGGATTGACTGGTTTGATCTCCTTGCTGTCCAAGGGACTCTCGTGAGTCTTCTCTAGCACCACAGTTCAAAGGCATCAATTCTTTAGCACATACTGCTACTGCTGCTGCTAAGTCGCGTCAGTCGTGTCCGACTCTGTACGACCCCATAGACGGCAGCCCACCAGGCTCCCCCGTCCCTGGGATTCTCCAGGCAAGAACACTGGAATGGGTTGCCATATCCTTCTCCAATGCATGAAAGTGAAAAGTGAAAGTGAAGTCGCTCAGTTGTGTCTGACTCTTCGCGACCTCATGGACTGCAGCCCACTAGGCTCCTCTGTCCATGGGGTTTTCCAGGCAAGAGTACTGGAGTGGGGTGCCATTGCCTTCTCCACTTCAGCACAAAAGAGGTACACACGAAAAAAACAGTACTGAATCTTATGTTACCAGAGCATCTGGTGGGAAAATACCTTATATATTTACTTCATTATTATTTATATTTTTCCAGTTTGTCCAAAAGTTACTTGGTGCTTACTGTGAGTAAAAAAAAGAGTTCTAAAGCATTTTATAATATGAATTACTTCATAGTTGCTTTAAGCTGCATTTCCCTGTGATGAGAATTGAAAAGAAGTAGTTTGTTTGGGAGGTGACTCCAAGGAGTTTTCTGGTTGGAGAATGGGATGGGGATGGGAAAGAAGCCAGGTGGGTGCATTCAGGAGCAGTTACCACTGTGGGAAGGTGGGCTTGATTCTGTTGGGGCTCTCTGAGAGAGGATGGAGAACACCTCAGAGTCTCCCCACAGGGGCAAGGAAGCTGGAGTATTTCCTACCCATCTCTTCCTTCAATAGTTAAAGGGGCAGCTCCCAGGTGCCATTAGCTCCACGGCACTTCTGGCCTGCCTCACAGGTGGCTGAGTGGTCAGAGAACCCCTTCCAGAGAGGCCCAGGAGGCTGCAGTAAGAGGTTGGTGATTAAGAGGCAACGTGCCCAGGGGCCTTAAACAGGCCACCAGCATCTGCTGCCATACTTGGAACAATACTCTTATTACACGCATTTGACAGAGAGGAATTGGAGATCCAGGGTGGTTAGGCACATTGCCCCCAGGTCCTAGAGGCAGTGAGTGCAGAAGCTGGGGTCCTATCCCCTGGTTTGGCCATAGTCTGCCTTTTCAGTACTATAAAGGGAATCAAAATTAATTTTATCCCTCTGGATATTTTTCCCTAAAATATTCCACTTCAAATCATAAAGAGGTCTTAACAATGCATATTTTCTAATTCACTGAAGAAGAAATCTGTTGATGATAATATATTCTTTCCTTTTCTATCACCTCTGAGCAAATATTTCTGAATGTGCTTCCCCTTTTTCTTGGCTGGTTCTTCAATGACTCTCCAGGATAAAGTCTGCAACTTTTCTATTAAGAAGGAAGGCAAATTATCTAAAAGGAAAAAACAGCAACTCTTTGAGAGAGATAGGAATGATGTTACAGTCAAGGGTGGAGTTATATGTCCCAGGGATCAGGGGATGGGACTGGGTAGCTCACAAAATATAAGTTGCACTATTTACTTACAACAGTTGCATAAAAGTAAGAGGGAGAAAGGCTCAGAGTCCAGGTGATGGGCCTTGATTGGGAGACAAAGTGGTCCTCCTGGGCTTTCTAGTGTCTCCCTCTCCAGGAACAAGGCTGACATGCCTTTTAGTGAACACCATCTGGAGTCATGTAACATAGAGACTCCATGGGTCTATGACTCATGGATCGAAGTCCTGGAACTAAATCACACATTTCAACCTGACTCAGACATGCTCGAAATGGGCCTAGCTCATGCATTTCACATCTGTTTCCTGCGTTCAGTGCTATTTGTCAGATGACGTGACAAAAAGGCACAACAAATGGCCCCAACTGCAAAGAACAACCCGCTATTGCAGGAAATGTATTGCGATATTCTTTTGAGTCTATTCTGACCACAATCCCTTTCCCAGCCCCTCCATGCTTCCAGAGGGACTCCTTTGCCTCAGTGGAGTTTTGTGGCAGAGCAGAAAACTCAAGCTTAGGAAAACAAGTAGTCTGCCTTTTCTGGCCTTTATAAATCCTAAATTGATAAATTTTCCTGGGTATCCTTGAGACAAAGAACTGAAAGGGGTGTATCTTCAAGAGCAAAAGGAGAGAAGCAGAGAGGTACTCGCCACCAACCAGGAAGCAACTGTAGGTATTGAGTTCTTGGGGAAACAGGCACCTGTAGGGTCTCAGCCTCAGAAAAGATTCTGAGCCTCATGTGTGGTCTCAAAACTCAGAGCCACCGTACTATATCACAATGATTGCAACCAAAGGGATATGAGAGACCCTTCCTTCCCCCTAAATTTCAAACAAAAGTGTCTCAGATTCTTAAAAAATCTGGAGAGAAGTCACAGTAGCATCTAAAAATTATGCTGCTCAGTAGGGTGAGGGTGAGGGTTAGGGCTGTTTTAAAGATATTTTTTACTGCTTGAATTTGTTGAGTGTTTCATATTTAATGTGCATTTCAGTGTTCTCCAAGCAGAGTTAAGTACTTTGCATGAATATCTCATACAATCTTCCCAGCAGCTCTGTGGATTTGATGATTTTGCTTTCCTCATTGCACAGATGAGGAAAATGAGGCTGAGAGAGTCTGTGACTTAGCTTAAGCTAAGGCCCCATTGAGTGAGATGTGACCCAGGCCAGCTGACAAAAAGTCTGTGCATTTAACTCAATGCTGTAAGTCTAGATTATAAAATAAATAGGGCATCATACCAGAGAGTACATGGGTAAAGTTTAAGTTCAGTGTTTCAGCTATAAATTTGCAGTACTTTGAAAGAAAGAGAGACCAAGGAAGGCTGCAGACAGGAATTTCAGCACCATGAAGGCTGAAAACTTGGTTGATTTTGTTCAACAGTGCATCCCAGGTGCCTAGAATAGCACCCGGCTCATAGTAGGAACTTAATATTTGACAAATGAATGAATGAATGAATGCCTTTTATGATGAGAGGGGCTTTGAGAATCCAAAGGAAAGTAATTTCGGGTGGGGTAAACCTCACTTTGCTAAATCACTTTGAAATGTTTAGGGATTTGTATGACTGAACACTTCACACATTTACAAAATGGGTTCATTATCCTTGCTTGTCTCCTCTACCAAGCCCTGATCACTTTAGTGAAGGGGAAGGAATTCTTCCTGATTCTAGAATGCAGATAGACTCCATCAGCAAAGTAGTATTTTGGGTAGAGTAGAGATAAGCCGAGGTAAATACCTAGATTAATGACAACAGATCCATATGTTTAGCATAGACTTATGTTTTGATTGTCCGTAAGCATAAAACTGCTCATTATGTCCTCATTAAAGAGTTTCAAGGGATCCCGGGGTGAATTACAATGATTAAAAATAATGCAAAGCAAAGAGCTTTTTGGATCTACCTCTCAGAACATAAAGACTCTTAGAAGGAGGTGGTGGCTTGACTCTAGAATTCTCATAAAACAATCTAAGACAAAGAGAAGTCTATAATAGGGAGTTTTTAGAGTAGAAAATACAAGGATGTGAATTCAAGATTCAGTTTTAATTAAAACTATAAGGCTATGTAGCAATATGTTTCAGAGATTCTGACAAGGTATTTATTTCTGTTTTACTACTGGGGCAAGTCAGCCCCAGAGCACTTTAAGGGATTTTCCCTAGGATAGCAGATCCAAGCCTTCTAATACCATCCTCAAATCTATGGAGAGACAGATCGAAGGAGAAATCACCTATTAATGTTCTAGGACAGTCTGCAACCAAAATTAATGGTGAAATGGAAAAGTATATACATACTGCTCATTTCCTATATGAACTCAAGCGACCTTCTGGCTGCTCTAAATGAGAAGTCTGATGTTTCCCTCGGCAATATTGCTGGGGAGATAAGATAAATTGGAATTCCTAAGATGATCTGGGATACTTATCAGTAGAAATGGCTTCAAGGGAAATGCCTGCTTTCTATCTCTTGAAAATTAAGAAACCACTGACAGGAAGAAATTTTGGTATTTGATAATAAGAAGAGGCAGCATGTTCCACGACATTCTAGGGCACATATGCTCAGTGTAAATAGAAATCGGTCTGCATAGCAACTGAGACTCACTGGAACATGACTGCCTGCCAGCTCTTACCTTAGCCACCTGCAGCTTGGCTCCTCTGTCTACCGAGAGCTGCAGTTACGTCAAAGGCCCACTGTCCTGTTTGTGTCCACTGGGGCCACTGTTGCTTTGATGTAAAGACTGGCGCTTCTCTGACATTTGCTCCAGCACCAAGTAGAGCAAGGGAAGGAAATATTGGTAATGACTCTCAGTATCTAGGAATATAGTTTACAATGACAGTGGATCTGTTCCACTTTCTGGACTTTAGGGTAATGTCCCCAGCTGCCCCCACTGGGGCTGCCTATGGGAGTGACATTGGCAGTGTTCCACACAGAATACGTAAACTTTTTGGTTCTTTCCCAAAGTCAAATTTAATCCCCAAAGGAAAACACTCATTTCACTTCCTCACTTTTCTAAGACTCTGAGCTAAAAATTCCAGCATGTTTTTCTGCTGTAAGATTTTAAACTTTTACTGGTTTTGGAGGTGTCAGGAAAGGTACAGAAGAACCCTTGCTTGCAGTACCAGCTTCAAAAATTTTGTGCTCAAAGCAGGAGACTCAAAAGCATCAAGTACAAACGCTATTTTGATTAAGACAAATCTTTTGCGCTTGTGTTTGCATGTGAATTCTGATGGCAGGATTAACATTAATTACACAGAGAAAGATCTCCATGGAGGTGAGATAACTCTACCTGTTTTCAGAGAGAATGGCCAGCATGTGCTGCACAATTGGGCAGTTACAGTGGCCTCTCTGAAACACTAATCTGACTGTGCCAGTCTCCTGATTAAAACCTTGCACTGGTTCTCTTTGACATTAGTGAATAGTCATCAGGATTCTATTGGTAGCAAGGCACAAAAACCTAACAAAACGGTTTAGGTAAAAAGTATGTCTATTGGCTTATGTGGCTAAAAATCCCAAGGTATGGGACAGCTTCCAGAAGGATCTGGGGGTTCAAATGATACTGCCAAGAATTCATCTTTCTCAGGGCAGGGGCAGCAGGGAGGGAAGCTCGGCATTTAGGGTGCAGGTTTGCAGACAACGATGCTTTTGAACTGTGATGTTGGAGAAGACTCTTGAGAGTCCCTTGGACTGCAAGGAGATCCAACCAGTCCATTCTGAAGGAGATCAGCCCTGGGATTTCTTTGGAAGGACTGATGTTGAAGCTGAAACTCCAGTACTTTGGCCACCTCATGTGAAGAGTTGACTCATTGGAAAAGACTCTGATGCTGGGAGGGATTGTGGGCAGGAGGAGAAGGGGACGACAGAGGATGAGATGGCTGGATGGCATCACCGACTCGATGGACATGAGTCTGAGTGAACTCCGGGAGTTGGTGATGGACAGGGAGGCCTGGCGTGCTGCGATTCATGGGGTCGCAAAGAGTCGGACACGACTGAGCGACTGAACTGGACTGAACTGAGTTGTGTAAGTGCTGACCTGGAGAGCCAGGGCCTGCTTACCGGGATTCGCCTTCTTACGCTCGCACCTTCGGCATCTTGCTGGTGTCACCTGTCAAGACCCTGGGACATCTCCACCTCTCAGCTCTTATTTTCACATTAACTTCTTTTTCATGTGAGTTCTTCCCCTGCAGTGACCATAAGGTCCAGGCACGATTCTGTCATTTTAGTAAACTTTTCCCTTTCCACATATGCCTCCTTCAAAGCGCTTTTCTTGTAAATTCAAGAAAGAACAATTCAAGAATTTGGCTCTGATTAACCTGGGTGTGGCAGAATCATTTAATACTATGTGGTCCCCCAATTATTTCCTTTTCTTCCTGGACATACAAGTTAGCTAACCTACATTTCCCAGGTCGCTTGCACCTCGGTTTGGTGATATATAGTGATCTCCACATACCCTCTGTCTCTACTTATTGACTGGTTGGAACAGATGACTTAGGAGATGGTTCCAGGGTCCCAGGGGCTTCTGAGGTCCCAGGATATGACAGAACCATTGTTGGAGGGAGCCTGGATCTCTGGGTCACCAGGGATGGAAGAAACCATCCTGATGAGACACTTGATAATGAATGCTTGTGTTGGGTTTTTGTGAGCGAGAAACCGAACACTGAAATTGCAGGATGTTTGGTACAAAAGTTAGTGATTCTTGTCCCATTTAATCCACTGGGTATGTGCTTGTTCATGAACATATTACTGTTGTCAGAAAGGATGGGGTATTCTGACCAGCTAAGCTTGGGTCATGTGTACATCTTTGGGGCTATGTGATAAACAGTGCCCTGCCCCAAACCACATGGATGTAGAGTGAGGAAGGAGCATTTCTGTAGAGGACAATCAAGATGCTGTTACCAGAATAGAGAGGGGAGATGTTGGACAAACAGACAAACCAGAAGTCCACTACAGACCTGCACAAAACCCTTAGAATTGCTTCTGTGATGTTATGCTATAAGAATGCCCAAAGTGGTTAGTCATTAATTATGTTATCAAAAACCATGAAATCCCTCAAAGCAGGGGTGGACGTCATCATCACTTCATCCCAAACACTGAGCATAGTCCTTCCACCTGGAGGAAATAGGCAGATAAATGAAGAGAGGAATATAGTCCATCTATCCAGCTATGAACTAAATTCACCTTCCCAGAGGATATTCATGGGATATCGAGATTGGCTTTTTCATTTATATCATTAAGTAAGAAATTTAGTAATCAAAAATGATCAGTAGCATGAATATTTCTGAAATCATTTATCTGTTTCACAAATCTTACTATGTTAATCTAAAGGATAACTTTTGAATGTAAGGTACTCATAAATTTATTTCAGAATAGAGGTATTATGATAACTTAGTTACATCAAGAACTTACCTGCCTTATTCATGTGTGCGTATGTGTATTTCAAAGGAAAAACAGGCTAAAAAACAAATTTTAAGTGAAAACTAATTTTGGAAGTAGAATTTATTCTTTGCCTTATTTTTCTTTCGTTTTCCCATTGTTTGGGTCTTTATAGAAAACCAGTATCCAACATATGGCTGATATGAGGATGAAACTGGGAGCAATGTCTCAGATTTTATTGTGATCTTTCTTTCTCTCTTAAAGATAATGTCCTCATTGTCTGATTGAGACAGAAACTCCCCACCTCTCTATTTAAAAAAAAAAAAAAGGCAGCCCTGACCAAGATGTTTCTGAAGCCTCCATTGATAACACACAATGGCCTCTTCTTACAGGAACATTTCACGGCCCTTAAGTAAGTCACTGTTGGCTCATACGATGAAAGAGCGAAAGATAGAAAAAGAGAACCTGAGGGCTCATCAAAGCCTGATCTTGGCAGGGGACTGTGGGTATTAGCAAGAATCCATAAATAGCTGCCTGGGCTAAGAGATGCCAATTTTGTACCTAAATGATGAGGAAAGACAAATCTTCAAAGTAAATATTTTCCTGCATCTTTTAGCTCGGGAGAGGTAAGGGAAGGGAAGGAAAAGGAGAGGACATGAATAAGCATTGCCATGAGTCAGAACCAGTGCTCTGGGTAGCTTTGCCCCTCCTCTCATAGGCTCTCTGATGCCAGT
Organism: Capra hircus; assembly: GCF_001704415.2. NCBI lineage: Eukaryota > Metazoa > Chordata > Mammalia > Artiodactyla > Bovidae > Capra > Capra hircus. Next base: position 80,015,399 of record NC_030815.1, read on the forward strand.
TCCCACTGTCCTGGGCCACAGCTGGGACCATTTTCCATTGCATAGAGGTGAAGGACACTATGAAGACGTGTTGTGCTGAGCTGTATTCGCTAAGCTCCATGCTCAGCATAAAAATAAGATTGCCACTTTCTGTCAGCTTGATTGTCCCCACCCTAATTCCTGAAGCCTGCTGTATTACACAGTTCACCAGAGCTTTTATTAATTCTTTTTTTTTTATATCAGAGGAGATTTATTATTAAATTGGTTATGGGAGATGAGAAATCCTACAATCTGCCATCTGCAAGCTGGAGAAACAAGCAATTTGTTCTTGTTTAGGCAATGATACCCCACTCTAGTACTTTTCCCTGGAAAATCCCATGGGCAGAGGAGGCTGGTAGGCTGCAGTCTATGGGGTCGCGAAGAGTCGGACATGACTGAGCAACTTCACTTTCACTTTTCACTTTCATGCATTGGAGAAGGAAATGGCAACCCACTCCAGTGTTCTTGCCTGGAGAATCCCAGGGACGGGGGAGCCTGGTGGGCTGCCGTCTATGGGGTCGCACAGAGTCAGACACGACTGAAGTGACTTAGGAGCAGCATAGTTCAGTCTGAATCCAAAGGTCTAAGAATAAGGAATTCCGGTGTCCAAGGGCAGAGCACGGATGTCCCAGAAGACAGAATTTTCTCCTCCTCTGCCTTTGTCTGAGCTCACAGCAGGTTGGGGAGGAAGATTTTCTTGCTCATTCTACTGATTTATATGTAATCTCTTCTGGAAACAACCTCATAGACACATCTACAAATCATTTTTTATCAACTTTCTGACAGTCAACTTGACATGTAAAATTAACCATTGTACCTGTGAATAAATTACCTTATATGGTACAAGGGGGCGCTTCCCTGGTGGCTCAGAGGTAAAGAATTTGCCTGCAATGCAGGAGATGCAGGAGACATGAAACAAGTTCAATCCCTGGGTCAGGAAGAGCCCCTGGATGCTGGCATAGCAACACACTCCAGTACTCTTGCCTGGAGAATCCCATGGACTGAGGAGCCTGGGGGGAGGCTACAGTCCATAGGGCTGCAAAAAGTCAGACACAGCTGAAGGGACTGAGCATGCATGCGTGACACAAGCCGCTTTATAGGTGTGCTTAAGGGAGGTGATTCTGGCTTACCCAGATCAGCCCAATTTAATCGTGCGAAAGCCTTTCCTAGCTGGGTCAGAGAGAGAGGAGACAACAGAGCAATCAGAGAGATGCCATGTTTCAGACTTTGAAGACAGTGGGAGAGGCCACAAGCTGAGGACTGTGGACAGCCTCTAGAAGCTGAAAAAAGGCAAGAAACGGAGTCCCTTCCCCCTCAGTCAGAGCTCACAGAAAAGAAAGCCGTCCCGCCCAAACCTTGATTTCCCCGTGTTGAGACCCCTGTCAAACTTCAAATTTGTGTTAAGTCTCTAAATCGGTGGTCATTTGTTATGGCAGCTGTGGAAAACTAGTATATTCTCTAACAACTCTTGAAAAGAACTAGTGACCAGAGGCGAGGGAAAGTTGGTAGTCTGCTTGTCAACCAAGCAGTGGTAGTCGGTAGTGGACACTGAGAAGCAAGCATTAAATTGTGCGTTCTGTGATTCTGCCTTCTAGTCTCATTCTGTTCCATGATAAAAATATGTAGCAAGAGGGGGGAGATGGGGAGAAACAGTCTGGGTATTTATTTACTGACTCAGAGCAGAAGAAGATGCTGAAGGTCAGTGTGAGAGGAGTTATCTCTGACCACTTAGGACGAATGTAAATCTGGACATTCACAGAGTTGTGAAAATTATATCTTAAAATCAAAGTTGGGAGGAGGGAATCAAGGTTGGATTACTTTTGTTCAAGCTCTAGGATTGTAAATTTATAAGATGACCAAATAAGATGCATTTGAAACCTCTTTAAACGTTATACAGTACGCGGTGCAATGAGCTGGATGGTAGCTCTCCAAAAAGCTTTATCCATGTCCTCATCCCTGGAACTTTTGCAGGTTTATTTCAAAACAGTTTTGTTGTGTTTTTTTTTTTTTTTGCCAAGGTGATTAAATTAAGGATCTTGATAAGAGACGCTCATCTGGAATTATCCAGGTGAACCCTAAAGGCCATCACATGTCCTTGTAAGATAAACACACAGAGAAGAAGACACCCATCCAAAGAGGAGCTTGTGGATATGTGACCACAGAGGCAGAGACTGGAGTGATGCGACCGTAAGTCAAGGAATGCCAGCAGTCTCCAGAAGCTGGAAGTCAAAGAATAAAACCTCTCCTTGAGCTCCAGAGGAAGTGTAGCCTTACCAACACCTTGATTTTGGTCCTCTGGACTCCAGAACTCTGTAAGAATACAGTTCTATTGTTTTAAGCCACTCAGTCTGTGGTAATTTGGTATGACAGCTTTAGGAAACTACAACATGTAAGCTTATGGACTAAGCTATAAAGCATAAGTATTGGTAGAGATTACAGCATATACCTTTATTAGTGCTATTATGTTGTCCAGAGACATCCCCATATCACAGAATGATTATCAGCATATGAGCCCCAATCCAATCAATTATAAATTCATGATTAGGTGGTAAAATCCTTAAGGATTCTTATCACCTCCTGTTGCCACCCCCTGCCGTAGACCTGGGTGCCAGAAAGGTGCCCAACAAATATTTTCTAATCTGTATCACATACGAGGAAGGAATTCATCCAGTGAGGAACTCCTTGGGAATGCAGAGAAGTCATATTGCCAAGACAAGAAGTGACTCAACAGGATCCCAGTCCCCCATTTCTCTTGGAAGCTACTGAATTCTCAGGAAAGACCTAAACCAGGTCCAGGGACTTCAGGGTCATCTAAGAAGCACAGTGAGCCCTCTGTAAATGTTTTCCTGTAGCTCCTGATAAGAGGAGTTTCTGGTTGGAGGCCAAAGACAAATTGGCCTGGTGAACCCACATAACAGAAATGAATGGAGGTCAAGTTACTATGGTGATGTGGTCTGAAGCCCCCCAGCCTCAAGGGTGTACCTACCAGGGTCGTTTCTCATTGGCCTCTACCAAACCTGAGTCGTACTGCACTGTGAATTTGAGATGACTTCTCGTCCCCTTGGTGCTGCCTCAATTCTTTTTAGGAATCTCTAGGGAGTATCTAGAATTTCCTTGAACATTTCTAGAAATGGTTGCTTTCTATGGAAATATTCCAGGGTCCTGTTCTGGTTATCTCTGGCTCATGCCCTTCCTCCTGTCATAACAACTCCCTTCTAATCAGCATGACAACCATCTGCCCTTGAGACTGAGGCCAAAACAAATATGATTATCAGGCTATCTTCAAAGTGTTGACAGCACCCTTTGTGCTGGATGAACTTGCAACTCCGGTCACTGTGCCAAGTTTGGTTCCCAGGGACTGCAGAAACTGCGAAAGGAGAGAGAAAGCTATATGCATTTGAATGAGAAACATACTTCCATCAGCCCCTGTTTCCCCTACCCAATTCAGCTGTATGAGAAGTCACTAAAGAAATCTGCATTTTTCATTCAGTTCAGTTCAGTCGCTCAGTTGTGTCTGACTCTTTGCAACCCTATGAATCGCAGCACGCCAGGCCTCCCTGTCCGTCACCAACTACCGGAGTTCACTCAGACTCATGTCCATCGAGTCGGTGATGCCATCCAGCCATCTCATCCTCTGTCGTCCCCTTCTCCTCCTGCCCCCAATCCCTCCCAGCATCAGAGTCTTTTCCAATGAGTCAACTCTTCACATGAGGTGGCCAAAGTACTGGAGTTTCAGCTTTAGCATCATTCCTTCCAAAGAAATCCAGGGTTGATCTTCAGAATGGACTGGTTGGATCTCCTTGCAGTCCAAGGAACTCTCAAGAGTCTTCTCCAACACCACAGTTCAAAAGCATCAATTCTTCGGCGCTCAGCCTTCTTCACAGTCCAACTCTCACATCCATACATGACCACTGGAAAAAACATAGCCTCGGCTAGATGGACCTTAGTTGGCAAAGTAACGTCTCTGCTTTTGATTATGCTGTCTAGGTTGGTCATAACTTTTCTTCCAAGGAGTAAGCATCTTTTAATTTCATGGCTGCAGTCACCATCTGCAGTGATTTTGAAGCCCCCAAAATAAAGGCTGACACTGTTTCCACTGTTTCCCCATCTATTTCCCATGAAGTGATGGGACCAGATGCCATGATCTTCGTTTTCTGAATGTTGAGCTTTAAGCCAACTTTTTCACTCTAGTCTTTTACTTTCATCAAGAGGCTTCTCAGTTCCTCTTCACTTTCTGCCATAAGAGTGGTGTCATCTGCATATCTGAGGTGATTGATATTTCTCCCGGCAATCTTGATTCCAGCTTGTGTTTCTTCCAGTCCAGTGTTTCTCATGATGTACTCTGTATATAAGTTAAATAAGCAGGGTGACAATACACAGCCTTGACGTACTCCTTTTCCTATTTGGAACCAGTCTGTTGTTCCATGTCCAGTTCTAACTGTTGCTTCCTGACCTGCATACAGATTTCTCAAGAGGCAGGTCAGGTGGTCTGGTATTCCCATCTCTTTTAGAATTTTCCACAGTTTCTTGTGATCCACACAGTCAAAGGCTTTGGCATAGTCAATAAAGCAGAAATAGATGTTTTTCTGAAACCCTCTTGTTTTTTCCATGATCCAGTGGATGTTGGCAATTTGATCTCTGATTCCTCTGCCTTTTCCAAAACTAGCTTGAACATCTGAAAGTTCACGGTTCACGTATTGCTGAAGCCTGCCTTGGAGAATTTTGAGCATTACTTTACTAGCATGTGAGATGAGTGCAATTGTGTGGTAGTTTAAGCATTCTTTGGCATTGCCTTTCTTTGGAATTGGAATGAAAACTGACCTTTTCCAGTCCTGTGGTCGCTGCTGAGTTTTCCAAATTTGCTGGCATATTGAGTGCAGCACTTTGACAGCATCATCTTTCAGGATTTGAAATAGCTCAACTGGAATTCCATCACCTCCACTAGCTTTGTTCGTAGTGATGCTTTCTAAGGCCCACTTGACTTCACATTACAAGATGTCTGGCTCTAGATTAGTGATCACATCATCATGATTATCTGCGTCATGAAGCTCTTTTTTGTACAGTTCTTCTGTGTATTCTTGCCACCTCTTCTTAATATCTTCTGTTTCTGTTAGGTCCATACCATTTGTCCTTTATCGAGCCCATCTTTGCATGAAATGTTCCCTTGGTATCTCTAATTTTCTTGAAGAGATCTCTAGTCTTTCCCATTCTGTTATTTTCCTCTATTTCTTTGCACTGATTGCTGAAGAAGGCATTTTTCATTACCAGTTTGGTAATCTTTCATTTATCACCATAGAGTCCCATCCTACCCAGAATATACTTGAGTCGAACTCCCAAATCTTTTGTCTCTCTCATGGGTGAGATCCATAATTTCTTCAAATGAGATTTTCTGTGCCATGTGGCATGGCCACTTCCTTCCGCCTTTAACATTGGCACTCACCCTAGTGTATGGTAAGGACCCTAATGTCTCACTGAAGTAAAAGAAACTGTTGTCTTCCTTTCTCGGTTGAGGTCTAGGACAGCTATATTGTACCACATAGTAGCACCATATCCTGAAGTATTTGAGCTGATCAGAACTAGAACCATGGCTAGCTTCCCTCTCCCCATCGCCACCCTTCTGGGATTTTGGACCTTAGTAAGGAGCAAGTCTTCCCTGGACAGTTTCTTTTCAACTTTTCAGCTAGGTTTGACTTTCAGGTTGCTTTGTGTCTTGAATTCAGCATTTACTGTCTTTTTTTTTTTTTTTTTTAACTTTTTATTTTGTATTGGGGTATAGCTGGTTAACAATGTTGTAATAGTTTAAGGTGAACATCGAACGGACCCAGTCATACATATACACGAACCCATGGACTGTAGCTGACCAGGTTCCTCCTTCCATGGGATTTTCCAGGCAGGAATACTGGAGTGGGTTGCCATTTCCTTCTCCAGGAGATCTTCCCGACCCAGGGATTGAACCCTGGTCTCCCACATTATAGGCAGATGCTTTACCATCTGAGCTACCAGGGAAGCTCTCATACATGTATCCATTCTCCCCTAAACTACCCTTCCATCCAGGCTGCCACATGACATTGAGCAGAGTTCCATATGCTATATAGTAGGTCCCTGTTGGCTATCAATTTTAAATATAGCAGTATATACATGCCTGGAAAATCCCATGGGCGGAGGAGCCTGGTGGGCTGCAGTCCATGGGGTCGTGAAGAGTCCGACACGACTGAGCGACTTCACTTTCACTTTTCACTTTCGTTCACTGGAGAAGGAAATGGCAACCCACTCCAGTGTTCTTGCCTGGAGAATCCCAGGGATGGGGGAGCCTGGTGGGCTGCCGTCTATGGGGTCGCACAGAGTCGGACACGACTGAAGTGACTTGGCATACATGTCTATCGCAAACTCCCCAACTATCCTTTCCTCACCATCTTTCCTTTCAACAACCATAAGTTCATTCTCTAAGTCTGTGAGTCTTTTTCTGTTGTGTAAGTAAGTTCATTTGTATCATTTCTTTTTAGATTCCACATATGAGGGATGTCATATAACATTTCTCCTTCTCTGCATGACTTACTTCACTCAGTATGTCAGTCTCTAGGTCCAGTGCTGAGACTCATACGTAGTGGCACTGTGGTCCTTGAATGGGGTAAGGTGTGTGTACTGTTGGCCATCCCTGCACTGTGTCAGATGACATCAGGGTACTCATGCAGGGTGCCCACAAAGTTCAGCAGACCGTGGAGGAAGACAGGAACAGGCAAGGCGAGCTCTTCTCTAAGATAAAAGCATCACTCCAAAATGAGTCCTGGCAAACTATCTAATCTCACTTCACCTTCCAAACAGGGCTGTGGTGAAGATGGAATAATAAGATGACATGTAAAAGCATGCAGAAACTTATTTATCAGTGAAAGTCAGTGTGTGCTCTAAGTACCTGCTTTATTTTACTGGTCTCTTTATTTTTCTGCAAAACGTGGACAAGTTGCCATATATAATGTAATATAACATAACTAATCTGGGATATATTTGCTAATTCCCCTCTTTCAGCCAAATGGTTTGCCCAGATGGACATGGAACCAAGAGGCAGATCCAATATCGACTGTGCCAAATGAATAAATGGAAATAGATTTGAAAGGTGGGAACTTTGAATGGAAAATTTTTCCCTTTCCTTACTTTGCAACCTGAGTTCTGCTGAGAAGTGTTAGAGAGCTCTTGAAATTCCACTGCGGGAAAGCAGGATTTCAAATGGAAAATTTTATTTTAAATGCCAAGAGCTTCTCGTCTCTAGGATAATGTTTTGTTTTTTCTTTCTTGAATTCTCTGACTTCTTCCTTTCCTTTGATGAACTATTTCCAGCCAGCTTACTAATATTTATCTATTGTAATGGACACATTTTGCTTTGGAATTTTTACAGGTTTTTTTTTTGTGTATGTGTGTGTGTGGGCATGTAAAATAAGGTTAAATCTTGTACTTTGTAAAATTTATCCATACATTCCACAAGAAGAATTTACCACCACCCTCAAGGTTGGTGGTAGGGAAAGGGAGGCTGGCCTTGGTTCTTATTCTGGTCAGCTCTAATGCTTCAGGACATTCTCCTTTTCTGGGGTTTGGAGCCTTGGACATTTTCTTTACCACTTTTTGACTAGGTTTGATTTGCCAGTCATTTTGTGTCTTAAACTCAGTATTTACAGTAAGTAGTCACAGTTGTGCTGAACACTTCACATTGGAGTTCAAGTTGTAGCTCTCTTGTGTAGTTACTGGATGTGTTTATGAAATAATTCATGCTGAACATTATATATGCAGCTGGTTTCAAATTAGCTAGCCTCACACAAAAGGGCATGGCTATGTAAATATGAGAGAAACAGGAAATCTTTAAAGTTAGCACTGGTGTCCAACTCACAAGATTGATACACTGGAAAGAATATCCATGCCAAACTAATCTTTAGACCCCTGGGAGAAGATCTTCTCTTGTGGGCTCTGATATATGACCATTTGTGACTTCCCAGAGGGAATTATCTGGATGAAATGGTGATCTTCATATAGATTACCAGGCAGTTATTCTAGTGATCATGTAAGGAAAAGGCTCACAGACCAAATTAACATCTTTGAATCATACAATACATTAAATCAATTTAAAATATACAGCCAGAAACAAGAGATGGGGTAAGAATTTAGCATACTTATGGTTAAGGGCAGAAGGACCACACCTCCAGAATCTTCTGTTATGCAGTGTTTTTACATCCTGCCTCTCTCTTCCACTTTGCTGCATCAGCCTTCCCATGACAGGCATGTTATAAAGGCCAGAGTTAAGGCTTCAGTGAGGGGGCCCAATGAATGGAAGGGCCCAGAGCCAACAATATACTCTTGATTTATTGAAGAGATGCAAGCTATGCAGTTAGCCTGATAAGTGACTTTGAATTTTATCTACCTTTCTTGGGGACAGGACATGTGGGGTCATGTAGGATGTCACTAACAGGTGGCTGATGTAAGACTGAATAGTGAGTGCCTGTGTGTTTCATGTATATTTAGTATATTGTAATTATGCAAAACTTTATATATCTCATGAATTTATTTGATGTCTCTTAGTCCTATTCCACCTTTCTATCTTTATTGAGTATACATACGCTCTTCTCATTACATATACATCCCAGATTGCCATCTTACCTATATTTAACACATTTCATGAGTTCCATATATTTCTCATGAGCCCATACATTCATCCCACTGATTTTCTTTTCTTCTATAGTGTAGTGAAAGTTGTTCAGTAGTGTCCGACTCTTGGTGACCCCCATGGACTATACAGTCCATGGAATTCTCCAGGCCAGAATACAGGAGTGGGTAGCCTTTCCCTTCTCCAGGGGATCTTCCCGACCAGGAATCGAACCTGGGTCTCCCGCATTGCTAGCAGATTCTTTACCAACTGAGCTATGAGGGAAGCCCTGTAGTGTAGGGAAAAAGCAAATTAGCCAAGATGGTGGTGGTCAGGCTCTCTCACCTCATGTCCTCTCACTCTCTCCCCACATTTTGTAGCTAATGATGTAACAGCTGAGATCATTTATAGCACGGTGCATGCGCCTCATGACCTATATATGCACACCTGAAAAACCCCTGTGGCTGTGTCTGTGGGGTCAACCACAAGAGAATGTAGCATATCTGCTGCTGCTGCCTTGCTGCTATGCCAGCCAGAAGAGAATAAATATGTTTTCAGTTTACAGCTCCCCGCATCTTCTTCCAGCTTGCCTACTGTGGGTTCAGTGAAGAAGGAGACATATAGCAAAATCAAATATTCTCAAATACCATAGCAAACACAAATTATAGCAACATTCAGAATTGGTTGAATGGTGTAGTAGGAAAAAACAGAATTAGTAGACATTCAACAAAACATTTATTGGTAGGAGATTTTTTTTAGACAAAAACCTTCCTATTTCCCACAGAAACAATGGAATCCCAGAAATCTCTGAAAACAATTCTCTCATTTCGGTTAATAGCACTATTATTTTCCCACTGGCTCAAAGCCCAAATTGTTGTTGTTGCTCAGCTGCTAAGTTTTATCTGACTCTTTGCGACCCCATGGACTGCAGCATACCAGGCTTCCCTGTCCTCCATGTTCTCCCACTAATTTTGGAGTTTGCTCAAACACATATCCATTGAGTTGCTGATGCCATCCAACCATCTCATCCTCTGTCATCCCCTTTTCCTTCTGCCTTCAATCTTTCCCAACATCAGTGGGCAGGCACTGTTTGAGCCAAAGCATTGAAACTTCAGCTTCAGTAACAGTCGTTCCAATGAATACTCAGGACTGATTTTCCTTAGAATTGACTAGTTTGATCTCCTTGCTGTCCAAGGGACTCTCAAGAGTCTTCTCCAAAACCACAATTTGAAAGCACCAGTTCTTCAACACTCAGCCTTTAAGATGGTCCATCTCTCACATCTGTACCTGACTACTGGAAAAACCATAGCTTTGACTATGTCATCCTTTGTTGGCAAAGTGATACCTCTGCTTTTAATATGTTGTCTAAATTTGTTATAGCTTTCCTTCCAAGGAGCAAACATCCTTTAATTTCATGGCTGCAGTCACTGTCCCTGTGATTTTGGAGCCCAAGAAAATAAGATCTGTCACTTCCTCCACTTTTCCCCCTTCTATTTTCCATGAAGTGATGGGACTGGATGCCATGATCTTAGTTTTTTGGATGTTGGTTTCAAGCCAGCTTTTTCACTCTCCTCTTTCACTCTCATCAAGAGGCTCTTTAGTTCCTCTTTACTTTCTGCCATTACAGTGGTATCATCTGCATATCTGATTGATATTTCTCCCGGCAATCTTGATTCCAGCTTATGATTCATCCAGCCCAGCATTTTGCATGATATACTCTGCATATAAATTAAATAAGCAGGGTGACAATATACAGCCTTGTTGTACTCCTTTCCCAATGTTGAACCAGTCAGTTTTTCCACCTCCAGTCACAACTGTTGCTTCTTGACCTGCATACAGGTTTCTCAGGAGACAGGTAAGGTGGTCTGGTATACCTATCTCTTTAAGAATTTTCCACAGTTTGTTATGATCCACACAGTCAAAGGCTTTAGTGCCATCAATAAAGCAGAAGTAGATGTTTTTCTGGAATTCCCTTGCTTTCTCCATGACCCAATGACTGTTGACAATTTGATCTCTGGTTCTTCTGCCTCTTCAAAACCTAGCTAGTACATCTGGAATGTTGTTTGGCCATAAAAAGCAAAGAAGCTCTGACATATGCTACAGTATAGATGAATTTTGAAGACTTTCTGTTAAGGGAGACAAGCTAGTCACAAAAGACCACACATTATATAATTCATTTATATGAAATGTTCAGAATGGGCAAAGCTATTTATCCAGAAAATACATTAGTGATTGCATAGAGCTGAAGAGGTGTGGATGATGTGTGGACAAAAGGGAAGCAATAAAGACAAGGTTTCCCATTGTGTAAATGAAAATGTTCTAAACTTGACTGTGGTTTGTGCATATCTATCAATATACTAAGAGTGAATTCTGTACTAAAATTGAGTAAATTGTATGGTATAAGAATTATATATCAATAAAAATGCCTGTTTTATTTATTTTTTTTTTTAAAGTATGGTCAGTGGGCAGGCACCATTGAGCTATCTGGGAGTTTGGAGAAATGCAGACTCTCATTTTCTCTCCAGATGCACTAAAGAATCTTGTTATGAATCCCAGCAACCTGTGATTTAACAAGTCCTCCAGGTGACTTTTATGTGCAAAAGTATAAGAAATACAGAAATAAATTAAAATGACAGTTCCATAGTAGCAGGTTTATTAGACCCTACACAACCTTTTTTCTCTCTCTGACGGCAACTCTCATCCCAGCCACACTACCTCTCCTCCATGTCATCAACAGGCCAAATGACTTCTCCTCTTTGGGCCTTCGAACACTCAACTCCCTCTACCTGGAGGACCTTCCCTGAGACCTTAATATGTCCAAATTCTATTTGCCATTCAGTTTTCAGCTTACATGTTATTCCCCCAAAGAAGGCTTCCTGGACCATCCTAGCTTAAATTGGCCTTCCATTCATCTGGTCACTTCCCCTGTTATATTTGTTTCATCATACTTATAACTGTTTGCTATTTTCTACTTTACTTGTGGGCTGTCTGTTTGCCTTCCTGGAGTATAAGCAGGTCCATCTCTCCCAGTCAGTCAGTTCAGTCGCTCAGTCGTGTCCGACTCTTTGTCACCCCATGGGCTGCAGCACTCTAGCTTTCCTGTCCAGCACCAACTTCTGGAGCTTGCTCAAACTCATGTCCATCGAGTCAGTGATGCCATCCAACCATCTGATCCTCTGTCACCCCATTTTCCTTCTGCCTTCGATCTTTCCTAGCATCAGGGTCTTTCCCAATGAGTCGGTTCTTTGCATCAGATGGCCACAGTATTAGAGCTTCACCTTCAGCATCAGTTCTTCCAGGGAATATTCAGGACTGATTTCCTCTAGGATGGACTGTTTATCTAGTAGGCATTCAATCACTGTTGAATGGATGAGGTAACACACCGAACCCAAGTGTCCTGGAATACACACCTTACCATTCACTCCCTATGACCCATGCCTAGTTTCAGAGCCCTGTGTATCTTGCCAACAGACTGTGTTGGGAATTGTTCCATCAAAATTAGTAACATTTTCTGGTAACACGAAAGGCCACCCTAAAGACTTAGTTATAAGCTAAGGATGGCAGACAGAGATAAGTGAAATGGATGAGGAAACTATTCTTCACCAGACTAAAAGTTCCTCAAGAACGGCTCCAGTGACTGCTATAAATTAAATGTCCCTAATATATTTCCCAGGGGCTTCCCACGTGGCTCAGTGGTAAAGAATCTGCCTGTCAATGCAGGTGGTTCAATCCCCGAGTCAGGAAGATCTCCTGGAGTAGGAAATAACACCTGCTCCAGTATTCTTGCCTGGAAAATTCCATAAACAGAGGAGTGTGGAGGTGCTACAGTCCATGGGGTTGCAAAGAGCTGGATATGAGTGCGTGACAGGGCACGATATATTTGCCCAACTCTTGAACTAAAAACTTGGGAAGTAAAAAGTATTTCATTCTTGCTTTATACCAAACCAGACCCTTAAGAGATGCTTCCTAGACTCCTCCAACCCCTTGCAGAGTCACCTAAATACCCTGTTCCCTGCCCCCTTTTCTCATCCTTTCTATTAAACGAGATATTTGTGTTTTAAATGAAATCCATTGTTGACCTATCACTAGTAGAAAAGGAACGGTGTGCATGCGTTCCTCAAGTAATAAGAAATAAATCCCTTAAGCCTATAATTTGCTCCTACTGGTATAGGATTTTGAAGCCCAAGAATGCATCTGCCATCGAAGAGGTTAATTCTGGGGCTGCTGGCTCTGCAGCTATGTATGTGGCCATTGTTCACGATGGAGGAACGGTCTGGAGGAGATCAATGCTCTGTTCTCATAATGAACCTTATGTTTCTAAACACAGGTGCGTTGGGATTATAGACATTTGTGTCATTAAATGGGGTAGGGGAGAGAAAGAGCACAAAAGCAGCTCAGAAACAGGCCCCTTGGAAATGCAAGATGGTATTATTGTAGTAGCTCTTATCAACATGATCGTTGTTTCTTTGATGATGTATCATGGTACAGAGATAGTGGTGAGAAATCCAGTCTCTCACCACCACGTTTTCACCATGCCACCTTTTACTAAGGGGTGAAGGGAACTCTTGCTAGAATTCACCCTATTGAAAAGAGTTGTCAGAGGGTCCCTATTCCATTCTGCAGTCATTTCAATATGCTTTTTATTCCAACTTTGTGTTTCATCTTTGCTGTTTGATGCATAAAAATGAAAGAGCTCCTGGGAAATGCTTGCTCCTGATGACTCTGATAAGACAGATGTCCTAGGAAACTATCAGAAATGTGCAGGGCAAAGAAAGGAGGGCTATCCAATGACTCATCATCATTCTGTTGCTCCCATCCACCACTAATTCAGCATATATGTGTCCTGCATCACAGTCCCAGGATTCCTGCAAATCAGACATTTATAGGTATTCAAGACAACCCAACTATCATGACAACTAACGTTCTTTGCCATGTTACAGTCACATATGCAGTGGGAATTTTTGAAGTTAGTCATATGACATGCTTTCATTTGCCCTTATTTCATCTTGATGAATATTTTAAAAAATTATGACAAAAGTCTACTCCAATATCAGTAAACAAAGTCAGGTTTAAAAAGATATCTTAGATGGGCTCATTTGACTAAAACAATCTCCAAGATTTTTACTATGTGTAAGACTGTGAGTGCATATAATGTCTCAGTAAGTTGTAAATGTTGTGGTGACATTTTACTGACTGCCTCAAACTTTGAGCTGGAGCTGCCACTAATAGTCATCTGATCTAACAAAACAGAGTTACAGAGAAGTTGAATGATGTGCAAAGTGCACAGCCAGGTGACTGTGAAGCATCCAGGTGGCAGGGTGAGCATCCGGTCTCCTGACTTAAAGTTTCTTGCTCTTGAACCATGTGTATCTATCAGGGTGCCATTAGGGAAGCAGAGCCACCAGGAGTGATATGGACTGAGGTTCAGGCCCTCCACAACAGTGTGAGCTGGTGACTCTGTGTCCAATTTGTGCCTAAAAGGACTGCAGGTCAGGATGACTTGAAGTTGGGATGGAAAAACTGGGTGTCAAGTGCAGAAGACCAAGAGCAAACTGGAGTTCATGAGGACAACTCTGACCTGCAGCTCATTCCCCACTTCCAACCTCAACGATGTGGGCGACATACAGGAAGAAGTTGGCAACCTTCTACGCCCAACTGCACATGTACTTGGTCGAGGCCACAGAGCGGGGAAGAAGAGAGGAGCAGGAGCCGAGACATCGGAGGCCCAGCTGCGGCCTCTGACACGGTGGCGAACGAGCAGATCTGCACCCGCAGGTCAGTTGGGCCCCTGCTGTGGCCCTGTGGGTGTAATGGCTCTCACTTCACTGCTGCTTTCCAAACCACACAGAAATGTCTTTTGCAGTCAACTCTATCTAACCCAGATTATTAATAGATAAATTAAAAGCCTAACTAAGCAAAAAGCCACCATAGCGCGTTATAGCCTGGCAATGTATTTGCAGATGCCTTTGATTTTTCTTTATGACACGAAATGTAGAATAATTCAAATATACAAGAGAATTTGAATTCAGAAAGTTTCTATGGTTTCTTTTATGGAATGGGTGATTTTCTTCTGCCTTGAGTACCCAGTCATTTTGGTTTATTTTCTTGCCATGTACTTTTTGAAATGAATTAAAATTACTGTAAGAAATAATATTTATATATTATATATATGAAAATTTGGATCTATTGATTATCCTTGCAACAATAGCAGATACTCTAATGTGATGTATGTCATGTAAATGAGAGTTAGGCAAACTTCAAGATCTATTTGTCACTATTATCTCTACATCTGTGCGCATATGTATTTATGTATCTGGGTAGTATATTTGTGTTTGATCTATCTATCTACCAATTTCCTTGGAGAAGGAAACGGTAACCCAATATTCTTGCCTAGGAAATCCCATGGACAGAGTCTGAGTCTGGTGGGCTACAGTCTATGGGGTTGCAAAGAGTTGGACACAACTTAGCAACTGAGCACACATCTGTCTATCCATCTGTCTAAGCAGGTAGTGCTATAGAGACTTAATAGTTTTGATGAGTACACAGACAGATATTCTAAACACTGAGAGCTGAGACTGAAATACTGGTGTTGTAACTTCTGAGTAATTGTTTCAACCACTGAGCACCTGTCATTAATCCAGAAGTTAAAAGAACTGACAGTTATGTAAACTGTTTCTTTACTTGGCTTCTTGAGATAGCTCTATCCTAGTTTGGCTTCTAAGATACAGACAGGAAATGCAGAAACAGTTAAAAAATATCTAACCACATATGAGTTTTGAGAACTTGCCGTGCTCTCAGACTTTCAGCTTCTGCTTCTCTACGTACTTCTTAGATTCTTTAGCCTTGTAGTTTGTTTTACTTCTCAGAGTCAAGCCCAGCAGTGCTGCTTTCCTCTGCTTTTGCTTTCAAGGGGGGAGAAAAAAAACAAAGTTAAGACTATGGGGGAAAAAATTCAACAAATAAATACAACTTTGTAAATATGTTGAGATAATAATCTTTCCAGGCTTTACCATCAACCCAGGGAAAGAGGTGAGACAAGTGGTTTCCAAATATTTGATAAAATACAGAGGGTGTTTGGGGGTAGAAAAAATTCTGGTTTTTGGATCTAGAAGAACTGGATTCAGCCCATTTATCCATCTGTGTCCTCTTTAGTATTATTTAACTTATTAGCATTTATTTATGTTTCCTCTGCTGCAAAATGCCTGTCCTCTATTTGCTTCCCCGAGAAGTTCCAGGGTTGAACTGTCCACCTTCTATCTTCCTTCACCTTACCTGCCATGACTCCATCCATCTCATATGACTGACATATACAAATGGTATTATGAGTGGGGTCACATTATTTTTAAATGTTAGAGAATTAAGTCTTTATTAATAAACTTTAACTTTATTGAATAAGTGGAAATGTTAAAAGAACTTATATTTTAGTCTGAAGACCACTGTTTTTCTTGCTTAACTGAAAAAATTGAAGCAGCCAATTTTTTTCTATGTCCTGAAAAAAATGTAAAAGACTTTGAAATGGTGAAAAAGATCACTGGGTGTTCTGTATAGGTAACCCTTCTGGGTTAGTTATGACTTTTATTGTCTTGGAGCTTTTCTACAACTTGTAATCTGCACACAATTAATGCTAATGCTAATGCAAATGATTCTTCTTGAAAGACAAACACAGTCAAGTCTCATTAGTCACGGTAGTTATGCTCTATAAAGTGGCCGTGAACACTGAATTAGTGAACACAGAGCCATGGCTTTCAGGGAGAATACAAGTTTAGGCTTCTGAGACATTCTCATCACAATATTTTCATCAGCCATCAATACATAACCTTGACTTCTGTGTGTTTCTGTTAAAGACAGCTTCTTTAATATAGCTGTGATTTTGTTAACATTGAATTCAAAGTCCACAGTATTATAGTTCATGCCTAAAAGAGCTGACTCATTGGAAAGATCCTGATGCTGGGAAAGACTGAGGGCAGGAGAAGGGGGCAACAAAGGATGAGATGGTTGGATGTCACCACCAACTCAATGGATGTGAGTCTGAGCAAACTCAGGGAGATAGTGAAGGACAGGGAAGCCTGGCATGCTGCAGTCCACACACAGGGTCGCAAAGAGTTGGACACAACTAAGCAACTAAACAACAGCAGATCAGCAGATAATGAGAATGGACTATATGGTGTCCAGTGGATACAGAATTGATTTATCTCCCCACTTTCCTAACAAGAAGCCAGTTTTGCAGCTATAATGCAGATTTATTTTGGCCATTTCTGACCACCTATGAACTACTAAAAGATAAACTGGGGCTGGGGCACATTAAAATTTACAAATGTTTATTTGAGCAAACAGCACTTTCAACCAAAAGTGGTTTGAGGCACTTCACCAGCTGGAGCTAGGGGAAAGACTTTTATGAAGAAGACATGGAAGCAAAGCAAGGAGCATCATTTGATTGGCTATAACTTAAGTGGTTGCCTTATTTGGGCTTTCCTAAATAAAGGCTGTTTGTGATTAGCTGTTCTTAAGTTTCAATTTCTTAACTTTGAGGCATTTCTAGGAATTGACTTTGGCTTAGGGTCTAGTTTGCTTACATAGGTGCAGAGGTAGGAGAGACACCTCAGTCTAATATCCTTGTGTTTCCTTATTCCACATGTTCCACACTTTAGATTTTCCTTTGAACTGGTTGTCCCATCTGACTGGTTCCCTCATTAGTAGTTACATGAAGGTTTTAGCCATGCATTCTTTTTAACTTTATATAAGTTGCGATCTTACCTTTGACATTTTTTATTCCTTAACATTTGAAAAACAGTTGAGACTGAATTATCATCTTCAACTAGGGTAGTTTTATGTAATTCTATGAGACCACCTTCTCAGAGAACACTTCAGAACATTACCTTCAATGAGTTATAATTCCTTTTGGGGAGTCTTGTATCTGCTACTCTATGGATTCAGGATGTAAGAAAGTGCTTTTACAATCTATTTATTTATGAATGAGTATCTTATTTAATCACGACAGCCTGTGAGGAGTTATTGTTCTCTCTATGTCAGGCTGAGGAAATTCACACTCAGGGAGCTTCTGTGACCTGCTCAAGATCACACACGCAGAAAATCTTAGTTTGACGGTTGCCAAGAGTTAAGAGGTAGGAGTTTAAATAATATCAGATTCGGTGCCCTTCGTGTAAATTATACTGAACTCAATGCCAAACACCACAGGGACTAAAAAATTCTCCCACTTTTTGGCATTTAAAAGAATAATGTCTGTACCTGGGCTTTGTTATGCAGATCATGGGAGTGGGCACATTAGCTGGGGTGGGAGGTGCTGAAGGTATCAATCTTGACTTGCTCGATTTAAAATGGGAAGAGTATAAAGTTGCTGGAAGAAAACAATGGATTCTCACTCAGAGCTAGTGAAAGGAGTGGAGAACAGACCTCGAGAAGCCCAGGTTCAGTGCTCCTGATTGACTGGGAGTCATGAGAAGGGAGAAGGGGGCAGATGGGCAGCTTTTCCTATCATAATGAGAGGGGCTTTGAGAAAACAGGAGACAGAGGTTTTGTATTCTGCTGAGTTTGAGAGACTTCAGTAACACTCTAAAATACGTTTAGGGAATGCTGAACTTTTTTTTTAAGTACAGCATCTTGCTGAAAGACTGAAGGGGCCTGGTTTTGTCTGGGTGGGGATTATTACTTTCCTATGAGTGGAAGATCCTTATAAAGAGAGATGAGGGAACTCTGGCCCAGGACTTAAAATCTGGCTAAATGATAAGATGTTAGCCACTGACTCTGAGCTCCTATCTTCAAAATATCACTTGATCAGCTGTTATTATTATTTACTACTTCTTTGTCAAGGGTCGTAGAATAAGATCAGCAGGAAATAAATGAGAAGAAAGAAAACTTTATTGGCTGTAATAGCAAGAGGTTTGGTCTGGCAGGTAGCACAGATTTTATATGTTACAGGCACTTAGGCTGGTCTTAAGACCAAAAAAAAAAAAAAAAGCACTTAATATGTGGAGCAAAGCTGATTCTCTATTATTAGTTCTTAAAATAGCTAAGCCTAAGGTGGCACAGTGTTAAAGAAATGAAAGTTGTTCAGTCATGTCTGACTCTTTGTGACCCACGGACTGTAGCCCACCAGGCTCCTCTGTCCATGGCATTTTCCAGGCAAGAATACTGGAGTGGGTAGCTGTTCCCTTCTCCAGGGGTTCTTCCCAACCCAACCATCTGCAATGCAGGAGACATAAGAGACATGGATTCAATCCCTGGGTCAGGAAGATCCTTTGAAGTAGAAAATGGCAACCCACTCCAGTATTCCTGCCTGAAAAATCCTATGGACAGAGGAGTCTGGTGGGCTGCAGTCTGTGGGGTAGCAAAGAGCAGGATGCGACTGAGAGATTGAGCACAGCAAAAAGCCTAAGGCAAAGTACATCTGGGAAAGTACTTTATTAGGACTTCTGACAATGAAAATGGTTGCTTTATTCATGTAGGACACACAAAAATCTTAACTTTTTATCCTTTGACATACATATATGTCCTCTCTTCCTCATTTCTACAATGGAGTATTCTCTAATTTTCGTGATATGGCAGGTATTTGGTAGATCAATCAGAAAAGTCAATTATGATAGAGACTCACTAAAAAGTGATACATGCTTTGAATAATTTATTTTAAATAAAAATGTATGCATTACCTTTATTGGCCAACATTTGATTTAGGACCAAGGGTTATTCTTTGAATTGAGGACATCTGGTTGAAATTCTGCATTATCATTCATGCTTCCCTTGTGGCTAAGCTGGTAGAGTCCACCTGCAATGCGGGAGACCCTGGTTCTATCCTTGGGTTGGGAAGATCCCCTGGAGAAGGGAAAGTACCCACTCTAGTTTTCTGACCTGGAGAATTCCATGGACTGTATAGTCCATGGAGTCGCAAAATGTCGGACACTACTGAGCAACTTTCACTTTTTCATTATCTTTCATACATGAGTCATAGCAATTAAACATATTCTATCCTTACCAGTTTTCATTTCTTTTTAAAGGGAGCACTGTCTTAAATTAAAACCAATGACACAATCAGCACACAAAATCCTTTAAGACTTTTAGGATTTTTTTCCCTTAAACTTTATAGCTCTCCTATAATTATTCAAAACATTTAATTTTCATAGAGAATATTCTCTTACTAAATTCATCTTTCACTTATTTAGATTACATCTAATATAATTAGACAGTTATAATAATAAAGACAACTGACATACACAGGTTCGGGATCCAAGCCTCTATGCCCCTATCTCATGTGGTAAAGGAATCATTTACAGGATAGTTCAGTAACATCCAACATGGCAAATATTTAGCATGCTGTGGACAGCAGTTAATATGCCTAGAAAAGAAAATGAAAATGGATCAACCATGGTAAGTTAGGTTGGTCAGGAAGAGTCAGGTATAAGTTCAACTCTAGGGTAGAATAAACCTTACTGGCATATGGAGATCTGAAAGCTAAGACACCTGGATTTCCAGAATTTCCCACCCTTCCCACCCCACCCAAACTAGCCTGCAGGGCCTGTGAGCAGCTGGGAAGCCCTGAGGGTTGAAGGGAGGAGCAGGAGGAAACACCATGTCAGCTGACCTTGTGGCTTGGGAGCACCACTCACACCTCGGCTACTGCAGCTTTCTCATCTGCGAAAAGTGAAGTTTGAATCAAAACAAAACCACATGGATCCATTTCATCTCAAAAGTCAATGATGTCTTTGTTTATTTGTTCAAGCTGTTGTTTGTTTCAGTTTACTTTGTAGGATACCAAAAATTAAAGCATTGTTTATATACAGCCGCAATAACAGTGTTGAAATTAAATGGATGCTTTATAATTCACTTCCTGGCCTCTGGAGTGGAAACCATTGCTCAGGGCCTCTGACAAGAGATTTTATCAATTGCTTTTGGATATTGCATAAATGAGCTTCCCAGGTGGTGCTAGCGGTAAAGAACCCGCCTGCCAATTCAAGAGACATAAGAGACACAGATTCGATCCCTGGATGGGAAAGATCTCCTAGAGGAGGGCACGGCCTGGAGAATCCCATGGGCAGAGGAGCCTGGCGGGCTATAGTCTATAGGGTCTCACAGAGGCAGACAAGACTGAAGCGACTTAGAATTCATGCATTGCAGCAATGGGGACTTAGGCTGGCAATCTCTGGCAAAGGAGACATCAAGGGAGAGCCAGCAATGCCTGCCCAGTTCCCAGCATCACCCCTGACCCCTTTTCTGATGGAGGAAGGAATTCTGAGGTTGAAAACCCCTGACTTCCCTCTCTCACTTTGAGGTCCAGTGTGAGCACCATCAAGCCTCAGGAGGCCTCTTTCCAAGGCTGGGAGCCAGGGGCTTCCCTGGCACAGGGAAGTGAAACCTGGCAAGTCCTTTTGCCCTCTTCCCTGGGCTGAGACAGCAAGGAGGGGGCAGGCTGGCAGTTCATTTCTATTGTGCCTGCTTTCTGCCGGAGTCCCTGCAACTGGAGAGAGACTCTCAGATCCAACCTGCTGCGCTGATGGAAAGCTGAATGGACCCAGGCACTCTGTGCCTGACTGGAGAAATCCACTCTGCTTGAAGGAGAAACAGAACAGGACAAAGTCCGAACAGACTGGTTAGGTCACTGTATGTCATTTAGGATAATTCATCTGAATAACCATAATTAACACGGATGATCAGCTTATGAGCAAAGAAGGTACTTCGTTGTCTCATACCTATATCTTGTCTCCTTCAGGTTTTTTGGAACTATGAGCGTAGAATTAATAGTTCAAGGGAAGAGCCCAAGCTTCTTCCTCCTCGTCAGCCTCCTTCTCTCCACCCTCCCTGTCTCTCTCCTCTCTCTTCCTCTAGTTGGCCATTGCATGAATTGAAGTGGATTTTGAGTCCTTATTTGATTTTTTTGGAAAAGCTTTTTATATTCCTTGTTTGTAATTTTAAAAATCAGTTGAGCATGACATTTCAGATATCTTTCTCTCACCAAAACAAAACAGAAGAAAATGGAGTTCAGTTACTTTTCTAATCCCACGTGGTTATGATTTTCTTTTTAAGCAGGTCAGTTACTTTTGATAAAAACTTTCCCAATTCCTGTTAAAAAAGAAAAGAGAGGAGTGTTCCAAACATAACAGTCTAAGGTAGCGCAGAAAATAGATAATGCAAAGCTACATATGTAACTTTAAATTTTCTAGTATCCATGTTTTTTAAAAGAAAAACAGGGAAATTTAATTTAGTGATATATTTATTTAACCCAATATAATAAAAATATTATTATTTTAACATGTAATCAATATTGAAAATCAGTAATGAGATATTTTACCTTTTTGGTAGAATTATGTCTTCAAAATGCAAGGTGTATTTTGCACCCACAGCACATCTCAGCTTGCACTGGATACGTTTCAGGTACTCAACAGCCCTTAAGTGTGTAGTAGCTACTATATGGAGCATCGTTGGTGTACAGACTCTTTTTAATATGCTGACAACTAACTTTTCTTTCATTTCCATTTACTGTTGTGTTTTCAAGCAGAGAAACCATTTAGAATCCAAGTCTTTTGTCAAATGGGGAACTATCAGAGCAGTTCCCATGAGGTATAAAATTTGCTCAAGCAGCAGCTATTTCTAGTTACTCCACTTCTTCCTGCTTCAGCAGAATGACGATTGGTGTAGAGAGTGAGCAGAGAATGTCAAGCAAAACTACTTAATTTCTCTTACTTCAGTTCAGTTCAGTCGCTCAGTCGTGTCTGGCTCTTTGTGACCCCATGGACTGCAGCACTCCAGGCTTCCCTGTCCATCACCAACTTGAGCTTTAAACCTCTGAAAAATCAAATTATTCCAATGAGAAATATCACCACTCATTACCCAACAATGAAAAAATTGTATGCTGTCTTTTGCAATGTTTCTAAAAGTGCATAGCCCTTCCATAATTTATGCCATGCTATGCTTAGCTGCTCCGTTGTGTCCGACTCTTCACGACACCATGATTTTGCAAACTGATACAAGCCAACTTACTAGGTAGAATTCTCCAGGTGAAGAAAACAACATACCCTATTAGTTCCTGACATGTAAATGTTGAAGGCAACACCACCCATCATTGTTTTCCTCACCTCCATTGTGACTGGGGACAAGGCCTCCCCATGCATTCCCCACATTACTGACAGAATTTCTACTCTTGCTGACAAAATCTGGTACCTGCACCATGTAACCATCTCATTATCTTTATTATACCATTTTTCATACCTTATCTCTATGTTAGGATTTGTTCAAGTAAAAAAAAAAAACCCACTAAGATTCATTACATTGCCTCTCCCAATAATGTATGAGCCAGTCAGGACAGAAAACATTCCTGATTCTTCACTGTGTCTAACTGAACCTGAGCAGCATTGCCTGGTGCATTGTTGATGCTCAGTACTTTTTCACTGAAAGCAGGAAGTTTTGCCTTGTTCATTGACCACTTTCCCTTGATTGTACACTTTCATCAAAGACCTGAGACCACACTGGTATTTCACACTGATTTTCATTCATTTAACAAATGTTCATTGAGTGCCTGCTTGAAGCTAAGCACTGTGCCAGAGGAGGGAGGTGAGAAACACAGACAAGCTTCTTAAATTCAAGGAGAAGAGGGAAGATGTGGAAAAGATAAATGTCATGGGCACTGCGGTTTTGAAATACCTTCCAGTGAATTTTCCCTTGGGTAGTCTGCTTTGTTTTGTTTATGTGTTTTCCTCCCCTGCAACCCATTCCTCCATTCAGCCTGAAGGCTCAGAGTTCTAGGAAGGAGATCCAGGTACTACTTGGAACAAACAAATTTAAGGGTAGGGAAGAAGGAGAGGTCCCCAGGAGACAAGGAAGAGAAACAGACCCTCTCTGCTCTCTTAGTGGGGCCATTGTGGAGGGAGTGTGGAATTGAGAGAGGAGGTGGGAGGCAGAGAGGGAGGAAAAGGGAGGGAGGGAGAGATCTTGCCCTGCTTGCCACACGCAAGGTCTATGAGCTTCTTTCAAGTCTCCTCGGTGCTAGTTGGAAGGGAGTTCTGAGTCTCAGGATTTAAACTGCACTGGACTAAGTTTTACAATATAAAAGACTAAAGAGTAACCAGCTATCTATCTCTAAGCTATTGAGTTGCCTGCTACCTGTAGATGGTGACCAGCAAAGAAAAATGAATAACAGTACTGTACCCGGAAAGCTTCAAACAGATCTGTGTTTGTACAGTCCTGAGTTAGGAATGTCAAACCCATGATGGCAAGGGATGAAATTCTCAGCCAACTACTCCTCTTATAATTCTTTCAGAAATGACTACTTCTTTTTTGGATACATTGTTGGAAGTTCAACTCAGAATGTTTCAAATGTAAGACAACAGTCAATTATTATAAGAAAACTAACACATAGTATTTGATCTATAATACTTTGTGAGTGGGTGAATTTATAAGTGGTCCATAAATGAAGAGAAAATGTCATTTTTTAAATTTCATAGCTTCAAAAAGTTCTCAACAACTATTGTAATTCATTACCTAAAACTTCAAAAGCAGAAATGCCAGTAATTGATGTTTTTAATACTTAACCATTAAAGAACTTCTGTAACTCTCTGTTTTAGAACAGCCTATGCTTAGATGTTCACCTTCTTAAAAGCATTTTCCAGACATCTGTGCATATTTTTAAAAGCTTTATATCTTCCAAGGAATACAAGGGAGAGTATATGGCTTTTGGAATCAGACACATCTGGGCTCAAGTCACAGCTCAGTTATGGTGTAGCTGTGACCATGATCAAATAACCCAGCCTCTCAGAGTCTTGGTAGTCTCAGCTGTGGAAGAAAAAAGAAAGAAGGAAGGAAGTGGGAGGGAAGGGAGAAGGGGGAGCAAAAGAAAGTAAGAGAGAAAGAAGGAATAGAAAGGACAAGAGGAAAGGATAAAAGAAAACAGGGGCAGGGAGGGAGAAACAGAGAAACTGGAAAAGAGAGAGGTGGGAGGGAGCAAGGAAATGTCCTTCTTTCCCAGTTGGTGTTGGTGAAAGCATGGGTTAGAGACAGCATAAGGATATCTGGTATGGGCCTTGGCACAAAGTGGATATTCAGAAATTGGTAATTATCATTAGGGCTTCCCTGGTAGCTCAGCTGGTAAAGGATCTGCCTGCAATGCAGGAGACCTGGTTCAATTTCTGGGTTGGGAAGATTCCTTGGATAAGGGATAGGCTACTCACTCCAGTATTCTTGGACTTCCCTGGTGGCTCAATGGTAAAGAATCCACCTGCAATGCAGGAGACCTGGGTTCGATCCCTGGGTTGGGAAGATCCCCTGGAGGAGGGCATGGCAACCCACTCCAGTATTCTTGCCTGGAGAATTCCCATGGACAGAGGAACCTGGTGGGCTAGAATTTATGGGGGTACAGAGTGACCACTGGCTAGATTATCACCCCTGAAATACACAACTGTCACCCCTTTCTGAAAACATACAATTGCTTTTTGTCTCTGGTCACCACCAAAGTTACCCCTCTGTTGCACTTCCTGTGAGGATGATCTGAGTGACATTGGCACTCCCTCGTCATGTGACTCACATGTTTTTGAGCAATGGTTCAATGACTTCCCATTGTCCTCTGCAAGAACCTCACCTTCCAAGAGATGGCCTTGGGAGAGGCAGAGAGTGAGTGAGCATGCAAGTCAAAACCTCACAGGATATTGTGAGGATTAAAAATAATCATTGAATAACATGGCTCCAAGTTCTTCATAAATAGCATCATTGAATAATATTGAATAATTAGTCAGGGTGTTGGCCATCCAGTGGGCTGCTGCAGCTAGCAACATCAAAAATGGCCACGGAGATTGATGGGGACTTTTTCAGATCCTGAAACAAAGGATGAAAATCCAGAGCAGGGCAAGAATGTGAGAGATAACCCAGAAGAGCAGGGCTGACCTGGACAAGGAAGAAGAAAATGAACCCGTGGTAGGTGCAAAGATGGTTCTCTTAGACTCCTGGCCTTCTCACCAATTCTTTCATGGAAAGAGTCTCCCATCTTGATCTCCCTTCTTCACAGAATCATTTTCTTGTTTACATGGTTGTGCTGAATCTAAGTTCTAGCAAAATGGTGATAGTTATCCTTCCAAAATCCAGATCAGACTGTACTCAGCAAAGCCCCTAACTCAGATCTTTGTGAAGATAATGCAGAATAGCATTAGACACTCGTAAACAAGCAAACCCGGGTGAAATGGTCATTACCTGAAGATTTGTGTCAATGTTTCAGTGCCCAGAATATATGCATTTCACCCTGGGTCCCTCCAGAAGATGATGCTGAGATAAAAATTCAAGTGCAAGCAGTTTGTTTGGCAGGTAAAAACATGATACCCTAGAAAGGGAGCAGAGAATTGACACATGGAGGGGAAACACAGAGAGTGTTATTAAATGTTCACAGTGGGGGCCCCTGGAGCTTAATCCTGCTGGGGAAACTCCAGGAGCCACCACTTAAGGGACTGGGAAGCTGGAGTATTTATACACCAACTCTAGCTAGTCATCAGTTGACAGCTGTTCCCAAGGAACTTCATATTTCTAATTTTTATCTTAAATGAAGTGAAAATTGAGTACAAGCATAGGGAAAGAAAGAAGAAAGTGAGTGACAAGTAGGCAGCAACTAAAACAAAGATGCCAGAACTCCCTAAGGCCCCCTTCCTTGCTGCTAAGCGATGTGCGCACGTCTTGCTCTCTGTGTCAGGCCCCACTCTGTACTATTAGGGCCTGCGACACATACTGCAAAAGCTCCCTGAGCTCCTCAGACATGGCTTTTTTTTTTTTTTTTTCCATCCAAGGAAACCAGCTTCCATAAAGGAATAAAATTTCTGAAAGATCTGGACACAGTATACATATTTCTTTTAATTTTTACAAATCAAAATCTAAATTACAGTGCCCAGGTAAGTAAAGAATACTTATATAACAAAGTATTTATAAACATACTGCTTCTTTCTTATTATATGAGATTGAACAGAGGTCTTCCCTGTAGCAGTCAAGCACCTAAAATTCAAATTCTGTTCCAGAAATGCCTTCCATTCCCCTGACAGCCACGTGATGCGCTCTGACCCCCAGGTGACCCCCATGTAGCTCAGTCTCCCCAGATGCATGTTGTCCAGTCCTCTTAGACTGTCCTCTCCCCCATTCCCACCCTTGAGAGCTCTTGGACACTTTGGGAGCCCTGCCTTTGGCTACTGTCCAGGGAACAATCACTTCCTAAAGCATGCTTGTGACCCCAGAGAGTTCATGGGAGCCTCCCAAAATAGGTTCGTTTATTCCCGGGTCCAGCTTTTGTCTGTGAGACCTGAAATACATAAAACTTTAAACTCAGTTTCCCCTTTGAAAAGGGAAAATGAGTGATTTACTGAAATTACAGGCATTGTCTTGCTGCCTGCAGAACAAGAAAAAAAAACACTCTCTGGCTACGCTGGAGTATGCAACCTGGGGCTTTGGCATCCCATAAAGTTTGAAATAAGGAAAACTTCTGAGCTCACAGAAGGGATCCTTTCTTGTCTGACTTGAACTACCTGTCTCTTGTGTGGAGAAATTCAATACAACCACGAGGGCGCAAGGACTCAGATGGGCCATTGTAACTGATGGAGAGTTTGGACTGAGACCAAGGCAGAAGGATCATCTTTGTCCAGGTGAGGTGCTGAGCTCGGGTGTAGGTCTCATAGACTGGCAAGACTTCTCCTCAGAATAACAACACTTAGTCTAAAGAGAAGTGCCATTGAGCTATCTTTAATGGCAGACTTCTTGAACTCTCTCAAGTATACACACACTCACACATGCACACACACTGAGCGGAAGAGAGAGGGTGATCTTTAATTTCTCATATTTGGTTTCAAGCTAGAAGGCAAATTTTTGTTGGGGAGAAAGATGACAGATAAACCATCAGTGTTTGGGAATTTCAGCACTTCTTAAAAATGATAATGTCCAGAGGGAAGTTTTTTTCTTTACTGTGTTTCAGTTTTTATTTTTTTCCCTCATCTGTAAGAGAGGTCCTATAAGAGAGATTGTCTTTGTACAAGGTCAAACTTTTTATGCATTTAATTTTCATGTCAGATTGTTGAGAAATATAAAATTCTGGATTTTGTGGAGGTCCCATATTTTAGGGAAACACAGACAGAATCCTATATACTTTTGAAACTAACATTTCTAGGGGGAAAAAATGAGTTATCATGACTTAGGCCATAAAACATCAGGTTGGGAAAAAGAGATTTCCCTTGTGAACATAAAGTTAATTACTGACCAAAGAGCTCCACATAAGTGGTTTAAAAGTTTCCCACTGTTGCTTAAATAGTAAGTCATACAAAGATGCACAGAAGACTGGATATTTGTTTTTCATCCTAAAATATTTTCTCCTTGTCACTTTTGACCTTAAATGGAGTTTTTACCCTTTCTTTCTGTTTCTCTTGTGATCACTGAAGCAATGTGTTAGATGGCTCACATGGAACTGTCATTTTGTTTTAAACATCCGAGTGCTGAAATGCTTATTGTATTGAGTATTCACACACTCCATACCCTTTTTTCCCAGTGCCCTTATGTCTTAAATACGTATCTCTTAAATCTTTTTTATCCAAAAACCTAGAAAATGATGAGAAATGCATGGAGAGAGGCGATCACTTACCTAATAGCCCACTTTGGCTATTCTACTGCAAGACTATTTAGTAAATCCCTTATTTACCACCCAGTCTTTTATATCATGGAGTCAACTCTCACTAATTCCAGAGAGTTCTGTGCAGAAATGGGATATTTCAAAAGGGGAGGCTGAAAAACACATGCATGAAAACAAGACATGACTGAGTTTTAAGACTGGCAGGCTTGACAAAATTGTTTAGCCCAGTCCAAAACTTGCATCTGTCTACAACATGCCTGGTTTTGCCTGAAAGCTGACACTTAAGCACAAAGAACTCTCTACCCTTCTGAAGCATTGTGAGCCAGATAGACTGCAATACAGTGAAGGAATCATTTTTCTTGGATTCTGTAAACTTAACATCGATCTGATCTCAGATTCTTAAAGAATAAGTTTAACTCCATTCAACATCGCAAGTTTACCTGTTGAAGAGATTACTCAGTCTGTCCTTGGGGCCCGAAGTGAGACATAAGCAGAGTGACTCATGCTGTTCATTGATCTAGCCCATCACCTACATTAGTCGCTCAATAAACACCTGTGGAAAGGACCCTGAGATGTTGAAATGTTTGAAATCAGCACTGGCTGATTTCAGAGGGCTTCAGCTCTAGGGAACAACTGCTTGTGATCTCCGTGTCTTTTCCCTCCTCTTGGTGTAATCATCAAAGGGTTCTTGACAGCTCTTCTGGACCTTGTTTAGTGTCTCCTCCCCATCTAGTTATTTTCTGCTGATTGCTTCTTCTCTTTCCTCCTTCTATTTTCACCTTCCTCTTCTCTTGCCTTTTTTTTTTTTTTAGTTCACTTTTCCTCTTCTCTTTATTCTTCTTCTATGAGGAAGAACTAGATAAATAGATAGCTGAATGATAGCTCATTCAGGAATGACCCCAATGGCCCTATCTGTTAGTCCTGAGGCTTTGGTGCTGGTGGTTGTGATACACTGAAGATGTCAACTGCGCACCAAACGGTTCCATTGCTGCCACACCTTGGTCTGCAGGTCCACTGACCTTTTAGGTTCTTAGCTGCACACCCCTGGAAATTTTGGCTCAGAAAATCCCTCGTGGAGTTCGGGAGCTTCATCTGAAAAAATTTTTTTTTCCTGGAAGATTCTGATTCACAACTGGCTTTGCACTGATCTTACTAATGTGAGCACTAAAAAGCATTTTATCAAATATAATCCTAGCCCTTCACCTGCATGATAGGAGGAGTCCCCACTGCCAGGCTTCACATAGACTCTGTTTATGGAAAGAAAGGTAGATTCCTAATGATACAGGATGCCTTTGATCAGAGGCTGAATCTAGCCTGAAACCTGACATTAGCTAGGATCTGGAGTCACACATTTTCTTGCCTGTAGGGGCTAGGCAGCTCCCTTAGGTGAGAGGAGCTAGGTAAGTGGAGATGAAGCTGAAATAAAGACCCTTGGCCCCATTCCAAGGGAGCAGTCATCAGTCATTGATTGATGCCAGGTAGGAATGTGGGACCCATGTTGTTAAACCTTCTAAATTTTAAATAAGAAGAAATCCAAATGTTTATATGAAATTACTCAGCTTTCTGATGTTGGCAATTAATGCATCTTAAAAAAAACCAAAAATCCTGACTTGTTTTTGGATTCAGCCTGCAACCTGATGATTTGCTACCTTTGGTTTAGGCTGCCTGTATGAATAAGTTTCTGAAAATTATACTTTGTTACTGTAATTATAAACATTTATCAAGCATTATAACAGTTAGGATGAAGTTCAGCTACTAGTAATATAAACCTAAAATGACAGTGGCTTAAAAATGATAGAGGTGTGTTTTTCTTTCACATAAAAAGTCTAGGGGTAGATGGCCCAGCAATAAAATGGTGGTTATGTGGTTATTCTATCTTTCTGCACTTTCTCTGTTTCTGTTCACTACCCTTAACACATGACTTGTATCTTCAAGGTTAACTCCAGGTCACAAGATGGCTGCTGGTACTTCAACTATCATATTCAAATTCTGAACAGGAAGACAAAGGAAAGGGGAGAAGGGTGTTTGCCTCACAGGTGAGTGGGCTCTTTTAAAAAATTTTCCTGAAAATCCTATCCAAAAAAATCCACTTGCACATTTACCTCTTTTATATAGAATGAAGGAATAGGACACATAGTTTTATTAATAAGGCATAATGACATATTCAACATAAGTCTATTGTTGAAGATGAGAATTAATATTCAGTAGGCAATCATCACTCTCTGCCACAGGTGTCTGCTGGGAGCAAGAAGACTGAAACTTCAGGTGAATATTTAAGAGTACTTAACAAAGAAGCACAAGCTGGAATCAAGATTGCCAGGAGAAATATTAATAACCTCAGATACACAGATGACACCACCCTTATGGCAGAAAGTGAAGAGGAACTAGAAAGCCTCTTGATGAGAGTGAAAGAGGAGAGCGAAAAAGTTGGCTTAAAGCTCAACATTCAGAAAACGAAGATCATGGCATCTGGTCCCATCACTTCATGGGAAATAAATGGGAGACAGTGGAAACAGTGTCAGACTTTATTTTTGGGGGCTCCAAAATCACTGCAGATGGTGACTGCACCCATGAAATTAAAAGACACTTACTCCTTGGAAGAAAAGTTATGACCAACCTAGATAGCATATTCAAAAGCAGAGACATTACTTTGTCAATAAAGGTCCGTCTAGTCAAGGCTTTGGTTTTTCCAGTGGTCATGTATGGATGTGAGAGTTGGACTATGAAGAAAGCTGAGCACTGAAGAATTGATACTTTTGAACTGTGGTGTTGGAGAAGACTCTTGAGAGTCCCTTGGACTGCAAGGAGATCTAACCACTTCATTCTAAAGGAGATCAGCCCTGGGTGTTCATAGGAAGGACTGATGCTAAAGCTGAAACTCCAGTACTTTGGCCACCTCATGCAAAGAGCTGACTCAGTGGAAAAGACTGTGATGCTGGGAGGGATTGGGGGCAGGAGGAGAAGGGGACGACAGAGGATGAGATGGCTGGATGGCATCACTGACTCGATGGACATGAGTTTGAGTGAACTCTGGGAGTTGGTGATGGACAGGGAGGCCTGGCATGCTGCGATTCTTAGGGTCGCAAAGAGTCAGACACGACTGAGCAACTGAATTGAACTGAACCTCAATACATAAATCCAGTGTATGAGAAATCATGCTGTGTTATAGTTAGTTGTGTCTATGCACCTGAGTCGCATACTGATGACATAAAGTGAATGCTATAGGAATACAAAGGAGGAGATAGTGAACTTGCTTGAAGGTGATATTCACTAATCTAATTCATAATGACACTGTAGCTGGGGATAAACCATCCCAGGCACTTGCTATGAATCTTATTTCTTGATACCTAGAAAGATGTACTGGAGGACTTTGAAAAAAACGGTAATATTTGGCCTAGTAAAGAAATGAAAGGCTTTTCAAAGCATAGGGATGGCTAAAAAAAGTGTGAACATCTCATGTTCATGAACATTAGTACCTAGGTAAGGAAGAATGGAAGCCATGTCTATGTCAGCTGTCAAATACATGTTAAAAATCACATAATATGAGCATTTTAAAAGATAATCTTTATGCACAAAGAAGTGCAAATATTTTTTGGAGGTACAGAGGATGGTTTTAAACTTTTTCACTTAAGCAATTACGTCTGAGTCATTTCTGTGTCACTAGTACTTGGCAAAGGTTAAAATCTCAACAAATGTTTGATGGATGTTTACCACTTGGGTGTAAAGATGGTCTTTTCTGCTTGTAATGAATGAGGCTGTGTATAAATTTGAGAAAATGAGAGTCATTATTTTGGGTCCAGAAGAGGCATTTTAGAAGAAGCCAAAATGCATAGTAGGGCAGATCAAAGCTGAAGATTAAACCATTCCTGGTTATATTACTGAGTGGTTAAATTGGGATTATCCTAAAGTCAAGATATACGTGTAGCCAATAAATTCCTTTGATCACTTTATTTCTTTCAATTTTATTATTGCATATTTCAAACCTTCAGAAAAGAATTTGTTGTTCAGTTGCCCAGTTGTGTCAGGCTCTTTGTGACCCCATGGAGTGCAGCACACCAGGCCTCCCTGTCCCTCATCATCTCCCAAAGTTTGCCCAAGTTCATGCCCATTGCATTGGTGATGCCATCCAACCATCTCGTCCTCTGATGCCCTGTTTTCCTTCTGCCTTCAGTCTTTCCCAGCATCAAACTTTTTCAGTGTTTGCATCAGATGACCAAAATACTGCAGCTTCAGCATCAGTCCTTCCAATGAGTATTCAGGATTGATTTCCCTTAAAATTGACTGGTTTGAAAGAATGCTCACACTACCACACAGTTGCACTCATCTCACATGCTAGTAAAGTAATGCTCAAAATTCTCCAAGTCAGGCTTCAGCAATACATGAACTGTGAATTCCCTGATGTTCAAGCTGGTTTTAGAAAAGGCAGAGGAACCAGAGATCAAATTGCCAACATCCATTGGATCATGGGCAAAGCAAGAGAGTTCAGAAAAAACAAAAGCCTTTGACTGTGTAGATCACAATAAATTGTGGAAAATTCTGAAAGAGATGGGAATACCAGACCACCTGACCTGCCTCTTGAGAAACTTGTATGCAGGTCAGGAAGCAACAATTAGGACTGGACATGGAACAACAGACTGGTTCCAAATAGGAAAAGGAGTATGTCAAGGCTGTATATTGTCACACTGCTTATTTAACTTATATGCAGAGTACATCATGAGAAACGTTGGTCTGGAAGAAACACAAGCTGAAATCAAGATTGCCGGGAGAAATACCAATAACCTCAGATATGTAGATGACACCACCTTTATGGCAGAAAGTGAAGAGGAACTCAGAAGCCTCTTGATGAAAGTGAAAAAGTTGGCTTAAAGCTTAACATTCAGAAAACTAAGATCATGACATCCAGTCCCATCACTTCATGGCAAATAGATGGGGAAACAGGGGAAACAGTGTCAGACTATTTTTCTGGGCTCCAAAATCACTGCAGATGGTGACTGCAGCCATGAAATTAAAAGACGCTTGCTCCTTGGAAGGAAAGTTATGACCAACCTAGATAGCATATTCAAAAGCAGAGACATTACTTTGCCAACAAAGGTCCGTCTAGTCAAGGCTATGGTTTTTCCAGTGGTCATGTATGGATGTGAGAGTTGGACTGTGAAGAAAGCTGAGCACTGAAGAATTGATGCTTTTGAACTGTGTTGTTGGAGAAGACTCTTGAGAGTCCCTTGGACTACAAGGATATCCAACCAGTCCATCCTAAAGGAGATCAGTCCTGGGTGTTCATTGGAGAGACTGATGTTGAAGCTGAAACTCCAATACTTTGGCCACCTGATGTAGAGAACTGACTCTTTTGAAAAGACTGTGATTCTGGGAAAGATTGAGGGCAGG
The DNA here is from genome assembly GCF_001704415.2 of Capra hircus. NCBI lineage: Eukaryota > Metazoa > Chordata > Mammalia > Artiodactyla > Bovidae > Capra > Capra hircus. The sequence goes on from NC_030815.1 coordinate 80,049,010, forward strand.
AGGAGAAGGGGACAACAGAGGATGAGATGGTTGGATGTCATCACTGACACAATGGACTTGGGTTTAGGTGGACTCCGGGATTTGGTGATGGACAGGGAGGCCTGGTGTGCTGCAGTTCATGGGGTCACAGAGTCGGACATGACTGAGCGACTGAAATGAACTGAACTGAACTGATCTCCTATTGTCCAAGGGACTTTCAGGAGTCTTCTTCAGCACCACATTTCAAAGGCATCAATTCTTTGGTGCTCTGCCTTCTTCATGGTGCAGCTCTTACAACTGTATGTGACCATCGGGAAAACCATAGGCTTGACTATATGGAACTTTGTCAGCAGAGTAATATCTCTGCTTTTCAACACACTGTCTAGGTTTGTCATAGCTTTCTTGCCAAGAAGCACTCACCTTCTGATTTCATTCACTGTGATTTTAGAGCCCAAGAAGAAGAAATCTGTCACTACTTCTGCATTTTCCCCTTCTATTTGCCATGAAATTATGGGGCTAGATGCCAGGACCTTATTTTTTTTCATATTTAGTTTTAAGCCAGCTCTTTCATTTTCCTCCTTCACCCTCATCAAGAAGCTCCTCAGTTCCTCTTCACTTTCTTCCACTGAGTGGTATCATCCACATATCTGATGTTGCTGATGTTTCTCCCACCTATCTTGATTCCAGCTTGTAACTCATCCAGCTCAGCACTTCTCATCCTCAGAAAAGAATAGGAAGTATGTAACAAATATCAGTGGATCAGAAGATCTTCAACCCAGCATCTTAAACTGATATACTTCCTTCAGCTTTTTAAAAGAAAAACAAATGTAAAGATGTCATTGAAGACCTATAGCACCATGAGATACAATATCCTTAACTGCCATCCAGATGTGGTGTTTATTGTTCCCATGTTGCTGGTTATGGTAAGGCCAAACTGCTGGAACAAAAATGCACAAATCTTCAGCAGTTTCAAGAATATATACTGTTATTTATTTTTTTTATCACTTAACCCTGAGGTGAGCATTCCAGACAGGAGGGGAAGTTCTGTTCCACAAGATCTATCAGAGAACATAGTTCATTCCTTCCTATTGCTCCATCACTGCTCGGACAACCATCATCTATAAGGCTGAAGCTAGGTCACTGTCACTTCCTGGTGCCAGCCATTGGGAAGGGACAGAGAGTTTGGAAGGGGCACACCCAAGTCTTAAGATGCAGGCCGACATAAAATACATATCCCTTCATTTTGTGGTCCATTGCAGAGAACCTAGTCACATGAAGACACAGAATAAAATGGGATGTGGAGAAATATGAGCTAGCTGAACTACCAAATGCTTGACTGGGACTCTATGACAATGGAGGAAGATAAGCCTACTTACCATCTGCATGCATGTCTGCATGCTCAGCCGCTTCAGTCGTGTATGACTCTTTGCGATTCTGTGGAATGTAGCCCATCAGGTTACTCTGTCCATGGGATTCTACAGCCAAGAATACTGGAGTGGGTTGCCATTCCCTTCTCCAGGGGATCGTCCTGATTCAAGGGATTGAACCCATGTCTCCTGCATCTCCTTCACTGCAAGCGGAGGATTCTTTGCCCACTAAGCCACCTGGGAACCATCTGCATATGCATACCTAAACACTCTAAGGGAAAATGGCAAACTGGCATAAGCCACCCAAACATGGACATGCCGAAGAAGTAACAGTGCAAGTCTCTTCTCAATCTGAGTTGGGGAATTTCTAAAATTCTATTAATGCAGATGATGTTTCCTGTTGGTGTTTGATGGGCACCACTTATCAGATTAAGGGGGCTTCTTTTCAGTCCTTCTTTGCTAAATGCTTTTAATTTTTTAATCAGGAATGAAGAAGAATTTCTACTTCATGTTTTTGGGGCATCTATTGAGATGATCATATAATTTTTCTCCTTGAATCTATTAATGATATGTATTGCACTAAGAGATCTTCTAGTATTGATCCAGACATAATTATTGGGATAAACCTTACTTTGTCATTGTATATTTTTAATAATTACTGAATTCAATTTGTTGTATTTTATTTGGGATTTTTGCATTCATGATTATAAGTGAGATTGGTCTATAATTGTTTTTTCTTGTACTAATCTATCTAGTTTCCATATCAAAGTACTACTAGCCTGATAAAATTATGTGGGTGGATGACCCTTTTAGATCTAGGCTCTGAAAAGATTTATACAAGATGGGACATGCTTGCTTCTTGACATTTCCAAAATCTTGCCAGTAAAACTGTCTGGGCTCATTGCTTTTGGCAGGAATTTTGATTCCTGATTCAACTTGTTGTATTGAATCAAGTTGTTTTAAACATTCTTTTTTAAAAATATGTATTCACATGGGCTTCCCTGGTACCTCAGTTGGTAAAGAATCTGCCTGTAATGCAGGAGACCCCAGTTTGATTCCTAGCTCAGGAAGATCCCCTGGAGAAGGGATAGGCTACCCACCCCAGTATTCTTGGGCTTCCCTGGTGGCTTAGTTGGTAAAGAATCTGCATTAGGCTATAAATTTGCCTCTAGGTATGGTTTTTGCTGCATTCCACTAGTCTTGATACACGTGACTTGTCATTCATGATTCTCACTATAATTTTTCTCTTTCATCCATGTAGTAGACTGAATAATAGCCCCTCAAAGACATCCAGGTGGGCCCTAAATGTCATCACATATATCTTTCCAAGCCGGAAGTGGAGATTTCACAATGACAGAAAGAGAAGAGGTGATGTGACTACAAAGGCAATGATTGGAGTGATGTAACCAAATCCTTGGAATGTTCAGAGCCACCAGAAACTGGAAGATTCAAGAAACGAATTCTCCCATATGGCTTCTAAAGGAAACGTGGTCCAAACAAAATTGATTTCAGTCCAGTGATGCAAATTTCAACCTTCTGGTCTCTAGAACTGTGATAAACTATATTTCTATTGGGTTATGCCACCAGGTTTGTGATAATTTTTTACAGTGTGTTTGTTAATTATTGTATAAGAATCTAATACACCCATGAATTATTTGGCAGCACATTTTTAAGTTTCCCAATGCACGTATTTATTTTTATTCTCTTTTTTGTTAATTTCTACTTTCAGTTCAGTTCAGTTCAGTCGCTCAGTCGTGTCCGACTTCTTGCGACCCCATGAATCACAGCACGCCAGGCCTCCCTATCCATCACCAACTCCCGGAGTTTACTCAGACTCACGTCCATTGAGTCGGTGATGCCATCCAGCCATCTCATCCTCTGTCATCCCCTTCTCCTCCTGCCTCCAATCCCTCCCAGCATCAGAGTCTTTTCCAATGAGTCAACTCTTCGCATGAGGTGGCCAAAGTACTGGAGTTTCAGCTTTAGCATCATTCCTTCCAAAGAATCCCAGGGCTAATCTCCTTCAGAATGGACTGGTTTGATCTCCTTGCAGTCCAAGGGACTCTCAAGAGTCTTCTCCAACACCACAGTTCTAAAGCATCAATTCTTCGGCGCTCAGCCTTCTTCACAGTCCAACTCTCACATTCATACATGACTACTGGAAAAACCATAGCCTTGACTAGACGGACCTTAGTTGGCAAAGTAATGTCTCTGCTTTTAAATATTTCTACTTTAATTACAAAACTATTATTCATATGATATTTTCTATTTGAAATATGCACACAATTTCCTTGTGACATATACATAGTAACTTTTTATAAACACCTTATGTGTAATTGAAAATAGCGTACTTCTTTTTATTTTCCTATCCATATTTTCTATATTCCTATCCATTTGAAGTTGCTCAACCAATCATCATTATTTTTTATATAAATTAAAATGTCCTAGTGGGTTTTAGGGGATGAGTCAAATTTCCCTTATATCAGTTTTTGCTTTTTGTATTTTGAGGCTATATTATTAGATGCATACAATTTTCTGACTTCTATATTTTCTCTCCCTAGTCTTCTGAGACCCTCCACGTCTTGTTCTGTATCATGGGTTCAGTCATCAGATGAGGGTGAATTCACTCAGATGCTGGTCAAGTAGCTAAAACGTTTATTTACCATTTCTTCCTTCTGTAGTCCTATAGATTTTAGCTTTGTGTTCCACCCAGGTCCTAGTGTCAAGCATCAGTTTAACTTATACTTCCTTTCTCTTTCTTTCTTTCACATAGTAATGCTACCCAGGCCAAACTCCTGGCCAATACTGCCTTCTTCTGGGCCTGAAGCACTTTGTATCATTTTTGCATTTGTGGTCTTTAGATAGATTTATTTGGTTTTGAGCCTCAACTATGACTTTTTCTTATTCATTATCTGCTATATGTTTAGAGGAATGTCCAGAGCCTTCTTGCCTGGAAGTACTCCTGTATTGTATAAACTAGGTTGAAGAGGGTATTCTGTTATTTGCTACTAAATGACACAACATTATTCTGTCCTTACAGATTAGAAAACTGAGGCATAGAAGTTAAATGAATATCTCAAGGCTCAGAAGCAAAGGATCCAGAAATTCAGTTTAAGTCAACTGCATGAAAAATCTAGGTTCTTTTGTTTTTGCTATACTGCTTCCAAAAGAACATTTCTGGAATCTGAAAAATAAGAGGCTTTTTTCCACACTTAGGCCAACATAATTTTGCCCCATCCTCCACCAGCCCATCCTGCCTCTTCCCCTCTCTATGCCCATGGTTTCAGCTTGTTTCACTGATGGCAACACCAAAGTCAGACTGAACTGATATTGCCATCTTGGGGTTTCCCAATAATTCTTACTTTGCTGGCTTTGTTTGGATTTCAGGCTTCGTGTGTGCTGCCATGGTGTGGGCACAGGCTCACTGTGAGCCACAGCTCCTTCATGCCAGCAAACCAGCCATAAAACAAACTCCAGTCAGTGGAGTGGGGCTCTTGAAAACCAGCTCTTCTGAAATGTCTGAATCTCTTCTTGCAAAGGTGACTATACACCCTCCATCACCAGAGAAAATGAATACTCTTGCCTCTTGTTCTCCATCGTTACTTCCTTCTTGGCCTCAACATTCAGCAGATTACAGTCATTTCAAAGGAACACACTTCTATTTTCTAATCCTTTTGTTTAATGAAACTGTCCCCAAATTTGCACATGGCAGTGCTCTTTCGTTTGCTTCTCTTCTCTTTTTCCCTGCCACTGAGCTAGATAAGAAACTGCTGTGTATTCTTTTCCTTCTGTATTGGTATTTACCGCATCAGCCACATAAGCTAGAATGGAAATACCTCATACCCCAAGAAATCTTCCAGTTTTCACAGCATGCAGTCAGCAGATATGAATACAAATAAAGTTAGAATTGAATCAGCTCCAGGAATGTGCTTTCCAGTATGCATAAACCATTTCTTTCAAGAATGAAATCTCTCTTGACTTAGCATTTTAAAAGGCATGGTAATCTATTTTGTCAAGCCTGATGATTGACAGAGACCCCCAAAAACAGAATTGAGGGAATACATGATGATACCAGGAAGCATAAAGTAGCATTAAGCAAATTCACTAAGAAAATAACATATCAGAGCAATTTAACACTGAAATTGGTTTCTCAAAGAGCCTTCCATGAAGCAGTTGTTTTGTGGGATGTTCTCCCATAACAGGTCCAGGAGGAAATCAGACACGTCTCAAGTGCACCTTCAGATTCTCTTGGCTTTAGCTGATCCCAAGCCAGTGACTGTGATGTGTTCCCTTCTGTACAGGCTCTGACCCACTTCTGCAGGTGCTGCTGCTGCACTTACCCAAAGACAGGGAATGCAGGGAGGACCTCCTAGGCATTTAGATATGCAGAGCCTGGGAAAGGGACACCTTGACTAATGGTGGTAGAAGACAGTGAATAACTGCTGCCCACTCCCTTTCCCTAGTAGAGGGACCCAGATACATTTCCTCAAGCTCTTTGAGCTGTCTCCTGGGGTCAGGCCACCAACAGTTTCAGAGGTGGCCAGATCCTGGACACCCCTGGCACTGCCCTCTGTCTGTGACAAGCCCTCTCCTTCACTCTGCGTCTTTGGAAAACAGTCCGCAGTGGAAAGCTTGCAGTTGAGCCTTGGGTTAAGCTTTGCTTTCTAGGAAAGTCAGACAAAACATACTTACCTGGGAAATGCCATGCATCACATCCCAGTGGAAAGTCATGATGTCCATCAGCTTCTTAAAGGTCTTGAGAAGTCCCACATGTAAACAAAGAAACAAAACAAAGGCTGCTTACTGCTTAACTTTGCTCTGCCAAATTGCCAAATTATCAAAATCATCTCCTCATGAAACTAATTTTAGAAAATAAGTCTTTAAAACCAGGTACAAGAAAGACAAATATAGACTTTATCATATTTACACTGAAGACTTAAGGCTATTTCTGAGAGTGTATTTACATGAATACTGTAGTGAGTTAAATGGTGGCCCTCAAAAATATTCCCATGTCCTAACCCCGGACTGAGAAAGTGACTTTAATTGGAAAAAGAATATTTGCTGATTGTAATTCAGCTTAAGGTCTTAAGACGAGAAAATCGCCTTGGATTAGGTGAGTTGGCCTGAAATCCAGCGGCAAATGTTCCTGTAAGGGAAAGAACAAGAGGAGGTGCAGTCACAGAGTAGATGGCCATGTGACCACGGAGGCAGAGACTGCACTTACGCAGCCACAGGCCAAGGAACTCCTAGAGCCACCAGAAGTTTTAGAAGCGAGAACAGATTCCCCTTCAGAGTCTTTGGAGGGAGCATTTCTCTGCTGATACTTTGATTTTCGACTTCTGGCTTTTCCAACTGTGAGAGAGTAAATTTCTGCTGTCTGAAGACACCCAGTTAGCCATACTTTGTTAGGACAACCATAGGGAAGTAATACAGAGACCATCTGGCTTAATGGAAGAGACACATGGAAGGGAACTTCCTTGTCACCTGGACACCTGCATTTGCAGTTGGCCAAGGGCTTTCCTTGGGGGTTCACTCTTATATAGGGGATTCTGAAGACTATCTTCTTCCTGAGGGCAGAAGAGAGGGGAGGGTCAGCTAGGAAGGCCCTAGCCCCTGGAGATTGGGCCCAGTCTGCCTACCACCAGGTGCACACCCCAAGTCCCAGCTTTTGGTTTTCCTCATTTGTGAAAGGCATCGTGTGGTTGCTAGATTCCCTTCCAGCTCCACAGTTCTGGGGTTGTGTACAGGAATCTTTCAATGACAAGGTCTCCCAATGCCTTTTAAAAGGTTGTCAACATATGAAGCAAAAAAGAATCTGCTTGCAATGCAGGAGACCCGAGTTTTATCCCTGGGTTGAGAACATCCCCCAGAGAAGGACATGGCAACCCACTCCAGTAATCCTGCCTGAATAATCCCATGGACAGAGGAGTCTGGCAAGATGCCGTCCATGAGGTCACAAAGAGTTGGACACAACTAAGCAACTAACGCACACTCATAAAGAGGGAAAATAGGGGAGGGACCAAGCCTGTGCTCAAATTATCAGCAACATGGTTCATACACAACATTTATTCAAACTTAGGCTCTTCTAAGTACAAATACCTAGGAGAGGCCTTTTCTTTTTCATTTTGATTGACTTAAAGTTGGGAGAATTTTACAGACTCTAGGTGCATTTAAACATTGAGTTAACAGTGATTGAATCATCCTTGGTCCATTTAGAACTCACTCATTAAATGCCTTCTGAAGTTTCAATTCCTTGGCTTGTTTCAGAAAGAACATAAGCAGCAACCTCTATTGCAAACCCCTTTGTAAATGTAGATTTTTCTGAAGCTTCTGCAAAGCTGACACTCCTATCATCATCTTGATCTTTTCTGACTGGGTCTTTGAAGTTCTGTGAATGTGGGGCATGTGCTGTGCTGTGCTTAGTCACTCAGTGGTGTCCGACTCTTTGCGACCCCATAGACTGTAGTGCACCAGGCACGCCGTCCATGGGGATTCTTCAGGCAAGAATATTGGAATGGGTTGCCATGCCCTTCTCCTGGGGATCTTCCCAACCTAGGGATGGAACCCAGGTCTCCCGTATTTCAGGCAGATTCTTTACCATCTGAGCCACCAGCGAAGTCCTTGGGGACATATGGGGCAGCTCAAACTCTGTCCTACAGAGGCTCATTCACCATTAGTCTTCTTTCAGAAGTCTCCTTTCTTCTTATTAGTGTTGGTTTTCAAACCCGTGGCTGATGACTGTTTCAAGAAAGTCAAGGTAAATTTTTCTCCATAAGTTGAATTATATTTTAAAAATTCACTGAATTCATTCATTATTTAAAAGATTCATGACAAAAGATATATATATATATATATATATATGAATCACTGCACTATACACCTGAAACTAACATAATATTGTAAATCAGTTATACTTCAAATTTTTAAAAAGTTTTCAAAGTAAATAAGTAAGTAAAAGCTGCATGACAAAGCAGCAGGTAGTTATCTGCTTTGAAAATGTTGTCTTTCTCCAGGCCCCTTCTCTGTCCTAGACTGAGTTGTACATAGCGGGGTGCACCTGCACACCCCACCAGCTTTTTCTATTTTGAGGCTCTCTGATGTCTGCATTCCTGCCTCGGTCAACCTGTCAGGGGCGCTGTATGTAGTTCTGTGGGACCACCTCCAGGAAGCAGCAAAAAGATTTTTGAAAACATGCCAAACGGAAAACACAGTGACAGCTCTGGATCTCTTCCAGGGCCCAGACAAGAAGCACTGCAGATAGTCATTTCTTCCCAGGGACTTGAGAAAACACAAAAAGAAGTTACTAATGTCTCTCAACTCTTTCCACAGGGTCAGAAGTAAACAGACCTAGAAAAAAGCATGTATTTCATATGGAGACTTTCACAGGACATTTGCCGGAAGTCAGACTCATGGCTTCGGTGGCGTGAAGAAAGGCCTGGACAAGAAACCAGGAGGCCTGGTCTGCAGTCCTGATGGTGTCACACTGTAAGTGATCCCTGGTTGCCAGGAGCCTTAATTCCCCCACTACAGAAGGGAGGGGGTACCCACTTTTCTCAGTTCCTGCGAGGACAAAATGAGGTTGACTGAGATACACATCATTTGTAAAGATGCTCTCAGTCATATATATGTAAAATATCATTAAGAAAGGTCTCACAAGGCATTTTCCTGAAAGGGACATCCAACCATTCTCGGAAGGTTACATAATTCTCTACCAAGTAGGAAAGTGTTGACATTCAAAGTTTTTCTCTTTCCTTTTTGAAGAAACAAGTTAATTGTGAGAGTCGTCCCCTTGAGATGCCCATTTGTTGTGGCCCAACCAGAGACTTATGACTGCACATCATCACTGGAATAATTCACAGCTATGGGAGCAGTTCTAACTGTTGCTTCCTGACCTGCATACAGATTTCTCAAGAGGCAGGTCAGGTGGTCTGGTATTCCCATCTCTTTCAGAATTCTCCACAGTTTATTGTGATCCACACAGTCAAAGGCTTTGGCATAGTCAATAAAGCAGAAATAGATGTTTTTCTGGAACTCTCTTGCTTTTTCCATGATCCAGCGGATGTTGGCAATTTGATCTCTGGTTCCTCTGCCTTTTCTAAAACCAGGTTGAACATCTGAAAGTTCATGGTTCACGTACTGCTGAAGCCTGGCTTGGAGAATTTTGAGCATTACTTTATTAGCGTGTGAGATGAGTGCAGTTGTGCGGTAGTTTGAGCATTCTTCGGCATTGCCTTTCTTTGGGATTGGAATGAAAACTAACCTTTTCCAGTCCTGTGACCACTGCTGAGTTTTCCAAATTTGCTGGCATATTGAGTGCAGCACTTTCACAGCATCCTCTTGAGAAATCTGTATGCAGGTCAGGAACCAACAGTTAGAACTGGACATGGAACAACAGACTGGTTCCAAATAGGAAAAGAAGTACATCAAGGCTGTATACTGTCACCTTGCTTATTTAACTTCTATGCAGAGTACATCATGAGAAACGCTGGACTGGAAGAAACACAAGCTGGAATCAAGATTGCTGGGAGAAATATCAATCACCTCAGATATGCAGATGACACCACCCTTATGGCAGAAAGTGAAGAGGAGCTAAAAAGCCTCTTGATGAAAGTGAAAGTGGAGAAGTGAAAAAGTTGGCTTAAAGCTCAACATTCAGAAAACTAAGATCATGGCATCTGGTCCCATCACTTCATGGGAAATAGATGGGGAAACAGTGTCAGACATTATTTTTGGCGGCTCCAAAATTACTGCAGATGGTGATTACAGCCATGATATTAAAGACACTTACTCCTTGGAAGAAAAGTTATGACCAACCTAGACAGCATATTCAAAAGCAGAGACATTACTTTGCCGACTAAGGTCCGTCTAGTCAAGGCTTTGGTTCTTCCTGTGGTCATGTATGGATATGAGAGTTGGACTGTGAAGAAGGCTGAGCATCAAAGAATTGATGCTTTAGAACTGTGTTGTTGGAGAAGACTCTTGAGAGTCCCTTGGACTGCAAGGAGATCCAACCAGTCCATTCTGAAGGAGATCAACCTGGGATTTCTTTGGAAGGAGTGATTTTGAAGCTGAAACTCCAGTACTTTGGCCACCTCATGCGAAGAGTTGACTTATTGGAAAAGATTCTGATGCTGGGAGGGATTGGGGGCAGGAGGAGAAGGGGACGACAGAGGATGAGATGGCTGGATGGCATCACGGACTTGATGGACGTGAGTCTGAGTGAACTCCGGGAGTTGGTGGTGGACAGGGAGGCCTGGTGTGCTGTGATTCATGGGGTCACAAAGAGTCGGACACAACTGAGCAACTGAACTGAACTGAAGGGACCAGTGGTGCTTTCATGGGATTATCTCCCCAAATTAGGGTGTGCAGCTTGGGTGACAGAACTAAAAATGTACAACTTCAGAATATTTCCAGTCATTGGAATGTTATGAGCCTACAAATTCCAGCATTTTCTCCCTCACCCCATATGTCTTGGAAGAATACAACCTCGAGAGAAACGAGGAAGCTGGACAAATATTCCCATAGAAATGCATGTAATTATGGGGTCTCTTCCTATTCAAGAACTTGGCTTCAAACAGACCATTGATATACGACAGAAATAAAACATTACAACTTCGAATTACTATACTTATTTAAACTAGGGACATTATGTTCCTAGTGGACATAGAGATCTCTTCTATGGAGATAAAAAAATTATTTATAAATGATATTGCCTATGTAGGGAGACCCTAAGTAACTACATCTATATTAGCAGGTTTATGAAAGTGAAAGTGAATTCGCTCAGTCCTATGGGACTCTTTGTGACCCCATGGACTGTAACCTACCAGGCTGCTCCATCCATGGAATTTTCAAGGCAACAGTACTGGAGTGAGCTGTCATTTCCTTCTCCAGGGGATCTTCCCAACCCAGGGATTGAACCCGGGTCTCCTGAATTACAGGTAGATGCTTTACCATCTGAGCCACCAGGGAGGCAGATTTAGTGGATGATAAATTTAGTTTTTAATACAAGCCACCAATTGTTAGAAATTCTTGCTGAACTCCATCGCTGCCAGGCTGATCAGCTGAAGAGACTGAGCTTTCCCGTGTCTCAGAATGAGTTTGGTTTGCAATAGAGCTGCAGGTTTGAGAGGCTGCTTTGCACATCCTTTGCAAAGGACAAACTCTGATAAACTTCTTTTAAATCCTGGCTTCTCCATTTGCTACTCACGTGAATCTTGTTTTTTTTCACCTGTAAGATGGAGGTAATGATGGTAATGATGACAACTTTCAATATGGCTACTTGGTTCAAATAATACACATGAAGGTGATCTATAAAGATAAACTCCAGAGGGTTGAACCATCACTGTGAGCTGGCTCAGTGAGAGCACAGACTGAAGCCATGTTACCTGGGTCTTCCCCTTGTAACCATACAACCATGAGCCTCTCCAGGCCTCAGCTTCTTTATCTGTTAAGTGGGGATGATAACACAGGTTGTAGTCAAGGTGAAATGAGTTACTATATGTAAAGCTTTCAAAATAGTTCCTGGCACATGGCATCACTTTTACTGTTTTTTCATGTGTGCCCAGAAGAAAGGTGTCTTAAAAAGGAAGCAATCTTAAAGATGATCTGGGCCATTTCTCATTTTGGGAAAGACAACTGAATCCTGAGGTGTTTCCTTTGGTCACAAAGCTGGCTCACCAAGGGCCTCCTGGCTTCCAATTCTACATTTCTCCCATATACTTCTCTACTTTGGGGATCTGGCCTCTGTGAAGACTCTGTTATCCCCACTGGCTAGCCAAAAAGAATCATGAATTGCATAAAACTGCAATTTTTATATATGAGAAAAATAATAGTGTGACTATAAGAAGCATGCTTAAAGTGGCATTGGTCTGAACCATCTGCAAAAGGAAATGGCAACCCACTCCAGTGTTCTTGCCTGGAGAATCCCAGGGACAGGCGAGCCTGGTGGGCTGCTGTCTATGGGGTCGCACAGAGTCGGACACGACTGAAGCGACTTAGCAGCAGTCACTGGAGTAAGCACTAACTAGTGACATAGTGAAGCTGACCACTTTCTCCATTCCCTAAAGGCTCAAAAGAGTGCTCTGTGGATCGGAATCGCCCTGGACCTTGTAGAAGGGTAGACTCTCAGGCCCTACCCCAGACCTTACTAAATCAGAACCTACATTTGAAAGCCATGAAATTAAAAGACGCTTACTCCTTGGAAGAAAATTTATGACCAATCTACATAGCATATTGAAAAGCAGAGACATTACTTTGCCAACAAAGGTCCGTCTAGTCAAGGCTATGGTTTTTCCAGTAGTCATGTATGGATGTGAGAGTTGGACTATAAAGAAAGCTGAATGCAGAAAATTGATGCTTTTGAACTGTGGTGTTGGAGAAGACTCTTGAGAGTCCCTTGGACTGCAAGGAGATCCAACCAGTCCATTCTAAAGGAGATCAGCCCTGGGATTTCTTTGGAAGGAATGATGCTAAAGCTGAAACTCCAGTACTTTGGCCACCTCATGTGAAGAGTTGACTCATTGGAAAAGACTCTGATGCTGGGAGGGATTGTGGGCAGGAGGAGAAGGGGACGACAGAGGATGAGATGGCTGGATGGCATCACCGACTCGATGGAAGTGAGTCTGAGTGAACTCTGGGAGTTGGTGATGGACACGGAGACCTGGCGTGCTGCGATTTATGGGATCGCAAAGAGTTGGACTGAGTGACTGAACTGACTGACTGACTGACTGAAAGTTCCTTTTAGAAAGATTCCTCTTTTTTGCTCATCTATAAAGGAGGCCAAGAAACAAATGGCATATTCTAAGACCCTCCTTTACAGCTCAAATATGCTCTAAACTCTTTTCTCCTTGCCCCTCTACACCTCCCCACCTGCAACCTCCCAAATTTAAAGAATATTTGAAGGGGCAAAGAGGTTACAAAGGCAGCCTGAAGGTCAAGGTTGAAGGCAAAATGGACAGGACATATTTCTGTTCATCAGGGATGCTAGCTTCTGGGGATCAGGAAGTCTCTGCAGGATGTTTGGATCAAATGATTGATGGGGGTAAAGCTTCTTTAACAAGAGTCTGGAAGACCCAGGTGCTGGCCTCATCTCTATCCCCAGAAGAACTGGGAAACTGTCAGGTAGGAAAACCTAAGTCACTGACCCAGTGCCCCCCTTTCTAAAATGAAGGAACTGGTTTACTAAATATTTTTAATTTACATTATCAGTCTGTGAAATTAGTTTTTCTTTTAAATTTCCCTATTATCTAACTTAGTAGTGATGTATTGGTGCGAGTTTCTACTAGCTTCTCCAGCTTGAACTCTGGACTCTGGCTGCTGAGCAGGACAAGTGTGCTCTGGTTAAAGTCTTGCAGTCACTACCAGGATTCCCATAGGCGTGGAGACCTGAGTGATCTTTGTACTTATTTCCATCATCTTGTGTTAAACAACTGATGGAACATATTCACTTTGAGCCTGAACCTGCTTAAAAGAGCCATGTGTTTTCAAAGACTGTTCACTCTGGGAGCACACACCTGAGCCATTGTCCACTGACCTCCCCACTGTGCATGTGCGGTGACCAGCCCAAGGTGACAGAAAGAAATCTTGTTAAATTCATCTTTAAGAGGCTCTGCCTGCTTTTCTCTGGATTTAACCCCAGTTCTCTGAGGCTCCAGACAAGGTTCATGGCTACAGAATATAAAACCCCGATTCTCAGTCTTCGGGTTCAACCTGTGCGCACAGAGCACCACGGAGCTCTTGGGAAGCATCGGCTGCATAAAGGTTTTGCGTTCTCATAACCATGGAGGTTTTAGGAGTCCAAAGCAGACTTTCAAAAGAGTTACACAGAGCTTTTGTTGTTAGACACTTGCAAATCATTCTCCCTCCACAAAAACGTATAAAATGTCAGCCCGTGAGCATCTCTGCCCATGGGGCTGCCCCTTCCATGGGACTTGGGTAGTAATTCACTGCTGGGGATCTATTGGCTCCTGGACCCCAGGAAGGCTGTGCATGTTTATCACCCTCCAGGCAAAAATTTTCTGGAACTCTCTGGGAGAAGCGCAGGTCCTTCTACTTCCTCTATGGCACTGAACCATACTTCTGTGAAGGCGTTTTTATTTTTTAAGTAAGTGAGCTCAACACAGAAATATTAGTGAGAGCTAGTGAAGCACCTCAAAATAAAGCAGAGTGAGTGGAAAAAAAGAGCCTTTGGATAATAAGATTCTAGTTTTCCTTTTTTTCCCCCCTTCTTTTTTGGAGGAGTGAGAGCATGGAAAGCAGGCATCAACCTCTTTTTCAGAACAGTTCTGTGTGTGAACTGTAGATCCATGTGCTGAGAACAGCCCGAGAGAGGCGGTGACAGCATGGACCTCATTTCCCTGCAGCTACCACGTGAAGGAAACAATTTGTCCTCTTGCTGCACCAGCCCTAATCAAGGCTTCTGGAAGACTATCATGAGTTATCAAGAGAGAAGTAGAATTTATTTTTATTCATAAATGGGCCAAAGAGGCATATGGTCAAGTTCAGAGGAGATTAACGCAAAATGATTGATGAGAGGCACATCCAAGTTTTCCCACACTCATTGCTCCCTATTTGACTAACACAATATTCTCAAAAGCATTGGAAGGACTGATGCTGAAGCTGAAGCTCCAACACTTTGGCCATCAGATGCAAGGAACTAACTCATTGGAAAAGACCCTGATGGTGGGAAAGATTGAGAATGGAACGACAGAGGATGAGTCGGTTGGATGGCATCACTGGCTCAATGGGCAAGAGTTTGAGCAAGCTCTGGGAGACAGTGAAGGATAGGGAAGCCTGGTGAGCTGCAGTCCATAGGGTTGCAAAGAGTTGGACATAACTGAACAACAACAACAATATTGCTCCCTATTTGACTAACACAATATTCTCAAAAGCAGATGAGGAAAAGAGCACATAAGTTTTCCTCTAGAAAGGGAACTCTAACCTAGATCACTCTAGTGTTTCAATTAAAGTGTATTCCAAGTGTAAGTTCAGCTGAGAAATTCACTCCTGCCTCCAGCCTCTGTTCTCTGACTTAACCACATTTTCCAGGCACTAAACACGGAGAATTGCCAGGTGACTGCTTGGTCATGTGTCTCTCTGAAGTTGCTTTCCCAAGACTTACTGCATCTGAGTCTACAGGTAAAAAAACTGACAGTGATCTTCAACAATGAAAAGCTCTTATGGAATTTTGGGCCATAGTGTTGAACAACGGAAAGAATGTGGTGGCTGTAACTAGATGTTATTTTACTTTTACATTGAATGGGTTAAAAGAAAATTTTAAAAAGTAGAAATTTTTAAGCCTAGAAAATGTTCACAGATAGGATGATGGAGAACATACAGGACTCCCAGAAATAGATGGAAATGAATTTAAAATCTAACTTTTCTATGTGTTTCCTTCTTTTAAAGCTGTTTTTGCTTTACGGTTCCCTGCAGTTTTCACATACAGGGCGAACATTTGTAAAAAACTTAAATCCCAAAGGACTTCAAACAGCTATAACATGTCAAAGGCAGTTTCATTTCTAGAAATCTAAATAAACTTATTTCTTTTAAGGCCAGGGAAATGACAATAGCATAAAATAACTGGCTTGCTGTCCACACTACATGAGCAAGTATAAAGGCTCCTGTACACATACACATATACACAAAGACATGCACAGATCTCATTGAGCCAAAGTCAGAACAAAATAAAAGGGCTTACTTAATGACTTGGAAGATCATTAGTTTCACTTGGCATTGGACAAAAAAGAGAAAATATAATCAGGTCTTAAGTACCAAGGCCAGTAAAAGAAAAAGAAATGCTGTGATCAAGGATTTTTAAATCTTGCTCCTTACGTGGATTTAGGAAGCCTCCCACATCTGTCTCCCAAAAGATGACAAAAAGAGAATTCTTCATGGGGAAGTCCCCTTAGTGTTCCTCAATTTTACGTGGATTTTATTTTCTTTTATTGAAGTATTAAATATATTAAAATACACAGATCTTACAGCTCAATGACTTTTCTTCCGAATATCACCCATATCAAAACAGAAAACATTGCTGTCATCTCAGATATTCCCCACATGCCCATCCCAGTCAAACTGCTCCTCACAGAGGTCCCTACCAGGCTGTAAGTTTCATTTGTACAACACCGAGATAGGAACAAAGATTTCTGAAATGTATAGGCCATTTGCTTTCTGACTCCAGAATGGATTACTGTCCCACAACAATTCAAGCATTCATTCAACAGATATTCACTGAGCACTGTGTGGCAGTCACTAGTTTAGATACTTGAGATAGATCAGTGTACAAAATAAATAAAATCTCTGCCCCCTGTGGATGTTATAGGCTACTGGGGGTAGATTAACAATAAACAATAAATACTGGGTTGGCCATAAACTTTGTTTGGGTAACATTTACAGAAAAACCCAAACAGACTTTTTTGGCCAACCCAATTTAGTAAATTATAGAGTATGTTAGAATATTTAAGCACTGTAAGAAAAAGTGTAACAAGGCAAGAAAGATCATAACTACCAGGAAGGGTTAACAGGCATTTCTATTCTGTCCTATCCATGATGTCCATAAGACGTCTGGTCCATGCCGAAAGGTATGGATGTCCAGGAATGTATTTTGTCGATACCAAATGGTTCCAGGGGCTTTCCAGGTGACTCAGGGATAAGGATTCCACCTGCCAATTGAGGGGACATGGGTTCAATCCCTGAGTCAGGAAGATCCCCTGGAGAAGGAAATGCAATCCACCCCAGTATTCTTGCCTGGGAAATCTGATAGAGGCCTGGCAGGCTACAGTCCATGGTGTCACAAAGAGTTGGACATGACTTAGCAACTAAACAGCAACAAATGGTTTTGGACAGGACAAATATCAAGGACTGTGTGGTATGGATCAAATGTCTTACAGACATTTTGAAAAGAACCAAATATCCAGGACAATTTGGTGTGGACCAAATGTCTTATGAACTTTGGGGCGGGACCAAGTATCCTACAAGGCTACAAAGTGGTAAGGACTAGTGGTCACAGTAGGCTTCCCTGAGAAGGTGGAGCACAGACTTAAGAATGTGAGGGAGTTAGCTGTGTCAATATCCCAGGAAATAGAGTTTCATGTGGAAGATGACCAGTGCAAAGCCCCTGAGGTAGGAACGGACTAGAGAGTTTGAGGAACAGCAAGCAGGCCAGGTGGCCAGACCACAGGAAATGACAGAGACAGTGAGGTCAGAGTCAAACAAGGCAACATCCTGCCTTCCTGCTTCAGCTCTCATACTATAAGCAAGTGTTGTTTTGTGGTCTATTTAGTGCCACTTTCTTTCACATTTTTATGGTTTGTATCAATAATTCTATGGTTTAAAATGGCTCCAGCATAATAATACAGTGCTTTCTGGTGTTCCTAAGAGCAAGGAGTTTGTTATATGCCCTACAGAGAATATGTGTGCATTAGATCAACTTCCATCAGCATGAGTTTCAGAGTGGTTGGCCATGACTTTAATGTGAATGAAACCACAATATGTATTAAATACAGTGTCTTTAAACAGAAACACACAGAAAACACAGTTATATATTGAGCAGTTGATAAAAAAAAAACTTGCAGCCAGGCACTTGCATTTTTCCTAGGAGCAATGGTATTTGCTAATTCAGTGTTCACAGCAACTTTATAGGCCATCATTACCAAGTAAAATGAGAACTGACTTTACATGATGGATACACAGTTCTCCTCTGAAGATACTGCATCCCTCAAAACCTTCTCAAGTGGTGATTTTTTTTATTGACTTATTAATTTTTAAGTGAGGATTTTAATATCCACATAGAGAATTTTTCAATAACTTCATTTCTTAGTCTCCCTGCTTCCTACTTCGTATGAGCTTTCCCTCCATCCCCACCCTCATCTACACACCTTCTGATTGAATCCAGATATGTTGTGCCTACTGTCTGATCATGATCTAAATTCTCAACCAAATCTCAATGGACTGCGAGTGCTGATCAGAAATTCTACACATTTCCCTGGTCAATTCTCACTATCAGTCCTCAAATCTACTATTTCATAATTTCTTTTCTATCCTTAGGCTTCCCTGGTGGTTCAAATGGTAAAGCATCTCCCTGCAATGTGGGAGAGCCGGGTTCGATCCCTGGGTTGGGAAGATCCCCTGGAGAAGGAAATGGAAACCCACTCCAGTACCCTTGCCTGGAAAATCCCATGGACAGAGGAGCCTGGTAGGCTACAGTCTATGGAGTTGCAAAGAGTCAGACATGACTGAGTGACATCACTTTCACTTTCATTTTTTTCTATCCTTAAACCACCAAAATGTATTCCCCATTCCTTTCTCTCAGGTAAAGACCTTCTTATTTCAAGAAAAACTTATTCAAGAAGTTCTTCTTATTTCAAGAATCAGTAATAGAGAAACTCAAAAAGTTCCCACCTCCAAATCTGCCAACTTGCTTGCATCTGGACCCATATACCTGATCCCCTTCCTGTTCCTATGAGTGACTGTCCCTGCACCTTCTTAAGGCTACTCCTCCCTCAGACACTTGAATTCATTCTCTCCAAAGTCATCAAAGGCTTTGCTCCTACAGTTTTGCCCTCCTCTCTTAAAACTGTCAATTGCTTTATCACTTTGATTATTCCAACGAGCATCATGTAATTAATTCCTGACATCACCTCCCCCACCCATTACTTGCCACATTTCTCTACCCCATTTCAGCAAAAATTCTCCAAAGAATTTTCTAAATTCATTGACCCCATAATTCTCTCTTGAACACTTTCTAATTATGTTTTTGTCTCTATCCACTCCTTGAAAATGCCTGTCAATCCAATCCAATGTTGATTTCTTAGTCTTCTTTCTTGTTCCATCAGCAGAATTCATTCCAGTTGATTATTCTCTTCTGGAAGCAATTTTTTTTTTTTTTCATTTGGCTTCCAGGGCATCATTTCAGTCCAGCTGCTCAGTCATGTCTGACTCTTTGCAACCCCATGGACTGCAGCATGCCAGGCTTCCCTGACCTTCACTAACTCCTGGAGCTTGCTCAAACTCGTGTCCATGGAGTCGGTGATGCCATCCAACTATCTCATCCTCTGTCATCCCCATCTCTCCTCACCTTCAATCTTTCCAAGCATCAGGGTCTTTTCCTATGAGTCAGTTCTTCGCATCAGGTAGCCAAAGTACTAGAGGTTCAGCTTCAGCATCAGTCCTTCCAATGAATATTCAGGACTGATTTCCTTTAGGATTAACTGGTTTGATCTTCTTGCAGTCCAAGGGACTTTCAAGAGTCTTCTCCAACACCACAGTTCAAAAGCATCAATTCTTCAGTGCTCAGCTTTCTTTATAGTCCAACTCTCACATGCATATATGACTACTGGAAAAACCGTAGCTTTGACTAGATGAATCTTTGTTGGCAAAGAAATGTCTCTGCTTTTAAATATACTGTTTAGATTGGTCATAGCTTTTCTTCCAAGGAGCAAGAGCCTTTTAATTTCATGGCTGGAGTCACCATCTGCAGTGATTTTGGAGCCCAAGTAAAGAAAGTCTGTTTCTATTTCCAATGTTTCCCCATATATTTGCCACCAAGTGATGAGACCAGATGCCATGACCTTAGTTTTTTGAATGCTGAGTTTTAAGCCAGCTTTTTCACTCTCCTCTTTCACTTTCATCAAGAAGCTCTTTATTTCCTATTCATTTTCTGCCATAAGGGTGGTGTCATCTGCATATCTGAGGTTATTGATATTTCTCCTGGCAATCTTGGTTCCAGCCTGTGCTTCATCCAGCCTGGCATTTTGCATGATGTACTCTGCATGTGAGTTAAATAAGCAGGGTGACAATATACAACCTTGACGTACTCCTTTCCCTATTTGGAACCAGTCTGTTGTTCCATGTCCAGTTCTAACTGTTGTTTCTTGATCTGCATACAGATTTCTCAGGAGACAGGTAGGGTGGTTTGGTGTTCCCATCTCTTTAAGAATTTTCCACAGTTTTTTGTGGTCTACACAGTCCAAGGCTTTGGCATAGTCAATAAAGCAGAAGTAGATGCTTTTCTGGAATTCTCTTGTTTTTTCCATGATTCATCAGATGTTGGCAATTTGATCTCTGGTTCCTCTGCCTTTCCTAAATCCAGCTTGAACATCTGGAAGTTCACAGTTCACATACTGTTGCAGCTGGCTTGGAGAATTTTGAGCATTACTTTCTAGTGTGTGAGATGAGTGTAATTGTGTGGTAGTTTGAACATTCTTTGGGGTTGGAATGAAAACTGACCTTTTCCAGTCCTGTGGCCACTGCTGAGTTTTCCAAGTGTGCTGCCATATTGAGTGCAGCACTTTAATAGCATCATCTTTTAGGATTTGAAATAGCTCAACTGGAATTCCATCACCGCCGCTAGCTTTGTTCTTAGTGATGCTTCCTAAGGCCCACTTGAGCACCATTTACATCTAGTTTTCTTCTTACACCACTGCCTCCTCCTTCTTATATTGTTTACTGAGTTCTTCTTATTCCCCTAATGCAAATGTTAGCGTGTTCCAGAGTCCAGTCCTCAAACTGCCTTTACTCTACACTCATTGCATAATCTCTTCTAGTGAACACCGTTTATACCCTGATGGCTCTTAAATATCTATCTGCAGCCTGCGTCATTACCCTGAGCTCCAGACTTATTTTCCTGCCTTTTTAGTGTCTATCTAACTCTTGATTATGCATCCAAACTTGCTATTTTCCCCATTTCCCTTCCTTCTTCATCTAGATAAGTGAAACTCTGTCTTTCTAATTGCTGAAACCCAAATCCTTGAAGTTTTCTTTCCTTGACAATTTTCTCTCAGATTCATCATCCAATACATTATCAAATACTCATGGCTCCATCTTTTGGAGAAGGCAATGGCACCCCACTCCAGTACTCTTGCCTGGAAAACCCCATGGATGGAGGAGCCTGGTAGGCTGCAGTCCATGGGGTCGCTAAGAGTCAGACACGACTGAGCGACTTCACTTTCACTTTTCACTTCCATGACTTGGAGAAGGAAATGGCAACCACTCCAGTGTTCTTGCCTGGAGAATCCCAGGACAGGGGAAGCCTGGTGGACTGCCGTCTATGGGGTTGCACAGAGTCGGACACGACTGAAGTGACTTAGCAGCAGCAGCATGACTCCATCTTTAGAATGCATTGAGAATTTGGCTACCTCTCAACCCTGTTCTTCTGCTTCTTTCATCTCTTGCCAAGATAATTGCAGCAACCTTCTAATGACTTTATCCCTGACTTTATCCCAATCTTCTCCCTGACTTCATCCTTTTGCTTCCCTTTCAATATATGTGTCTTTTTTTTTAACACAGATAAGAAAGTGCTTTTAAGTAATTCTACTTTTAGTTTTGAGAAATGTCCATTTTCCACAGTGGCTACGCCAATTTTACTCCTGGGTATATATCTGAAAAAACATATGAATTTGATAAGATACATGCACCCCAGTGTTCATAGCTGCATTATTTGCAATTGCACCAATATATGGAAGCAACCTAACTGTCCATCAACAGATGAATGGGTAAAGAAGATGTGGTGTGTATATACAGTGGAATATTACTCAGCCATAAAAAGAAGGAAATTTCACTACTGACAGGAACATGGATGGACTTGGCTATTATCCCAGGTGAAATAAGTCAGACAGGGAAAGGGAAACAACGTACGATATCACTTCTGTGTAGAATCTAAAAAATACACCAAACTAGTGAGTATAACAAAAAAGAAGCAGGCTCACAGATACAGAGAACAAACTAGTGGTTACCAGTTGTTGGAGGTTGGAGGGTGGGGCAATTCAGGGTCAGGAGTCAGGAGATTAGAGGAAAAAACTATTGTGAATAAAATAAGCCCCAGGGATACATTGTACAACATGGGGAATATAGCCAATATTGTATAACAA
Source organism: Capra hircus (assembly GCF_001704415.2). Lineage (NCBI taxonomy): Eukaryota > Metazoa > Chordata > Mammalia > Artiodactyla > Bovidae > Capra > Capra hircus. Next base: position 80,071,220 of record NC_030815.1, read on the forward strand.
CTATAAATGAAGCATAACCTTTAAAACTCGTGAAACATTATAACACCTATAACTTATAATACCATACATCCATTAAAAAGTAAATTTAAAAGATACATAGAAAGATAATTTTTAAAAGATCTAAGTTGGACATATTATTTCTTTGACCAAAATCTACTTGAGCTCTATCTGTCTCAGAATAAAATCCAAACTTTTCACCATAGTGTATACAGCCCTACCTGATCTGACTTCCCTACTGTTTGTCTATCTGGTTCCCCATGGCTCTCCCTTCACTCACTCACTCACCAGCTAATTTGGCTAGCCTTGGGACATTCATTCTTGCTTCTCCCAGATATCTGTCCATATCACTTCATTCAGAACCTTGCTCAAACGTCAAATTAATCAAGAACAAGAACTTTCCTCTCTGTGCTACTGAAAGTAGTTCCATGTTGTTGTTCAGTCACTAAGCCATGTCTGACTCTTTGCAACCCTGTAGACTATAGCATGCCAGGCTCCTCTGTCCTCTGCTAGCTCCTGGAATTGCCTCAAATTCCAAGTTCCAATTTGAACTCCTCCAATTGTTGAGTTGATGATGCTATCTAACCATCTCATCTTCTGCCACTCCCTTCTACTTTTTCCATCAATCCTTCCCAACATCAGGGTCTTCTACAGTGAATTAGCTCTTAGCATCAGGTAGCCAAAGCATTGGAGCTTCAACTTCAGCAACAGTCCTTCCAATGAATATTCAGGATTGATTTTCCTTACTACTGGTTTGATCTCCTTGCTGTCCGAGGGACTCTCAAGAGTCTTCTCCAGGGCCACAATTCAAAAGCAACAATTCTTCAACCTTGAAGAAAACAATTCTTCAGCCTCAGCCTTTTATATAATCCAGCTCTCACATTGTACATGACTACTGGAAAAACCATAGCTTTGACTATGTTTTCCTTTGTTGGCAAAGTGCTATCTCTTCTTTTAAACATGCTGTCTAAGTTAGTCATAGCTTTCCTTCCGAGAAGCAAACATCCTTTAATTTCATGGCTGCAGTCACTGTCCACAGTGATTTTGGAGCCCAGGAAAATAAAATCTGTCACTTCTTCTACTTTTTCTCCATTTGTCATGAAGCAATGGGACTGGATGCCATGATTTTAGTTTTTCGAATGTTGACTTTCAAGCTAGCTTTTTCACTCTCCTCTTTAACCCTCATCAAGGGGCTCTTTAGTTCCTCTTCATTTTCTCCCATTAGACCGTATCATCTGCATATCTGAGGCTGTTATTTCTTCCAGCTATCTTGATTCCAGCTTGTGATTCATCACACACACACCCTTATTTTTTGTCTACTGTATTTTCTGTCTGCTTTATTTTCCTTTCATACTCACCACCACCTGATATAATAGATTTATTTGTTCATTATGCTATCTTAGCTAGAAAGTGACCTCCATAGAAAGTGACCTCCATAGAAAGTGACCTCCATAACAATGGTTTTATTCATTTTGCTGCTATATTCCAATAGATTTGAGATAAAGTTGATGACCAGTAAACAAGAATGTTTACTGAATAAGTTAAATTTTAATAAGAACAATTAACAAAAATATAACCCCGCTAGAAATGAGCTTTCTTCTGATACCTTAGTCATGGAGCTAAGCTAAAGATCATGGTCTCTGTTCCTGGCATCACTCAGGCCAAGAACTTACCTGTTGACTTTCAGTCCCTTCCATCCTTCTGTGCTCCTCTCTGTAGCTAATGGGAGTTAAGTCTGCAGATGACCTGTCCTGACACTCTACCAGCTGGCTTCCTGATGAACCATTTGTGAGAGATCACAAGGAAAGGGGAAGCAAAAGGCCCTTTTGTTCTGCTCCTGAAAAAAACCTTTATTTGGGTTGAAAAGTGTCCCCTTCAAAATTAATGTCCAGCCAGAACCTGTGTATATGCCCTTACTTGGCAATAGGGTCTTTGGATATATTCAAGTTAAGACAAGGTCATGCTCGACTAGGGTTGGCCCTAAACCCACTAGGATCATTGCCGTTATGTGAAGAGGCAAATTTGGACCCAGAACTACAAGGAGACACCATGTGACTGTGAAGACGGGGATTGGAGTGATGCCAAGGATTGCCAGCAGCAATCACAAACTGGAAGAGGCAAGGAAGGACACTTACCTTCCCTGAGCCTTCGGAGAGTGCATGGCCCTGCCGACACCTTGATTTCTGACTTCTGGTTTCCAGAACTGCAGGAGGAGAAATGTCTGTGGTTTTAACCTGCCCCATTTATGGTACTTTGTTCTGGCCACCTTGGAAAACTCACACAGCATCTCACGGCAGCATTTGCAGAAGCACAACTCCAGCCATAACTACAGGCGGCTGCAGTCCACAGCACTGGGGAGCTTTTGATGGCAGTTGCTAGAGCGTGGATCCCTGAGCTCCTGAGCAGTGATAGTGGCTTCAAGACAGCCTCCAGCCCATCAGTGACCAGTGCAGAAGTGTCACGTTGGGAACACCCTTCCTTATGGTTGATGACTGAAGTTCAAGCAGCTAAGCAGTGAGCAACAGCCCCCAGAAAGAAAGAGCAGAAGTGTGATGCAAAGCTTCCAGTGTCCTGACTGATTCCACAATGCCTTCCCATTCTCTCTAGCACACTTCTATGCAACATCTGTGACTGCAACATCTACTGACTTCCTTTGAATAAAGAAGTACATTTTCCTTCACAGACTATAAACTTTTAAAAAGTAGAAATTGATCTCACTTGTTGAGCCAGTCAAATATGCTTTTTATGCTACAGTGACAAGCAGCCCCAGTTCTTAGCCGCTTCAGATGGCTCATGCCGCATATCCACCATGGGTTAACAAGGGACTTTGTTCATTGTGGTAGTCACTCAGTCACTTAGGCTGATGGGAAAGCTACTGCTTCAATGCTGCTATCACCAGGGAGAGGTCAGGAAGGATCAGGAAGTGCCATCTTAGCATGTGCTCAGGGTGAGAGCTGAGGATACTTGATGACCGGCTTTCATCCCTTCCTACTTGGTTTGATTCTAGGGACTAGTGTGCTGCTGCTACTGCTAAGTCGCTTCAGTCGTGTCCGACTCTATGCGACCCCAGAGATGGCAGCCCACCAGGCTCCACCATCCCTGGGATTCTCCAGGCAAGAACACTGGAGTGGGTTGCTATTTCCTTCTCCAATGCATGAAAGTGAAAAGTGAAAGTGAAGTCACTGAGTCGTGTCCAACTCTCAGCCACCCCATGGACTGCAGCCTACCAGGCTCCTCCGTCCATGGGATTTTCCAGGCAAGAGTACTGGAGTGGGGTGCCGTTGCCTTCTCCGAGGGACTAGTGTAGTACCTGCAATTCCTAACTAAACTCATCCATGAGCATCACTGATATAGCCATTAAGCACTTCTCAAGCATTTTCTTTGGGTCAACAATATCAGTTGGAAAATAAAAACATAGAAATCAAAGAGAAATTTGCTCATGAAAGACATTGATAACCATTTAAAAATATCTAATTGGCTAAGACTGTGGTTTGAATCATATCTTCATATTCTCAGGAGGAAACTGACTATGACACATATCTGTCAGTTAAAGATGCAAATCCTAAGGAAAGTAGAGGCTTAATACATGCATGAAGGTAAGTAGAAATTTTCAATAAAATTCACATTTGACATTTTGATGATCTTTAGAAGACGGAGTCATTGTACACCTGTTATTTTTCACTAACAAGAAATACAATTTGTTTCCTTAGTTATCAAGAAAGAGAAAACAGCCCTACACGGGAGAAACATATTTTATTTTCAATTTAATATCTCCTGCCATTGTTCTGACACTCTCCTGAAAATGTTTTAATTCCAGGTTTAATCCCTGGAATGGGAAGATTCCCTGGAGGAGGAAATTGCAACCCCAAACTCCAGTATTCTTGCTTGAAAAATTCCATGGACAGAGGAACCTGGAGAGCTACAGTCCATGAAGTCACAAAGAGCTGGACATGACTGAGCGAATAAGAACAAAACACTAAGGGATTCTCTTTAAAAATGTATTTAATTTACTGTATCAGATCACAAGAAGGACAATACACTGACATTAAGTTTGGAGAAGGGGTTGCTGTGTGTTTTTTTTTTTTGGGGGGGGGGGTCTGTATTTAATTTTTGTTTTTTGCCATGCAGTATGGGTTGGTGAGAGGAACTGGGCACCATGATTGATTGAGAGGCAAACCTATAACCTTGGATGTCAGATTTTCCAGGGCCACCATGGAGAAGAAAATCAACACCCCTTTCCTTGTTTCTCACCTACCTCTCTGACTTCACAGCCTACTCTCTGCCTTTTGGTTGCTATTATATGACCACAGTGAGATTTCTCTAATAGCAGCTAGGTGGTTAGTTACTAATAAGCCATGAATTATTTCTCTAATAACCAAAGGTGTTAAACTTCTTTTCACATGTTTGCTAATCCCTGGGGTTTCATTATTTCTCTCTTGCCTCAGGCTTTGAATTTTCTCTATCTTCTACTTGGAACTTACTTCCCCCAGATCTTCTTTCTAATCCTTCCAACTCAGCTCAAATGTCACCTCCTCAAAGAGACCTGAGATGACCATTCGCATAACAATACCCCTGCCCTCTCAACTCTCCCTTTGATATCACCCTATTTGATTTTCTTCTCAGAATTTGCCGCATTTGTCTGAAGTTATTTTGTATACTTATTGTTTACTTTTTGATCACCACTTCTCTCTCCCTCTCAACTGAGCAAAATCATCAGGATTGCAGAGAGCGTGGCTATCTTGCTGAGATCTGATCATCTGTCCTGGTGCTGTTGCTGGCACACAGCATGTATCCTATAAGGATTTTCTGGAGGAAAAAAAAAAAAAAAAAAAATGAAGACTCCTCTTTTCTCATCAGGAGGTCCTTATCTCCAGAATGAAAGACCTGGGCTAGATCAGTGGTTCTCAAAGTGAATCAACAGGACCAATGCTTCCTGGGAGCTTGTTAGGAATGCAGATTCCCAGGTCCAACTCCATACCAACCATGTCAGAAACTCTGGGGTGGGCCCCCAAGTTCTGTGGTTTAATAGCCCTGCAGGTGCCTGAATTTCACCAGAGTCTGAGGACTACTGCACATGATCTCTGAGGCCTCTTTTTAACTTTGTATTTAATTTTTTTAGCTGTTTAAATAACATAAGTATTTCACATATAGAAATGAGAATAGAAAGTAATACAATGAATAAATTGTCAACCCTAAAGGAAACTAACCCTGAATGTTCATTGGAATGTCTGTTGCTGAAGCTGAAGCTTCAATACTTTGGGCCAGATGTGAAGAGACAACTAACTGGAAAAGACCCGGGTGCTGGGAAAGATCAAAGGCAAAAGGAGAAAGAGGAGGCAGAGGATGAGATGGTTAGATAGCATCATCAACTCAGTGGACATGAATTTGAGCAAACTGCAGGAGATGGTGGAGGACAGAAGAGCCTGGCATGCTGCAATTCAGTTCATTTCACTTTAGTCGCTCACTCCTGTCCAACTTTTTGTGACTCCATGGACTGCAGCACGCCAGGCTTTCCTGTCCACTACTAACTCCCAGAGCTTACTCAAACTCACACCCATTGAGTTGGTGATGCCATGCAAACATCTCATCCTCTGCTGTCCCCTTCTCTCCTCACCTTCAATCTTTCCCAGCACCAGGGTCTTTTCCAGTGAGTCATTTCTTCACATCAGATGACCAAAGCACTGGAGTTTCAGCTTCAACATCAGTCTTTCCAATGAACACTCAGGACTGATCTCCCTTAGGATGCACTGGTTTGATCTCCTTGCAGTCTAAGGGACCCTGAAGAGTCTTCTCCAAAACAACAGTTAAAGAGCATTAATTCTTCAGTGCTCAGCTTTCTTTATAGTCCAACTCTCACATCCATATATGACTACTGGAAAAATTATAGCTTTGACTAGACAGACCTTTGTTGGCAAAGTAATGTCTCAAAGTAAATGTCTCAATATTAGCAAAGCAATGCTTTTTAATATGCTGTCTAGGTTGGTCATAGCTCCTTTTCTTCCAAGGAGCAAGCATCTTTTAATTTCATGACTGCATTCACCATCTGCAGTGATTTTGGAGCCCAAGTAAAGAAATTCTGTCCCTGTTTCCAGTGTCCCCATCTATTTGCCATGAACCAATGGGACTGGATGCCATGATCTCAGTTTTTTGAATGCTGTTTTAAGCCAGCTTTTTCACTCTCCTCTTTCACTTTCATCAAGAGGCTCTTCAGTTCTTCTTCACTTTCTGCCACAAAGGTGGTGTTATCTGTATATCTGAGGTTATTGATATTTCTCCTGGCAATCTTGATTCCAGCTTGTGCTTCATCCAGCCTGGCATTTTGCATGATGTACTCTGCATATAAGTTAAATAAGCACAGTGACAATATACAATCTTGATGTACTCCTTTCCCAATTTGGAACCAGTCTGTTGTTCCATGTCCAGTTCTAGCTGCTGCTCCTTGACCTGCATATAGACTTCTTAGGAGGCAGGTAAGGTAGTCTGGTATTCCCATCTCTTGAAGGATTTTCCACAGTTTTCTGTGATCTACACAGTCAAAGGCTTTGGCATAGTCAATAAAGCAGAAATACATGTTTTTCTGGAATTCTATTGTTTTTTCTAATCCATCAGATGTTGGCAATTTGATCTCTGGTTCCTCTGCCTTTTCTAAATACAGCTTGAACATTTGGAAGTTCATGGTTCACATACTGTTGAAGCCTGGTTTGGAGAATTTTGATCATTACTTTACTTGTGTGTGAGATGAGTGCAATTGTGTTGTAGTTTGAATATTCTTTGGCATTGCCTTTCTTTGGAATTGGAATGAAAACTGACTTTTCCAGTCCTGTGGTCATTGCTGAATTTTCCAAATTTGCTGCCATATTGAGTGCAGCACTTTAATAGCATCATCTTTTAGGATTTTAAATAGATCAACTGGAATTCCATTACCTCCACTAGCTTTATTTGTAGTAATGCTTCCTGAGGTCCACTTGACTTTGCATTCCAGGATGTCTGACTCTAGGTGAGTGATCACACCATTGTGGCTATCTTGGTCATGAAGATCTTTTTTGTATAGTTCTTCTCTGTATTCTTGCCATCTCTTTTTAATGTCTTCTGTTAGGTTCATACCATTTCTGTCCTTTATTGTGCCCATCTTTTCACAAAATTTTCCCTTGGTATCTCTAATTTTCTTGAAGAGATCTCTAGTCTTTCCCATTCTACTGTTTTCCTCTATTTCTTTGCCCTGATCACTGAGGAAGGCTTTTTTATGTCTCCTTGCTATTCTTTTTTAATTCTGCACCCAAATGGGTATATCCTTTATTTTCTCCTTTGCCTGTCACTTCTCTTCTTTTCTCAGCTATTTGTAAGGCCTCCTCAGACAACCATTTTGCCTTTTTGCATTTGTTTTTCTTGGGGATGGTCTTGATCACTGTTTCCTTTACAATGTCATGAACCTCCATCCATAGTTCTTCAGGTATTCTATTAGATCTAATTCTTTGAAGTTATTTGTCATTTCCACTGTATAATCATAACAGACTTGATTTAGGTCATAGCATATTAAAATGCAGAGACATTACTTTGCCAACAAAGATCCGTCTAATCAAGGCTATGGTTTTTCCAGTAGTCTTGTATGGATGGGAAAGTTGGACTATAAAGAAAGCTGAGCACCAAAGAATTGATGCTTTTGAACTGTGGTATTTGAGAAGACTTTTGAGAGTCCCTTGGACTGCAAGGAGATCAAATCAGTGCCTCCTAAGGGAGATCAGTCCCGAGTGTTCATTGGAAGGATTGATGTTGAAGCTGAAACTCCAGTGCTTTGGTCATCTGATGTGAAGAACTGACTCATTTGAAAAGACTCTGATGCTGGGAACAATTAAAGGCAGGAGGAGAAGGGGATGACAGAGAATAAGATGGTTGGGTGGCATCACCATCTCAATGGGTGTGAGTCTGAGTAAACTCCAGGAGTTGGTGATGGACAGGGAGGCCTGGTATGCTGCAGTCCACGGGGTCACAAATAGTTGGACATGACTGAGAGACTGAACTGAACTGAATGGTCTAGTGTTTTTCCCTTCTTTCTTCAAGTTAAGTCTGAATTTGGCAATAAGGAGTTCATGATCTGAGACACAGTCAGCTTCTGGTCTTGTTTTTGCTGACTGTATAGAGCTCTCCATCTTTGGCTGCAAAGAATATAATCAATCTGATTTTGATGTTAACCATCTGGTGATGTCCATGCTGAGTCTTATGCTCGGTCACTTCCCCAAACTTGGAAACCCCTCCTGCATGGCCTAGCCCTGGCTGCAAGCTTGGGAGCAGCAGAAAGCACTGGTTTCATGAATAAGTCTTGTGCAACCATCTCACTATACAGTCTGTGTTCAGTGTGTGTGTAGGAGGAGATGCCTTTTGGAGAAGCTGCCTGGAGGAGGTGCCTTTTGAGTTGAAACTTGAAGGAATGATGATAGAGTAGAAGGATATGAACTCATCTTCTCTTGTGATGACTTCTGGGTTGCAACTTGCTGCTAAACAACCATCAACAGGAGAATGTTGGATCCCACCAAAAGGGGACGCCCCATGTCCAAGTGCTGCAGTCCACTGGGTTTCAAAGAGTCTGATGACTTGGCAGTTGATCAAAAACAGAATGAACTGATATTCCTTGTGGCTCAATCCCTGGTGGGATTTGCCAATATTAGCAAATCCCAATATTATGTCATTTTTTAATTTTAAAATATTTTCAAATATATTACAAATACATTCAAAGTTTATGATATATGACTTTTTTCCATCCCATCTCCTCTCACCTTCTCCAGAGGGAAACCACTTAATTAACTCAATGTTCCTTATTTCCAAATTATTCTACAAAATACTTGTATAAATCTACATTCCCATTAATAGGGTCTAAGAACCTCATTTCTCCATATACTTCCAACATTTGGTATTGTTAGAGATTTTAAGCCTTGCCAAATGATGTATAAGAAATGTTACTTATTGGGATACTAATTTGCATTTCTCTAATAACTAATGATGCTAAACTTCTGTTTGTTAACCACTTTATACGTCAAATACTTATTCCTTCTCAGCTATGTAGTTGCAAATATCTTTTCCATGAAAGCAAATTTTTCCTCGGGTTTCTGTTTTTTTTTATTACACAGAATTTTTATGCATTTATAATTTCTTTTATGAAAAAGTATTTTTTTAATTGCTAAAGAAATCCTTCCTTAACCCCAAAGTCATGATGATATTCCTCAAAATTTTATAATGATTGTTATACTACACATGGAGGTCTTTAATCATTGATCTTTGTATATGGTGTGAGAAAGGGATTTTAATTTAATACTATATCTTTCTATCATAGACAGCATAAAACAATGCAGTAACTTTTTCAAAGATGCACAGGCCTTGGGAGAGCTGGAAATTCAGCCCAGAGAGCTCATCTCCAGGATCTGCATTTCCCAACCTGACAGTGGGCTGCCCCTCCTCTGTGAAGCAGGAAAAACTGTCACTGAAATTTACATGGGGGTGAGGGGAGGGGCTTCACTTGTTGGGAATCAGAGAAGGAGCCTTTCAGAAAATGGCATTTAGGCTAAAATCTGCAAGCTGAGAAGAAAGCAGTTTCTCCCTGCCCCAGGGAAGTGAATGGTTCTGCTGTTCTAGGTCTTAAATAGGTCCAAGAACACAGAAGGAATGAAGGGACTTTTCTCCCCTTTAGGGTGAACTGAGCAATGACTTATCTCAGTGGTCATAAAATACAAACACCCTTTAGCCCCCTGCCAGAACAAGTCACCCAACAGTGCACTGGGATTGCATGTGTGTGTCCTGGCCAGGGCTGCAAGGACACTGAGTGCCGTCCACACAGCAGATGGACCCAACATAGCCACTGCTTCTTCCCCAGTTGAGAATGTCTGTCCTGTGCATCCGCATCGCGTGCTTTATGCACGGGCTCTCCTCCTGCCCCTCTGTACTGCCCACAAGACAGAGACACCATTGTGATCTCAGGATGGAAGCAAACAAATTACACACACCCGTCTAAACCAAGTCTGAACATATTAGTCAAGGCACTTGAAAAACATTATTTTCTTCCCTGTAAGACACTTCATCCCCAGTTTCACCAGGCCCTCACATTATAAATCAAGTGAATATGTTGTTCTGACATTGCTCAGGAGAGGAGAAGTAGTAGAAAAGATTCTCCCAGGGACTATAGGGAAGGCTGAAACTTTCTGAAAAGATCCCGCAAGTGTTGGGCGGGCTTAGCCCCCCTTGCCAGTAAGGTATGTCATTCGCACTCAGAACTCGAGGTGTTTCTCTCACTGGAGGCATAACAAAGGCTACTCGCTTCTCCTGACAAACCCACCCCTGCACTTCCCCAGTTTTCTCTTTCCATGATCCGCTGAGTTCACAAAGCATATTATCTGGCCTGTGAATCAAGAAAGATAACCAAATGTGCACTCAGAGATTTTATAGGCCCCTCCGCAGCATTCTACGAGCCAACTTCAGTGCAGTGCTCACACTGTTTCCAGGCTCTGGAGGATGGGGATAAAGGCAGGCTCATGACTGCGTTAAAGGTTATTAGCTGGCCTGAACAAGGGGACACAGATCGGTGTCCTTGGCCACATAGGTTGGTGTTCAAAGCACTGGTGTTTGTGGACAATTGAAGGCATCTGATGTCTAGCCTGGCACGAACCCCATCCAGGTAGCTCAACTGTGCTGCCCTTTTGTTACAGCAGTGAAATATTTCAGAACAAGAACATATTCATTCACTGAGCCATTGCTGAGCTTCAGAATCTGGCTGCTCTTCCTTGCATTTCATGTATAGATCACTAGGGAGATAAAATATGGGATGCAATGTATTACCTTATATACTTGAGTTAAAAGTTAGCTCTGACTGTATAGGTCACACCACGACCCACCTTGAACTGTATTCTTGAAGCATCACTTTTTAAAACAGTTCCCTTTGAAAACTATTTGGAATAATGTCTTGGCCTTCAGGACTCCTAAGTGTTCGTTGATTGTCAGTGTGCTGAGCAAATGGAAAAAGGGAGGGCAAAGAGAAGAAAGATAAGTCAAGGAGGAGAGGAAATAGGATGGGAAGGAGAAGAGAGGGGAAGCTCTCTTTATACTGGTGAGGCTCTCTTTGTATTGAGTGGAAAGATGGGTTTGTTTTCAGCGATATGCAATTGACTCTAAACTATCATCCCACATGAGGTGCTGAGGGGTTGAGAAGCTTCACAGGGGTATCTGGGATATCCACATCTCAAAGCACTGCTCCTATCATTCATTACCTATCTTCTCCATCTGGAATATCCATTGACTCCAGTGCAAAATAGATGCAAGTGTGTTGACGGATACAGTCTCTCTTAAGGGCACTAAGGGGTGTGTGGCAGGGCAGATCTCTTTGACATGCTATACTTTTTAAGTTCTCAATTGTCTAATGGTTTCCCATGGCCTGGAGAAGAGTTTTAGTTATATTCTGAGAAGCTGTGTCAGTGGGGAATGTCCCAGCTTTCTTACAGACAGAAGTGGAATGCACTATTTAGGCCTGGCGAGATTGTCTTTATATTGAGTTGGTAACATGAAATAATACACCCCAGGTATTAGCTGGAGAATATGATGTCACATCCATGTGGGTTCAGCACTTACTCAAAAGTCCAATAGAAAGAAACATTCAAAATTGTTTGAAGGCTCAGTGTTAATTTGTTTTTCTAGGTGTTCTTAACTATCTTCCTGACTCAGGAACATCAGAAAGAAGCCAGACACACAGATTTCACTTTATGGGATCTGTGAAGAATTGGCTTTTTAATGAATTATGCTTTGAGGATTTCAAAACCCTAAATAAAGGGTCATTATTAGAAAAAGTATTTAAAAACTCTAACATCCAAGTATAGGACGTTATTGAGGACATCATTCAGTATGTCCTGTTTGTGAAAACTCCAGGAGGAATTTCCTGTCTTGCTTTAGTAGCAAGACTAACTAGAACTTTTCTCATGACATCTTTTGTTTTCCATCTCAAAAACATTGCCAACTGCATAAATGATTGGTTTAGGACCATATCTTCAATCCTCAAAATAGGTTTAAGTCACCATACAGCATGTTTTTTTAAGCCTCATTCCTTCCCTCAATGTATTCTTTTCCCTGATTCTCCTTTAGTCAAATTATATTTAATGCCATACCTTATATTATGCACATTGTCATAATCAGCTAACTCAGTTTTGGAACTGGGGGACATAAGTCAATGAACAACTTCTTAGGGTATAAAAGCTTGATGAACTCCAAGTTCTACATATCCTTGAGGTCAGCGTCTGAAATAGAATTGAACTGTCAGAAGCCCTACAGGTTGTATCACTTTTTACTGAGGCTCTACCTTCCCAAATCTTAAAGGAAAAGGAGGTGTCATTCCATTCTGCTACACTGAAGAAATAGCCTGCTCTATGCCCACAGTTCCCATCTGTATATTTTTACTTTCAGGGTGCGATTATTTGGAACTTCTGGTTATACCCCTTGTCTGAATCACTTGGTAACATTTAGAACATACACTTAGAGGCTACATTCAAAGTCTTCTGCCTTTAAGATTCCCACAAAGGAGGAAATGAGGTCAATACAGAGCATATTTCTTAATTTCATTCTTTCCATAGTGGTTACTTAGTCCATCTTTTTCTTTTCATCTTATTTACTTTTGAAGCTCTATCTTGTATGTATATGTTTTTATAAATTTAACTCATTTCTGGAAGTATGTAGAATATAAATTAATAAATTGCTTCTTGTGGTTTGAAACTTGGCAACCTCTAAATTATAAATATCTGTGAGGTCACAGGGCTCCATGCAGATCCTTTGGTGTTTTCACACTTACAGTGGGTAGAATAATGCTCCCCTCAAAGCTGTGGATATGTTACCTCACATGGCAAAAAAGGACTTTGCAGATGTGATTAAGGCCATGGACCTTCAGATGGGGAGTGATCCCAGTATCTGGTGGGTGCAATGTAATCAGAAGAGTCCTTATGAGTGAGCATCAGAGAAAGAGATTTGATGATGGAAATAAGGATAGGTCAGAGGTTTAAAGATGCTGTGCTGCTGGCTTTGAAGATGGAGGAGGGGGCCATGCAGTCAAGCAATGCAAGTGGCCTCTAGAAGCTAGGAAAGGCAAGAAAGCTAAAGGCTCCATAAGAAACAGCTTCATTATAGCCCAGTGAAACTTCTGACCTCCAGAACTGTAACAATAAATTTGTGTTGTTTTAAGTGAGAAAGTTTGTAGTAATTTCTTACAGTATCAATAAATGAACATTCCTTGAGAATTCTAGATCCCCTCACAATTGTGCTTATATGCTTCCTCTTTGTGACTCCCCAGGTGGCTTAGTGGTAAAGAATCTTCCTGCCCATGCAGGAGATCTGAGTTCAATCCCTGGGTCAGGAAAATCTCCTGAAGTAGGAAATAGCAGCCCACGCTGGTATTCTTGCCTGGAAAATTCCATGGACAGAGGAGCCTGGCGGGCTGCAGTCCATGAGGTCACAAAGAGTTGGACAAGACTGAGTGACTGGGCACACGTGCACATTTTCTCTTTCATTCTCTTGCTTCCACAGACTTTTGTATCACTCGTTTCTTAGCCTCGATTTGCTTGCTGTATATGGACGAAGTTCCACCATTCTGACCAGGACTGTTCAGCTTTGAATGTCATGCCTCACTTTGGCTTTGACTTATCGCCCCTGTTCCACCTTGATAGTATGGTCATACAGAACATCACTTTTCACTGTTCATCTCTTTAACAAGATGGTGCCCACCTTCCAGATGTTGACAACCTTCCACATCTGCAGAGTATCCACTGTGCAGTCCTCTGCACTCATGCGGTAGGACCCAGTGCCACCCAACAGAACTTTTTGCAATGGTGGATATGTTCGATCTATGTATCCAATATGGCAGCCACTAGCCATAAGTGGCTACTGAGCACTTGGAATGAAGCTAGGGTGACAAAAGAGACTTTCATTTCATTTGTTTCAATTAAAGTTCATTGCGTATGTGTATGTGTGTGTATGCTCAAAGTTCATTTCAAATAGCCATATATGACCAGTAGTTCCCAGGCTGGACAGCACAACCAGGTTTTCACTATTGATGATTATTGGACCTCTCATCAGACGCCTCAGTTCAGTTCAGTCACTCAGTCATGTCCGACTCTTTGTGACCCTATGAATCTCAGCACGCCACACCTCCCTGTCCATCACCAACTCCCGGAGTTCACTCAGACTCACATCCATCGAGTCTGTGATGCCATCCAGCCATCTCATCCTCTGTCGTCCCCTTCTCCTCCTGCCCCCAATCCCTCCCAGCGTCACAGTCTTTTCCAATGAGTCAGCTCTTCACATGAGGTGGCCAAAGTACTAGAGCTTCAGCTTTAGCATAATTCCTTCCAAAGAAATCCCAGGGCTGATCTCCTTCAGAATGGACTGGTTGGATCTCCTTGCAGTCCAAGGGACTCTCAAGAGTCTTCTCCAACACCACAGTTCAAAAGCATCAATTCTTCAGTGCTCAGCTTTCTTCACAGTCCAACTCTCACATCCATACATGACCACTGGAAAAACCATAGCCTTGACTAGACAGACCTTTCTTGGCAAAGTAATGTCTCTGCTTTTGAATATGCTATCTAGGTTGGTCATAACTTGTCTTCCAAGGAGTAAGCATCTTTTAATTTCATGGCTGCAGTCACTATCTGCAGTGACTTTGGAGCCCCCCAAAATAAAGTCTGACACTGTTTCCACTGTTTCCCCAACTATTTCCCATGAAGTGATGAGACCGGATGCCATGATCTTCATTTTCTGAATGTTGAGCTTTAAGCCAACTTTTTCACTCTCCTCTTTCACTTTCATCGAGGCTTTTGAGTTCCTCTTCAATTTCTGCCATAAGGGTGGTGTCATCTGCATATCTGAGGTTATTGATATTTCTCCCGGCAATCTTGATTCCAGCTTGTGCTTCTCCCAGGCCAGCGTTTCTCATGATGTACTCTGCATAGAAGTTAAATAAGCAGGGTGACAATATACAGCCTTGACGTACTCCTTTTCCTATTTGGAACCAGTCTGTTGTTCCATGTCCAGTTCCAACTGTTGCTTCCTGACCTGCATACAGATTTCTCAAGAGGCAGGTCAGGTGGTCTGGTATTCCCATCTCTTTCAGAATTTTCCACAGTTTATTGTGATCCACACAGTCAAAGGCTTTGGCATAGTCAATAAAGCTGAGAGCCGGCTCACTAAGCACAGGTGGCTGTGAGCCGCCTCACTAAGCGCAGGCGGCTTTGCTGGAGCAGCCGTGAAGAGATACCCCACGCCCAAGGTAAGAGAAACCCAGGTAAGATGGTAGGTGTTGCAAGAGGGCATCAGAGGGCAGACACACTGAAACCATACTCACAGAAAACTAGTCAATCTAATCACACTAGGACCACAGCCTTGTCTAACTCAATGAAACCAAGCCATGCCTGTGGAGCAACCCAAGACGGGCGGGTCATGTTGGAGAGGCCTGACAGAATGTGGTCCATCAGACGCCTAAAAATCCTTAAATTCACATCAGCAAATTTTTCTTTAATTGCTGCTTTAGAAGAAAGGCAGTCATGATGAAAACTATCTGAAAACTGAAGACATTTATCCATGAAATAGGCTTCAATTGTGTACGTGAATGATCAGCACTTAAACAAAATCCCCCAAACTATTAAATCTCTGTGCACGATGCCATTACCTTCAGGAACTCATAAAAAGAAATGTCCTTAATTAAAAGTGTGATTTTTTTGGAACTCTGGGGACATTTAAATGTCTGGGGTATAAATAAACCACATTTGTAGTCGGTTTTGAAGGCGTACATTTACCTCTTTGGTCAGTCCCCAGCCCCGCTAGGCTACGCTGATGCTGAGTCACCTAAGAACCCAGGTTAGCCACGGACCGAGAGAGAAAGGCTGCTGAGCGTTTTGGCTGATAGCTGTGTCACTGTGTGCTGTTCTCTCTGATTTATCTTTCATGAAATGTCTGTGGAAGTAAAAGCCCATGTGAAAAGGAGTAAGTGGGAATAATAAGAGATTCTCTACAACTGGGCGCTTATTGACTGACTGCGTTAAGTGGAGGAAATAGAGCAAGAACCTTGTGAGGGGAACACTTGGCCTGGGCTTTGGTCTAGACAGTGTTAGCTGAGCAGAGTGATACCAAATGGAAGCTGACATGGTTCCTGGGACAAAAACCAGACAACAGTAAGAGAATGCTGTCCTAACTTGCTATCACTCTCCTGGCTTTTGCAGGTAGATTCTGCAGTATTTGAACAAAAATCTTAAAAGGAAAAAGGCATCAAAATGCTAAAGTTATAAAACTTTTATTTGATATCTCTTACCTTTGTGTAAGAATCTATATAATCAGGTTTGCAGATGGATTATAACCCAGGAAGAGTGAAGAAGTCATAAGAAGCCACAGGGACAGCCTGCCAATCAGGGTTGATCCAGATTCAACCCAGATGCAGTACCCAGGATAAGGGTGAGGTAGGTGTTTGCCTCTTTCTGGGGAAGCAGTGAGTTCCCCTATTCAGGCATTACCTGAACTGGTTACAGAATTCATTTGTGTCAAACTTGCTTTTATTTAAAAATAATACTACCGCAAGAAATAACATTATTGGTTAAGACATTTAGCAAAAATATAAATCTCTAGAATGTATAGTCTATTTGTTCAGATAACAGAACCCATCCATTTGTATGATGAAAATCACTTACTATTTAGCACGTCCTGGATTTGCAGCCTGAGAAATGCTTCTTGAGGGATTTCAAAATGTGACATGGCTTTATGCACAAATCAATGAACCACATAGGCAAATGTTGGGAGTTTGTGGGATATTCCAAACAAGAATTTAATGTTGTGTGAGAATTACTTCTACAACATCTCCCCCCAAAGTAGAAGGAGCTGAGGAAACATACCCTTCCAAAGTCTTTCTTAAGCATATCTTCTTTCCCTGTAGCTCACTGTCCAGGATTTGACTACACCCCACTTTAAGATCTCCCTGGTGGCTCAGATGGTAAAGAATCTTCCTGAAATGCAGGAAACCTGGGTTTGATTCCTGGGTTGAGAAAATCCCCTGGAGAAGGGAATGGCTATCCATTCCAGGATTCTTTCCTGGAGAATTCCATTGAATAAAGCTTGGCACCTGGCGGGCTACAGTCCCTGGAGTTGCAAAGAGTCAACACGACAGAGTGACTAACACTTTTTCTCACTTTCCCTTTCAGCTCACATGCATTCTGTTTTGAACAGCTTTGCGATAAAACATCAGGTGTGGCTCAGAAGGGTCATCCTCTTTGAAATTTCAGTCATCATAAGCTGAATTAAGGCTCTGAGTTTCAAATCCTGTAACAAAATCATACTGAGAATAGAAATCTAAATTTCCTATATCTCCTAAGTGGATAATACAATAAACTTTTTTTTTTAATAATTCATATTTCCTGTGTAATTATTGCTTTAAACCAGCATCAAGTATTCTTTCATCCCTGACCTTGTCAGCTAGGATCATCATCTCAAACCCTCCTAATGCTTACAGAAAAAAATTAAAGTACCTAACGGAAAGCAAGAAAAATTAGACACTTTAAATGTGAAAGGTTGCAGATGTCTGAGTCTGATGAGTTTCTGGTGGGTGCTCTGTTGCAGCTAGAATTTCCATCTCAGTGCAGTGAGCAGTGAATACAAGATATTGGGTTTCCAGGGACATCTGAGAAGCAATACTGCCTATCTTTTCCTCCACTTCAGCACACATGGTTGTGAGACTTGAAATGCATTAGGAGAAAAGAACTCTAGCAGAGAAAGGAGCGCAGCCTCATTGAGAAAGAGATAGGAGTCTGTTGTAGGAGAGAAGGAAAAAATTCAGATGTTCATATATTTAAAAAATGATTTATTGCCCAAATTATGGTCGTTTGCTTTTTAACAGCAGCCAGGAAAATGAAGTTATTGGTACATTAGCTTTTTTCCTTTCTGCTGTCATTCCAATTTAATTATTGCTCAGACATGTGTAATGGAAAGAACTAGGGGCTCAGAGCAGGGTTTCCAGCTTGACTGTTTCTAAATCTGTTTCTGGATAGATGATGGAACTGGGACAACTGACTGTGGCCCTCACAGAGGGTTTTGTTTTTGTTTTTTTTTTCCCCTGAAACAAGTGATTACTAAGGGCTGTATTGCAGTGGGGATGAGGGGATGAGAAGGTTATGAATGTGACCTTGAGTTAATGCTCAGCAGGTGCTGTGCTTAGTCACTCAGTCATGTCTGACTCTTTGCAACCCCATGGACTGTAGCCCACCAGGCTCCTCTGCCCATGGGGATTCTCCAGGCAAGAGTACTGGAGTGGATTGCCATGCCTCCCTCCAGGGGATCTTCTCAACCCAGGGATCAAATGCAGGTCTCTCTCATTGCAGGAGAATTCTTTACCATCTGAACCACCAGGGAAGTTTGAGAATATTGGAGTGGGTAATCTTTCTCTTCCCCAGGGGATCCTCCCAACCCAGGAATCGAACCAGAGTCTCCTGCATTGCAGGCAGATTCTTTACCAGCTGAACTACCAGGGAAGCCCACTCAGTGGGTTAGCCGAGATCAAAGTTAATGAGCATGCTTCTGAAGCCTGATAGTAAGAGAGGGTCCTGCTATGTACACAGCCCTCAAGTTTTGAATTGGACTGTCTGAGGTGAATGGGCTTGGATCTGAGGAGAAAAGACACTGGCTGGTTGATGTGATCATCAAAGAATTGACTTAACTTCTATCCAGATGTCTTCTGGGGGCTATGTGGTAGGACTTTTAGATTCTTCTAGTGACCTTTAAAAAGGTCATGATACCTGCAAATCCTTCCCAAGAATGAGATTTATTTAGACAGGCTTGGAATTGAAAAGACCTGGCACACAGGATTTTGGAGAGAGTGGAGAGCAGATGGGTCCCTAAATCTGATGGAATGAGGTACAGAATTGCATGGTTAACAATTAGGTTTATGTGTATTTGTCATTTGGATTCTTATATACCATGAAATAAGAGGTATCAGCCAAAGACTCAGCCCAAACACTGAGTTAATCTTGACCTGGCTCAGTGGTACTCTGGTGGTGCCTGTGGTAAAGAACTTACCTGCCAATGCAGACCTGGGTTTGATCCCTGGAGGGAAGATCCTCTGGAGGAAGGTATGGCAACCTATTCCAGGATTCTTGCCTGGAGAATCCCCACAGACAGAGGAACTTGGCTGGCTGCAGTCCATAGCGTCACAAAGAGTCGGACCCAACTGAAATGACACAGCAGCAGCAGCAGCAATAAAATGAAAGCTTTTTTTTTTTTTTTTCCTGCCTTAACAAATGGACTCTTTCCCAGGTTGCACATGTAGACATGGAACCATTGAAACTATTTTCGCCTACTGATTTTTATTCCACAATTGTCTCAACTTCCATAACCAGGTAGACAGAGACCCCTCTTCCAATGTATGTAAAAGCATGGTTTGACTTGGAAAGTCTTCTGGTCAAGTTGAAGCAGATACTGTGCCAATGACCCCATGCTCAGCTTGTGGCTTCGAGGCTTTCGTCAGAATCTCTTGGAGTTCTGGTTTCGGAAAAGCAGCAGACCCTCTTTAGCTGAGGGGATTGAAAGGAACCCCTTTCATTCCACCACTCACATATTCTTCTCAGTTCTGATCACAGATTTTGTCAGCAGGAAACAGGCCAAGCTAGAACTTTCACGCTGGTCAAGCTTTGCGGCTCACTGCCGCCAATAACATGTCCTTGCCGACCGGCTTTCCTCATTGCTGTGTTCCCTGGCTCAGCTGCTAGTGTGGCCATCCTCAGGCTGGGGGTATGCGGGGTCAGTATTACTTATGAGACTTGCCAGTCTCTGGGATGGATTTGCTTTGAGGATGGCATCCTGTACTTGCCTGTAGTTACACTTTTTCCCTGGAGACATCTCAAGTGGGGCAGTGGGGAAGGGGGGGTTGCGGTTTTGAGGGGATCCAGTTCCTGCTTGAGGATGTTTAATAGCTTGGTCATTATGAGGGGTCCTGTAAAACCCTCACCCCCTGCTGTTATGTGGGTGTTTCGTAACCATAAAATCTGCCACAGCATATTAATTGCCTCCAAGTTCAAGACAGTCCATGAAGATTTTAATTTACCTCTCATATGTCTTCCTATCTAGTTCCCACACAATTATCCCTGGAGACTCCTGAACCTTGTTGCTGTTGTTCAGCCATGAGCCATTTGAAAATCATACCATGTCTCAGCATGAGAGCCGCTAGCAAAGGGGACACACACAGAACTGCTGGCCAACCTTGTCAGGCCCCGTGGGGAGTTTCAATCACACTGTTTGCTTCGGTGCTAGACTTTGCCTCAGCTTGGAGGTGTGGGAGCTGTAAATTAGCATCTGAAACAACGCAGTTGTAGTCCAGCCTCTGTGTTACTAGCCAAGGCCCAAGTCCCTGTGACTTCTGAGGCATTTGCCTGGGAGCTGCTTCTTGTTGCACTGAATTCCACTTTGGGGAAAAAAAATGTGGGTGTCTCTTGAATTAGCCCATAGAAGGAACGTGCTGAGATGCCAACTATCATTTTGGTTTTACCCAGAAGCAGACACCATGGCAAGAATTCAAGTCCAAGTTATGTATTTCGGAGGTGACCCTGGGAATCACCAGGAGAGGAGACAGGAAGGAAGGAAGGCAGTAAGCACGTGTCAGCAGGTTAATTTCCAATGTGGACACTGGAACTTGACATCCCTGGCAGAGAGCCGGGGTAGCAGGATCCCATCTGAAAGGCAAGGGACCTGGGGTATTTCACCTGAGTGTCTGCAGGTCGCATGGGCCCCAGAGGCCAGACAAACTCCCTAGACAGTGCAATGCAGGTACTGACAGGTGGTAGTCCTGCCTGTGTGTAAAAATGGTAAAGCTGGGGGTGGGGAGCCGAATCAGAGCAAAGCATCCATAGTATCTGCTCCACTAACTCCACCATCCCAGGAACTAAAACAGATAGCTGGGAAAACTGAAAGCCTTGTTAAATCTCACAGTTAAAAGGGAACTGGGTGATGCTGTCAGTCAGCCCTCCTAACTCCATACAGAAATACTTTCTAGAACAGTCATCCAATTTCTACCTGAACACTCCCAGTGATGCAGAGCTCAGGTGTCAAAGCTTCCTCATCCCATGGATAGATGATTCTAGTTGTTATTCTACCCAGTATCTCAATTTCTAGGATGTGTTCACATAACGGTTCATTCCAGTTAATCAGTGTCTCCTGAGCACTATTGCAAGGAACTGAGATTCACAGATAACACCACCCCTAGATCTCACATGGTTGCATGCCCAAGAGTGGGATGGACAAGCAGACTTTACGCTCCTGTAGCATTTCCATCGCACCAGGTGTGCACTACAGAAACGGGAGTGAGCAACCCTCCATAGGAAGGGCAAGACACTCAGAGGGGGCTTCACACAGGAGGTATGAAGTGGGAGTGGGTGGGCGAGAGGGAGTCAACACAAACTAAGCTCTGGTAAGAGCCACATCAGACTCTCAGGTGTTCATTTCCCAAAAAGTATACACTCCAATAGCAATTCCCACCCCTACAGAATGAGCGCTTTACCAGATTCAACCAGAGCTCTATTTATAACAAGATTAAGGTTACAGATCTCATTACAGAGGATATCAACATTTTTTCCCCCCATCCAGTTTTCCAGCCTTGTCAGTTTCTTACCCATGTGGCTGCAAATGAGCTCACCCTACAATAGAATTTTCATCTTTCTCTGCAGATATTTTTAAACATACTAGACGCAAACACACAGATACCTAGAAACCACCACCAGGTATACCACATGCAAGCAGACTCCATAAAAAGTAGTTTAAACCAATCACCACTGGTGTGGGTAGCCTGGGATTGAAGAGGGCTGATCACTGTCTCATTGCATGTGGTTCTGTAGAGAAGGTGGAAGAAAGGCAGTCAGAAGGCTGGTCACACAGGGATGAATCTAGAAATGGCCAAATGTGAGCATGGCTGCAGTTTATATTTGCATATATGCTTCCCTGGTGGCTCAGAGGTTAAAGCATATGCCTGCAATGCGGGAGACCCGGGTTTGATCCCTGGATGGGGAAGATCCCCTGGAGAAGGAAATGGCAACCCACTCCAGTATTCTTGCTTGGGGAATCCCATGGATTTGAGAAGCCTGGTGGGCTACAGTCCACAGGGTCGCAAAGAGTCAGACACGACTAAGCGACTTCACTTTATACATGCAAATGTGTGGGTATGTATGTAGTTATTTGTTTATATTAGATCCTAAAAATGAATAATGAGAACTGATATACTACTCCCTAAAATAAAAAGTTTATAGTCAATAATTTTGTGTTATTTTATTGCAGAAAAAGGGAGCAGAGATCTCATACAGAGTAAAAGGCACAAACCAGCTGTTCCATGGGCCAAATTCGGTTTGTGAGTGTGTTTTGCTTGGTTCACAGTGTTCACCCACACAGAGTTTTAAATATGCATTAGTTGCCACTCTTTACAAATAAGAATAATTGAAATGAAAATCCAGGCTTCAAAATTCTCCTGGGTTAGCACAACCTCCATCACGGGGAGCCCACGTTTCACAACATTCAGCTGGAGCCAGACTGCTCTCTTCTGTGGCCCCACGCACACTTTTCAGTGGGTCGCGCTCCTCCTGCCCTCCCTTCTCTGTGGAAGGTCAGTTATCACCTGTCCCTTCACTGCTTCTGGCTTCCTTCATTTCCGTGACCTGCCTGGTTCCATCAAACTTTCAAATAGCCAGGAATGCATAAACTACAGTCCAAGGAACAAGACTTAGGTACTTAAATTCTATTTTATAGGTGAGCATATGGTGGCTCAGTGGTAAAGAGTCCACCTACCAATGCAGGAGACGCAAGAGATGCAGGTTCAGTCCCTGAGTAGGGAAGATCTCCTAGAGGAGGAAATGGCAATCCACTCCAGTATTCTTGCCTGAAAATTCCGTGGACAGAGGAGCCTGGCAGCCTGAAGTCCCTAATGTCGCAAAGAGTTGGACACGACTGAGCAACTGAGCACAGCACAGCACCATCCAAGGTCACTGGAAAACCGAAAGATGATCCAGGAGAAGATGCATTCCATGGGAAAATAAGTTGGAATCTCGGTGTGCACTAGAACAGCATGTGCCTGGGAAGGAGCTGGCTTTTGTTCAAAAATAGGGGATCACGGGAGGTTTTCAAAATAGAGGAAATGGTCAGAGACATGCATTGGCAAGTTAAATTTGCTAACATGCCATTTCCATAAAAATAAGGGTTAATATAAATTAAAGAAGTGTCACCTGTACCTTCCAAGATGTTCCTCTCAGAGTTACAGAGATGTTTCCCGTTGAGGATCTAGTTCCCTTCTCTATAGTCCATGGAATCGCAAAGAGTCGGACACGACTGAGTGACTTCACTTTCACTTTCACTTTCTCTATAAATGGATAATAGCAACACCTTCCTGTTCAGATTTGTAGGAATATTAAATGGGATAATGCATGTGGTAAGTAAATGTCAGCTATGCTTCAGTTCAGTTCAGTCACTCAGTCATGTCCGACTCTTTGTGACCCCATGAATCACAGCACGCCAGGCCTCCCTGTCCATACCCACTCCAGGAGTTTACCCAAACTCATGTCCATCGAGCAGGTGATGCCATCCAGCCATCTCATCCTCTGTCGTCCCCTTCTCCTCCTGCCCCCAATCCCTCCCAGCATCAGAGTCTTTTCAATGAGGCAACTCTTCGCATGAAGTGGCCAAAGTACTGGAGTTTCAGCTTTAGCATCAGTCCTTCCAAAGAACACCCAGGACTGATCTCCTTTAGGATGGACTGGTTGGATCTCCTTGCAGTCCAAGGGACTCTCAAGAGTCTTCTCCAACACCACAGTTCAAAAGAATCAATTCTTCGGTGCTCAGCTTTCTTCACAGTCCAACTCTCACCTCCATACATGACTACTGGAAAAACCATAGCCTTGACTAGACAGACCTTTATTGGCAAAGTAATGTCTCTACTTTTTAATATGCTGTCTAGGTTGGTCATAACTTTCCTTCCAAGGACTAAGCGTCTTTTAATTTCATGGCTGCAATCATCATCTGCAGTGATTTTGGAGCCCAGAAAAATAAAGTCTGACACTGTTGCCACTGATTCTCCATCTATTTCCCATGAAGTGATGGGACCAGATGCCATGATCTTTGTTTTCTGAATGTTGAGCTTTAAGCCAACTTTTTCATTCTCCTCTTTCACTTTCATCAAGAGGCTTTTTAGTTCCTCTTCACTTTCTGCCATAAGAGTGGTGTCATCTGCATATCTGAGGTTATTGATATTTCTCCCGGCAATTTTGATTCCAGCTTGTGCTTCTTCCAGCCCAGCGTTTCTCATGATGTACTCTGCATAGAAGTTAAATAAGCAGGGTGACAATATACAGCCTTGACACACTCCTTTTCCTATTTGGAACCAGTCTGTTGTTCCATGTCCAGTTCTAACTGTTGCTTCCTGACCTGCATATAGGTTTCTCAAGAGGCAGGCCATGTGGTCTGGTATTTCCATCTCTTGAAGAATTTCCCACAGTTTATTCATCTCTTTTTCTCCTTATTCTTATTATTTAATATCTGCAGATTCATAAATGTCCATATATATGGAAATGAAAAAATGGAAAGTTTCCTACTTTTCTGTGCAGTTAGATATATTATGTAGAAAATTCTGCTTTAGGGACTTTTCTAGTGGTCCAGTGATTAAGAGTCTGTCTGGAAATGCAGGGGACACAGGTTTGACCCCTGGTCCTGGAAGATTTCACATTCCTTGGGTCTACTAAGCCCATGTGCCACAACTACTGAGCCCAAGCTCTAGAGCCCTTGAGCTGTAACTAATGAGCCCACATGTCATAAATACTGAAGCCCATGAGCCCTGGAACCTGTGCTCCACAACAAAAGAAGCCACCACAATAAGAAGCCTGCACACTTCAATGAAGAGTAGCCCCTACTCGCAGCAACTAGAGAAAGCCAGAATGAAAGAAAGAAAAGAAGAAGGAAAGAAAAGGAAAGAAAGAAAAATAAAGAAAATCCTACTTCAACTTTCTTGGCCAGTTCAAACTGATGCCCTCTGGAATGTATTTGTGAAGCTCCCCAGACTGAAATACTAATTTCACTGTTTGGAGTTATGTATTTTTGTCCTTGCCAGGAAAGAAAATACAAAATACAAAAAGAGGGGAAAGAAAAAAGAGACAAAGAGAAAGAAAGAAAGAAAGAAAGGAAGGAAGGGCAAAGAAATCTCCTTCTCCCAGAGAACAGTAGTGAAAGTAAGGCATAGCAGCAACTTAATGGAAGTCACAAATAGCAGAAAATCCTTTGCAAACTAGGAGAACAGAGAGTGGGCTCTGTTGTTTTCCCAGAAATGAGAATTGTTAGGTCAACCCACAAAATTAGAGTCTATACCCAAGAATTCAGCCAAGAGAGCCAGCAGTTTCCCATGAGTCCAAAAGCTGTCTACAACAGTTATGTTCAAAATGTTTTTCTGCTTTCGACTTGGTTTTCCATCTATCCATGCTATCACAGATTCTCTGGCATGCCCTTGGGTAAGAGCTCCTCCACCTCTGAAGTCAACTAAAGTAGTCCATAGTAGATGCTGCCATAAAGACCGTCACTGAGGGTGGGAGGCCTGGTGTCCATGCACGGATGGTGTACTCCCACCTATGCCGAGGCGACCTCCACGATCTCAGGAGACAGGACTTCAAGTAACCAGGAAGGTACAAATTCCATATTGATTTCAAAAATATTAAGATCCTATGATGTTTCAGGAATTGGGTTACAGATGTTTCAGAAATACAGACTACAGGAGAAACAATAGTAAGCTAAGAGAAATCAAAACGCCTGCCCTCTGAAGCTTATGATCTACAGAAGACAGACAAACAACTCCACAGTTAGGGAAAATGCCAGCAAAATAAGGACTTAGGATAGCACTCAGGAGGAAAGGCATATGATGCCTTTACATATATATATATGTATATATAGGAGAAGGAAATGGCAACCCTACAATGGAATGTTGTTAGCCATAAGAAAGAATGAAATCTTGCCATTTGCAACAATATGGGTGAACCTAGAGGGTATTATGCTAAGTAAAATAAGTCACAGAGAAAGACAGTTACTGTATGATCTCATTATATGGGGAATCTAAGAATGACCTGGAGGGATGGGATGGGGAGAGGGAAGGGATGCTAGGGAGGGAGGGGATATATGGATAATTACGCTGATTTTCATTATTGTATGGGAGAAACCAATACAACATTGTGCAATTTTTAAAACACATTTTTAAAAAAGTGTACATACATGAATGTTCCTAGGAAAATTGTTTATAGAATTTCAGCAATGGAAGCAATCTAATGCCTTTCAATTGGAGAATGAATAAACACAATGTGGCATATCCCATACACTGGGATTCTACCAATAAAAAGGAATAAGCCACTGAAAATAAAAAACAAACGAAATTAATGCACAAATAGAACAGAGAACAAACTGATGCTCATCAGAGAAAGTGTAGGGGGTGAAAAAGGTCAAGAGTATCATGAGGTACAAATCTCATTAATAAATGAGTCATGAAGATGTATATGGGGAATATAGTCAATACTATTGTAAAAACTTTATAAAGTGACAGGTGGTAGGTAGCTAGACTTTCCATGGTGATCACTTAAAAATGTATATATTGATACACATCAAATCAGTATGATATACACCTGAAACTGATGTGATATCATTTGTCAGTTATACTCCATTTTTAAAAAAGGGGAATAGGAATAAATTTTCAGGTTTTATTTGCACAAGCTTTATGGAATTATCATCATGAGTATTTAAGGATCTAAAAAGAGTAGCATAGCTAAAAGTCAATAGAAAAAGATTCAAACTGAAGCACAGAGTGGAAAAGAATGGAAAGAACAGAACAGAGCATTAAAGGTGTGGGAACCGAAGCAAACACAGCAGCCACTGCAACTTTCACACCAGCGCGAGAGGGGAGACTGAGATTTGGACAGAAGCAATTTAAAAAAAAAATAGTCTCCAAGAACATTCCAAAATGGATGAAAGAGTTCAACCGACAGATTTCAAAAGCTCAGCAAATCCCTAAAATGATATTTGGATAAACAAGTTGTGATAGACTCATACAGTGAAATTTTATGCAGCAATAAAAAGAAATAAATCAAGAGGGAGGGGATATATGTATAATTATGGCTGATTAAACCAACACAATATTGTAAAGCAATTATCATCCAATTAAAACTAAATCTAAGAAAAACTAAATCTAAAAAATGAATTAAAAAATGAAAGAAATTTCTGATATATGCAACAACATGGAAGAACTCAAAATTATTGTGATAAGTAAAAGAAGCTGGGCACAAAGGCTAATTCCCAGGTGGCTCAATGGTAAAGAATCTGCCTGCCAATGCAGGAGCTACAGGAGGTGCAGGTTCAATCCCTGGGTTGGGAAAGGAGGTAATGGTAACCTCTTCAGTAGTCTTGCCTGGGGAAATCCCATGGACAGAGGACCCCTGCAGGCTACAATCATTGGGGTCAAAAAAGAGTCGGACAGAACTAAGTAACTGAGCATGCATGCCATTACTTGACATTTTGAAAAAGGAAAATTGTAGTGACAAATCAGATCAGTGGTCACCAAGGCAGAAATAGGTATTAAGGGAACTTCTCTCGGTGATGGACTTTCAACTATTAGTAACAGCAAGCTAAAAATGGTCTGCAAAACAGTATTACCAAGAGAATGAAGATTTTTATCATATTAATAATAGAAAAATCTAGAAGAAAACATCCATAATCAAATCTAATTATGCACTGCTTAATTTTTGTCTGCTTGTAATTTTGTTTATATTTTTCTTTAACTGCTAAACTTTCTACTAAGTGAATAAAACTACTATAATTAAGGAAAACAGTATCTTTGAACACAACTAATATGATTGATTCTATTATAATACACAGTAAGCATTTCTTAATAAGTTTATAATTTCTTTCCTAACTTTGAAGGTTGTTCTCTGACAAAAGTATGTTTTTCCTTTTATTATCTTTAAATTTATATACTATTAATTTACACACAGACACACAACTGTATCTTATATTCGAAAACCTGTGACTTGGAGTAATCACCACCTGTGGGTTTATATGGGTTTATTCTTAACTAAATTATTCACTTAACCCCCTAAGTGACTATCCAACATGGTGTTGGCACTGCTGACTTACATCTGCTTGCAAGATTTTCCAAGTGAAACGTGCAAAGGGAAATGTTGGGACTACATGCAATATGAAGGTTACCAGGTTACCTTGCCCCTCTCCTTCTCCCGGCCCAGTTACAGCAGTTCGTGCTGCACCGGTGCCTATCATGCCAGGATGATGACTCTGTGGTTCAACAAGGCCACAGTCTGCAGACAAACTGCTTAGAAAGGATGTCCTTGAGTGTCACTTGACGCAGTCGCCTGATGTATGAAAACACAACCCACAGCACCTTTTAATTATATCAATTTGCTACATCCCAGCAAAAAGAAAGAAAAAAAGAACTGACCACTAATTACCCACAAGTAGGTCAAAAACGCAAAGCTCCACATCTGCTAAATCTGGATGGATTAAGTTTGTAAACCACTAGCACCTCATTTTCCCCCATTTTATAATTAATTTTTAATTACATAAGAAATAAATGAAATCATTCTGCCCTTAAACATTAGAACATTTACTTAAAGGAACCTTTGACTACCTTTCCAGATTTCAGTCCCACTCACCCTTGCATAGACAGTTTGGGGTTTTGAGGGGTCCAGGCTTCCAGGTCTCTGCTCAGCACAGAACAGAAAGCACATTCTGGCCTCATGAGGGTTTTCCTGCTTTCTCTCTCGCTCTTTACATAAATGATTTCATACTGTAGTTATCATTATGCAGTTTGGTTTTTTTTTTTTTTTTCCTTTTTGAGCTCTGTCCCAGACTGGTGATTTAACCTTTGTATACAATGCTATCATCTAAACACACCGCATCTTGTTTCTCCATCCTCTTTGACAGACACTTATTCCAGTCTATCACCATCACAAACAATGCTGCAATGAACATAATCATACTTGGTGACCTGCGGGCACAAGCTCCTCCACCCAGTCATGGCCAGGACCACCGTCACCACACTGAAATGACAGGCAGCTTGACAATCACATCATGTGAGGTCTCAGTATCAATTTTCTCACTATCTCCACATCGGTGAACTAGGGTACAGGGGGTCTTGAGGCCACATCACTCACCCTGACTCTCCCAGTGGGCAGGGCAGACAAGCTGCTAAGAAAAACCGAGCTGTCTGGTTCTCTTTCTCCAGGATTGCTCTAATGCAGACTGGTTCACTGGCAGATTCAAACAAAAACTGTCATTGTGCTGTGCTGTGCTTAGTTGCTTGGTTGTATCCAGCTCTTTGTGACCCCATGGACTGTGGCCCACCAGGCTCCTTTGTCCATGGGGATTCTCTAGGCAAGAATACTGGAGTGGGTTGCCATGCCATCCTCCAGGGGATCTTCCTAACCCAGGGATCGAACCCAGTTCTCCTGCATTGCAGGCAGATTCTTTCCCATGTGAGCCACCAAGGAAGCCCAAGATGTCTGGAGTTGGTAGCCTATCCCTTCTCCAAGGGATCTTCCCCACCCAAGAATCAAACCGGGGTCTGCTGCATTGCAGGCAAATTCTTTACCAGCTAAGCTACTAGGGAAGCCCGCCAACTATCATTGCTGCTGCTGCTGCTGCTGCTAAGTCACTTCAGTCATGTCCGACTCTGTGCGACCCCATAGATAGCAGCCCACCAGGCTCTCCTGTCCCTGGGATTCTCCAGACAAGAACACTGGAGTGGGTGCCAACTGTCATTACTTCCCCTAAAACCTGAAAACCCACCTAAAGGTGGTTTGGTGCTGATCATTCCCTACTCGTGGCTCCTGGTTCAGAAGGACCTCACCGGACTCAGCATATTGCAAGGGCTTGGAGGAGCATGGCAGGGGCATTCGGGGAGTTTTTGCTAAAGATGAGAACAATTTTCAAAAACTCCTGTGGCAGGGGGTCCAGTCTGACGCAGTTCTTTCACACGTGCGCTTGCAGCCTGCAAAGACAATCCCGGCCCTGTTCCCCGGGCCCCTGGGCCATTTGAGAGTCATGAAGTCATCACAGCTGCTACTTCGGGGGGCCTGGGGAGCCCCCCCGCCACCCCGCCCCCCACCTCCGCGCGCGCTGGCCCGCGGCCCATCCCCCGCAGGCCGGAAACGTGCACTGGCTGCAAGTCAGACGCCCAGGGGACGCTAGGCAATTCCAGCCTCAGACAGCCTGATATTGACCAGGCGGCCCGGGGTGCGGGGAGGGGACAGATTCACACCCAGTGCAGGACGGCCGCTGGCTGGGCACCAGCATCGTGCTTCTGGGCCTCCTGGGACGGACCCCCAGATTTAAGTCATTTCACACTTGGAAGGAGTCCCAAGGATGGCCTCCAACCTGCTGCCTCGGTGTCAAGCGCAGTTCTACTCAAACCCCTTCCCCCACCCTCAGTTCACCGCCCCCACCCCATCCCCCGCCGCGGCCTGGGCAGGACTGAAGAATGAGGGACACAGGACTGGGGCCTCACAAGCCTGGTTTGGGGAGGGCGGTCATCATCTGAGGGGGCAGCCTCGCCTCCTGCTCCGTCCCTGCCAGTGGAAAAAGCTACGTAAGTGCCAAGTCGCAGGAGAGCGCGCCCCAGCCGAGGGCTTTCCAATCTGTTTCGTGAGCTATTGCTCCTAGCACGCCTGGCAGGACCTGGGTTTCTGCATCACTGCTGCAGCAGCTGTGAGCATGAGCGCCTGGGCCTCTCTGCCCGGGGAGCACCCAGGCCTCTGGAGCAAGCAGGTGGCAGCACCGAAAATTCAGGGAGGGCTGAGGAGCTGTAGTAGTGCTTTCTCCGGTCTAAACGGCTTCCGCACTTGTCTCGGCCTGGGTTGTGCTATATGATGGTTTGGGGTCAGCTTTAACCAGAGACACTTTGCCCTGATGCTATAGCAAGAGCCGCTTCTACTTGATGAGCAGAAAACAGTGGGGTTGGGTGGAGCAGGTAGGACTTCACCGTTAAAATAGCCCAAAGTGTCCTTTGTTCTAGGGAGAGGTAGAGGGAGGGAAGGCAGGGACTGGGCATGGAATAAGAGGCAGAAAAGTAGCCAGGAAGCCCGACGGGGTGTTCCAAGGGCTAACATTAGGAATTCAGCAATTTCCCCAGACGTTTCACCGTGCACCCTCCCACCCTCACCGTTATGGCTCTCCCTCCTTTCCCTTAGTATCAAGCAGCAGATTTCTGACCACAGCTGCTGCCAGCCCTCTCAGCTCTCTGAGAAGCAAGATGAAGTTTCACAGCTTTGCCTCTCAGTCTGCTTGAAAGCCGGGCACTGAGAATGAAGAGGAGTCTTTCCATCCCCAGGGAACTTGGGCCCTGCACCCACCAGCACTCCCTGCCTTCATGAATCTGGAACTTTGTGTTCCCCTCCAACCAACCTCTCTAGAACCTTGATTCATAAAGAAAACAAAAGAAGAAACCAAGATTTAGTTGTGGAAGACAGTGGAAGCACACTGAATCATCCTCTCCTGGTCCAACATGGTGGCTAAGTCTGGAACAAGAAGGCAGAAAGCGGGGAAAAGACGGGAGGAGAGGAAAGATGGGAGGGGAGAAGAAGGGGTGATGGTGCTGAGGAGACCAACATGGAACCGGAAAGGAGAGCTGAGGACAGGTCAGAATGACCAGGGTCACCCATTCCCTTCTTCCTCTCTCTCTGTCCTGGGAGGGCACTGCTTTCATACCTGAGGTGAGAACAGGGGACACCTGTTGAAATGCTTCTCTGCCAACATCACAAAAAAGACAATAGTTCTGCATGATGACTAAGATGATGCAAGAGAAAGTTCTGGAAAGTGGCCACCACACACACCCCTTTCCAGAGTCTCTGTTCTCTTTTATCTGAAGGATCTTTGCAAATGAGTGCCTGCTTAGTTTCTTAAAAAAAAACAAAAATGACCAACATGTTCTGTATGTTCCAACATGAGGGTTCTTGAATTGAGGAAACACAGTAGACACAGTTTTGAGGTAGAATGCAAAGCAATAGACGTTATTTTGCCTCATAATATATAAATTGTAAATACTCATTATAAAAAAATGTCACTCAACTATCCATACAACAGATCAGCTCTCTAGCTGTATAAGGGATGTAATCTGGGTGTTCACATAATCTATCATCCAAACAGGAAGTTATGGGTACCATGCCAGGCATCTGGAAGCTACTCCCCCTAGCTACAGCTGAATTCGCCAGAGATTGTGTCTGCTCATGGATATTTAATTTTCAGTAGTTACCAGTGAACTCCAGGAAAGGAATGGGCGAGAGCCAAAAGTCAGGAACGATGCATCTCCTTCACGAACTCATCTCTGTGGCTCAGACCCAGTCAAGCACGTTCCCTCTCACCCTCTCGACTGACACATTGCCCAGGACAACAGGGAGCAAAGGACAGCAACTGGACTCCACAGAAGAGGGACTCCGCCTCCAGAGACATTGTTTCCCGGAACCTGGTCCTCCCCTAATAGCAAGAGAATATTATCCTTCCTCCCTGAATTTCATTTTTAAGATTATGACACAGAATTTTCCTTGAATTCCAGAAATTTACTTTAAATACTAAGACGAGCTGGCTAAATCATGCCTTATACATCATGACCACATGCTCGCAATGATCGGTCATCTCAGGCATAGTTAGAAGCTCATTCTTGCACCAAATAGTTCTTCAGTGGGCGTGATACCATTGGCCCTCAAGACAAGCCTGGAGCACAGGATACCACAAGCCTTTCCAATGACACCATGAGTTCCTCGAGGAGAGACTATATTCTAAGGTGTACCTACTTTATGTTTAATCTGAGGGTATGTTGTAGCGACTTGAACACTAGTTCCCTTCACATCCCTAAAAAACGTTGATTTACCCAGTTTCCATTGTGCTCCTAGAGTCTAGGTAAACAAAATGCTTCCTGTGACTTTCCTGGAGCTGGGGTGAATCAGGCCATGGTCAGAGGCTGTGTCGAAGGAGGGATGATAGATGCAGGCAGGATGGGACAGGAGTGTGTCAGGTCCCTGAGCCCTGTGCTTGGAGACTTGCATCCTTCAGAAGGTAGCCTCAGAGCCACCATTTGTGCTGGGTGGGGTGCAGAATCTGTCAGGCAACAGGCTCAGCTCCATCAGTCACCCTCAGAGATGCACCAAGCGGATGAATATTTTCTGTCTCTGCCTAAGGTACGTACACTCCCTCATCTTCTCTTGGGCTTGAAGAATATTACATTGGATTTTTCAGAAAGCAGCATTTAGAAGTGCAAGAATTTTCATCTCATCTTTGATCTTCAAGTCCCTGTTCTAAGGTCTCCTAAGGACTTCCTCCCTCTAGAGGGAAGAAGTGATGTGGCCCCGGCGAGGGCTGGCTTTGCTTTATCTCACAAATTGGAGTTTTGTGTGAGATTATATTTGAACTGAAGTTTCATTTCCAAAACAAAAATTGCAAAATTGTTTCTCTGTTTCATAGAATACAGGTAATGTTGAATGCCTCTTATATGCCATGTGGGAATGCAAACTGTGGAGTTCTCCCAAGGTGTGTATAGGCTCGTAAGGTAAGAACAAGTACAAGATCATCACAGTCTTAGGCAGATATGGGGAAGAGCCTGCTTTAAATTCTCACAATTTAGAGCCTTCCCCATTCACTGAAGGGTGATAAGCAAATATCAAAGGCATTGTCTTTTGTTGTCTGGGAACTGACCTTTGGTCTCTGATGTATAATACTGGGTTTCATGAAGTTCCCAGGGTGCAGCCAGGGCAGCAGAAACAGTGGGATGCTGTGTTTGGTGTCTTGCTTCACCAGACAAGACCCAGTCATTTTTGCCTTATTTAGAAATAGACTTGTTTTATTATGACACGGACCGTTTGTTAGCACAGAGAGAGACAGAGAGACTCACAATGTTTGAGTCCCTTATCTCACATTGTTTATGTTCTTAAAATAATTTAATTAGCTTAATAAACAAAAGCATTTTCAATTCATAAACAAAAAGAACTCAAAAAAGAAAAAAAATAAAATGTTCTAAAAGGGAAGAAGAATAGAAAAGTCAAATCATTCCAAAACCATCTCTCATTGTTTTGCACACTCCCTACAAATAGCATTGCAGAGAGCCTATAGGACTTCTAGGGTATGTGTTCATTTCCTCATTTTTCGGTAGATTGTAGATGCCTTCTAGAAAGACGGATATTTCAGAAGGCTCTGAATGCCATCCATGGCTTGGTCTGCCTTCTTAAATGATTCCCTAAAAAGTTAATACAGAGAGAAGAGACAAAACATAAAGTTTATAATGTACAAAGCAGTTTTAAATTCATGGATTGATTCAAGTTTTAAAGTAGGAAGAATTTAAAGCTCTAGGGCTAAAGGGAAATTTCTGAACGAACAAAAAGAATGAAGAGGTCACATAACTGAGTTTACATTATGAGCACAAGCTGACTACATCATAGTAATCATCCATTGTATCATATTAATATTTCTGACATTGTTTTTCTTCTTTGTGTTTTTATATATAAATATATTTATTATTATAAACTGTTTACCTTATCAGTGACTAGGGATGGTCTCAAAATATTTATATTCATTATCTCTAGATTGCACTATAATCTCTAATCTTCAGTTTGTGGAGTATCATGTACTTCATAAATACAGTTTATGAAATATGGGCATAAATGTAAATCAATGGAATATAAATTAAGGTCAAATGTGATATCTTCAAGTGTTTACATATTTTATATATTTAAAGTTAGCTAACTTGGTGTAAGTGCTAATTACATAGTAGTCACATACTAAGAACTTTATGTGGATTATCTCTTACTCCTTCATAAACTCATGAAGTAGATATTGTTGTTGTTTGGTTGCTAAGTAGTGTATGACTGTTTTGTGACCCCATGGACTGTAGCCCACCTGGCTCTTCTGTCCATGGGATTTCCCAGGCAAGAATATTGCCATTTCCTTCTTCAGGAGTCTTCCCGACCCAGGGATCAAACCCGTGTCTCCTGCATTGGCAAGCGGTTTCTTTACCACTGAGCCACCTGGGAAGCCCTCCCTCTGTTTTACCCATGAATAAACTGAGGTTTCAAGTTTGCCCAATGAACATAGCTAGAAAGTGAGGAAACAACCTTGAAATCCAGACTCTCAGCCTTCAAAGGCTCACTGTGAACTCCTATGCTCTCTTGTGAGATAAGCTATCATGGTGCTGTCATGGGTTATATTTTTTATCACAGCAACAGTTTTTAGGAAAGCCAGGTGGCTTGTCATTGTTTTTGACATGTCTTAAATTTTGCCCAGTAACCTCCTTTCACCCACATCAGTCATAGTGTGATCAGATAAACAGAATCACTAGGTGGTGATATGTATATATATGTATATATGTATATATATGTATATATATTCGCGTATGAATGTATGTGTATAGTTTTTTTTTTTACAGAATTTTTACCTTACAAGATTGTGGGAGCTGGGCAGGCAGTCTCTATAAAGGGGTACTGTCTCAGGGAATACAGCAGAGAAGTGCAGATAAGCTGGAATCCAAGGGGACAGACAAATCCATGTCAATGCTTGTTGCTTCTGACTTTAATGGTGTTGCTGTCTTGTGGGATGAGACGATGCCCTCCATCACAAAACCATTCCAGGAGGTAGAGAGGACGAAGGAGAATACAGAAAAAGAGGAATGATTTCAGGCCTGACTGCTGCCCCTAAAGCAACAAGACAAGCTAGCAGAGAAGCACCAATCTGTGAGCTACATTGTGGCAGCTCCTTCACTTCCTCCCTCCAGATATGCTACAAGAGACTCTCTGTGGCCAACCCTAACCTGAAACATAAAGCAAAAGGAATTCTGGGAAACATAGGTCAATCGAGGCTAAATGGTAAGGATAGGTAAGGATTTTAAGATGGATCACAGGACAGAATAGCCATTAAGGTCTATGGAACAGGTAGGGTGAAGAGATTTGCAAATAATTGTGGGAGGCTGAGAGTGCAAGGAAAAAATGTTGGAGAAATGGATGTTTGTAAACCCTGCAAAGTCTATGAATGGTATTTAAGAAAGCTTGAACTTCATCTCCTATTCACTGGAAATAATGAAAGAGTTCAACACATAAGAATGATATGGTCATTGAGCAAAATAGTCTACATAATAACCACCTCAGTGAATTATCTCTCTGTGTCCAACTCCCCATTTTCAAAGTGAAAGTGAAAGTCACTGAGTTGTATCCGACTCTTTGTGACCCCATGGACTATACAGTTCATGGAGTTCTCCAGGTCAGAATACTGGAGTCGGTATCCATTCCCTTCTCCATGGGATTTTCCCAACCCAGGGATAGAACCCAGGTCTCCTGCTTGCAGGCAGGTTCTTTACCAGCTGAGCCTCCAGGGAAACCCAAGAATACTGGACTGGGTAGCTTATCTCTTCTCCAGTGGATCTTCCCGACCCAGAAATCGAGCCAAGGTCTCCTGCATTGCAGGCAGATTCTTTACCAGATGAGCTGCCAGTGAGACCCCATATTCAAAGGGAGGGTCTAATTCCCCTCCTCTTGAATCTTGGGCTAGTCTAAGCAACTTTTGACTAAGAAAAGGTAATGGAAGCAACATTCCAAGGGTAAGTCTTAAGAAGTCTGACAGCTTCTGCCTAGTCTCTTGGTACTCTTTCTTAGGACTCAACATCTCTTCTCAAAAGCAAACCCATGCTGTCAGAAGCCCAATCCACAAGGAGGTGGCATATGTAGGTTGATCTGGTCATCAGCACAGCTGAGATTCCTGCCAAAAAGCAACATGTGGACTGCCATCATGAATGTCCAGCCAGGTCAAGCCTTTAGAAGACTCTGTTAGATTCCCAGCCATCATTAGAATCAACTTCATGAGAGAACTCAGATGAGAATTGCTCTCATCAACTTACAGAATTTAAGCAATAATAAGTTTTGTTTTAGACCTCTAGGATTCCATGTGGTTATTATATAGCGGCAGATGCCAGAATTGTCATTTTTATAGTTCAGTGTTGAGGGAAAGAACCTTGGAGTACAGCTTATTGACTTAGAGATAAAATGGGAGGGAAGAGACCTGGTAGGAATCCATTGCCAAAATTAAAAGACAACAGACAGAATCTAAGAGTACTCATTGGGGTAAAGAAGAAAAGCTGGATTCTAGCAACAGGAAGCAAATTTAGTAGACTTCATGATAAATGAAGGATAAGGGAAAGAGGAGGAATCAAAAATGCTCTCTGTGTCTCTTGCACAGTCAGGTAGCAGCTGGCTATCCCACTCTTTGTGAGCCCAAAGACCTAAAATGCACAAGGAGGAATACGATGATTCAGATAGATACACTGTGAGTTAGAGGTTTCTAAGCAAAGTGTAGGAGGAACCTTGGTATAGGAGTTGGAAGCTTAGTATGAGAAAAACTTTTCATAGATATCACTCATTAAAGACCATGAAAATGGACAAAATAATTTAAGGAGAAGATAGAAAGTGAATAGAGAAACTGGCCAAAGAGGCACCCCTTGAGAAATCAACACCCAAATCTTTTTCCATGAAATAGCTGCATGAACCTGGGCAAATAACCTAACACCTCTCAGGGTCTGCATTTCCACAGTGGGGTTTTATATGGATTTTTATGTGAGAATATGTCATATTTGATGTGATAATACATTCTGAGTACCTGGCCTAGAACCTAGTACAAGAGCTCAATAAAGACTGGAGTTGGTTATTATTACAAAAATATTGCCATTATTCTACCATCATTTGTGTTAAAGGGATGGTTTGCTAGAAAATTGATGGTGATCAAGGACCATTACAAAGATAGGAGGAAAAATTAAGGAGTGTCACAAGCCAAAGGGTTGAGAGTTTTGAGAAAGAGCAAGAAGTCTCATGGGACCAGAATGTTCTCTCTGGACGTGACCATGTTCAGGTTGCTGAGGATCTTAATAAGGAATTTTTAATAATTTGGGGGAGTTTATTAAAGCTGGGAAATGGGATACGAGGACTCAGGTTATTTTCTTAAGAAACTTGGATGGACATTAAAAAAATAATCTTACCATTTATAACAATAAAGGACCTTGTGGGCATTATGCTAAGTGAAATTAAGTTTGATAGAAAAAAAAAATACTGTGTGATCTCACTTATACATGAATCTAAAAAACAAAAACAAAAAGCCAACAAAACCTCATACTAGAAAAGGATTGGAGATTCAATTTGTGGCTACCAGAGGCAAGGGAGCAGGGTATGGGAGAAAGAGAGAAATTGGAGGAAAGAAAGTGGTTGAAAGGTACAAACTTCCAGTTAAAAATCAAATAAGTACTAGAGATGTAATTTACATACAACATGATGACTTTGGTTAAAACTGCTGTGTGATATATAGAAAAGTAGTTAAGAGAGTAAACCTTGAGTTCTCATCACAAGGAAAACACAATTTTTGCTTACTTTTTATATATATGAGATGACAGGTGCTAAGGCTAACTAAAATTTATGGAGATCATCATTTCACAATGTATATAATTAAAATCATTATGTGTACAGCTTGAACTATGCAATGGTGTATGTCAACTACAGCTCAATAAAATGGGAAAAATTAAAATAAAAATTTTAATAGATGAGTTAAATTTTTGAAAAAACAAACAAACAAAAAAACTGGACTGGCAAGAAAAGAAAAGCTGGTGATAACCAGAGGAGAGCAG
Organism: Capra hircus; assembly: GCF_001704415.2. Lineage (NCBI taxonomy): Eukaryota > Metazoa > Chordata > Mammalia > Artiodactyla > Bovidae > Capra > Capra hircus. The sequence goes on from NC_030815.1 coordinate 80,109,909, forward strand.
TAAAGAGAAGGATAGTTTTGTTGCTGTTGCTGTTGCCTATTGTTTACATGGTGTTGTTTGTTTGTTAAAAGGGAAGAGATGTGAGTATGAGACAAAAGAACCTAGACAGAGGGAAAAAAGAAAGGGTTCCAAGTGAAGGCCTTGACTGAAAACATAATTAAGTCCTGCAGGGGTAGACGTCAAGCACTAGCAGGGAGGTATAGGTCTGAGACTCAGCTGGCTCGACAACAGGTCCCTTTTCTTGACTGGCAGGCTTGAAGGAGGGTAATTTAGAAGCAGGATATTAGAAGAGGCATAATAATGTGAAATTTTAGGATGTAGTGGGAGAGGACCTTGCATATTATGAGGTGCTTATGTAAGTATTTCCTTCTGAGGGACTTAACCAGCTGCTTCTGAGCATTAATAATTGTTCACAGGAGATAAATGTGGGGACTAATCCAAGAATTACTATCTAGATAACTGTGGTTTATGAGGGTATTGTGGTTTATAAAGGCTTGAAAGCCTTCAACTCACCCAGGTTAGTCCATCCTGTTTTAGATGTAGAACCAGGATTTCCAGCAGGGCAAAAACACTTTGGCCATATCTGCCCTTCTGTAGGCAAACAATTCCCCCAAAGACTTGCCATTCCCCCTCCTCATCAGGTGCTACAGGTAGAAGCCATGAGTGAAGCCCACTTAACCATCCCTGCTTCTATTAATATAATTAGTAGGCATTCCCAACCCCACTCCTAACTAGAACACAGTGGAAGATTATGAAAAATAGAGAACTAGGGAAAGTCAGTTTCTGAATCTAGAATCTTGGGCAGAACCCTCAGTGACCTGTACAGAAAACAAATAAGAAGCAACACAATAAAGGTTTAAAAAGTCAGAAAAACTGAACCCTGGTCTGAAACACGACTTGCATTCAGTTTGGTCTCAGGGGAGGACACAGTGGGCAGCCCAGAGTAGCACTGCCCAGTCTTTGAGCATGAAATTGATATTTGAACTACAACTCACAAAATGGACCAGGATATACACTAGGAACCTAACCAAGTTGACTGCCTGTTAAGATTCAAGTAGGAACCAGAGTCACATAGCATAATACTCAAAATGTTTAGCCAGTGAACATGCTCAGTTCAGTTCAGTTCAGTCGCTCAGTCGTGTCCAACTCTTTGCGACCCCATGAATCGCAGCACGCCAGGCCTCCCTGTCCATCACCAACTCCCGGAGTTCACTCAGACTCACGTCCACCGAGTCAGTGATGCCATTGTGCCACTGTTTCCACTGTTTCCCCATCTATTTCCCATGAAATGATGGGACCGTATGCCATGATCTTCGTTCTCTGAATGTTGAGCTTTAAGCCAACTTTTTCACTCTCTTCTTTCACTTTCATCAAGAGGCTTTTTAACTCCCCTTCACTTTCTGTCATAAGGGTGGTGTCATCTGCATATCTGAGGTTATTGATATTTTCTCCCAGCAATCTTGATTCCAGCTTGTGTTTCTTCCAGTTCAGCGTTTCTCCTGATGTACTCTGCATAGATGTTAAATAAGCAGGGTGACAATATACAGCCTTGACGCACTCCTTTTCCTATTTGGAACCAGTCTGTTGTTCCATGTCCAGTTCTAACTGTTGCTTCCTGACCTGCATATAGGTTTCTCAAGAGGCAGGTCAGGTGGTCTGGTATTCCCATCTCTGTCAGAATTTTCCACAGTTTATTGTGATCCACACAGTAAAAGGCTTTGGCATAGTCAATAAAGCAGAAATAGATGTTTCTCTGGAACTCTCTTGCTTTTTCCATGATCCAGCGGATGTTGGCAATTTGATCTCTGGTTCCTCTGCCTTTTCTAAAACCAGCTTGAACATCAGGAAGTTCATGGTTCATATATTGTTGGAGCCTGGCTTGGAGAATTTTGAGCATTACTGTGCTGGCGCAGGAGGGCCTAGAGGAGCTATTCCATGTTGAAGGTCAGGAAGGGCAGCGGTGAGGAGATACCCTTCATCCAAGGTAAGGAGCAGTGGCTGCACTTTGCTGGAGCAGCCCTGAAGAGATACCCCACGCCCAAGGTAAGAGAAACCCAAGTAAGATGGTAGGTGTTGCAAGAGGGCATCAGAGGGCAGACACACTGAAACCATACTCACAGAAAACTAGTCAATCTAATCACACTAGGACCACAGCCTTGGCTAACTCAATGAAACCAAGCCATGCCTGTGGGGCAACCCAAGATGGGTGGGTCATGGTCTGACAGAACGTGGTCCACTGGAGAAAGGAATGGCAAACCACTCAGTATTCTTGCCTTGAAAACCCCATAAACAGTATGAAAAGGCAAAATAATAGGATACTGAATGAGGAACTCCCCAGGTCAGTAGGTGCCCAATATGCTACTGGAGATCAGTGGAGAAATAACTCCAGAAAGAAGGAAGGGATGGATGGAGCCAAAGCAAAAACAACACCCAGCTGTGGATGTGACTGGTGATAGAAACAAAGTCCAATGCTGTAAAGAACAATATTGCATAGGAACCTGGAATGTCAGTTCCATGAATCAAGGCAAATTGGAAGTGGTCAAACAAGAGATGACAAGGGTGAACGTTGACATTCTAGGAATCAGCGAGCTAAAATGGACTGGAATGGGTGAATTTAACTCAGATGACCATTATATCTACTACTGTGGGCAGGAATCCCTCAGAAGAAATGGAGTAGCCATCATTGTCAACAAAAGAGTCCAAAATGCAGTACTTGAATGCAATCTCAAAAATGACAGAATGATCTCTGTTCATTTCCAAGGCAAACCATTCAATATCACAGTTATCCAAGTCTATGCCCCAACCAGTAATGCTGAAGAAGCTGAAGTTAAATGGTTCTATGAAGACCTACAAGACCTTGTAGAACTAACACCCAAAAAAGATGTCCTTTTCATTATAGGGGACTGGAATGCAAAAGTAGGAAGTCAAGAAACACCTGGAGTAACAGGCAAATTTGGCCTTGGAATGCAGAATCAAGCAGCGCAAAGACTAATAGAGTTTTGCCAAGAAAAGGCACTGGTCATAGCAAACACCCTCTTCCAACAACACAAGAGAAGACTCTACACATGGACATCACCAGATGGTCAACACCGAAATCAGATTGATTATATTCTTTGTAGCCAAAGATGGAGAAGCTCTATACAGTCAGCAAAAACAAGACCGGGAGCTGACTGTGGCTCAGATCATGAGCTCCTTATTGCCAAATTCAGACTGAAATTGAAGAAAGTAGGGAAAACCACTAGATCATTTAGGTATGACCTAAATCAAATCCCTTATGATTATACAGTGTAAGTGAGAAATAGATTTAAGGGCCTAGATCTGATAGATAGAGTGCCTGATGAACTATGGAATGAGGTTTGTGACACTGTACAGGAGACAGGCATCAAGACCATCCCCATGGAAAAGAAATGCAAAAAAGCAAAATGGTTGTCTGGGGAGGCCTTACAAATAGCTGTGAAAAGAAGAGAAGCGAAAAGCAAAGGAGAAAAAGAAAGATATAAGCATCTGAATGCAGAGTTCCAAAGAATAGCAAGAAGAGATAAGAAAGCCTTCCTCAGTGATCAGTGCAAAGAAATAGAGGAAAATAACAGAATGGGAAAGACTAGAGATCTCTTCAAGAAAATTAGAGATACCAAGGGAACATTTCATGCAAAGATGGGCTCGATAAAGGACAGAAATGGTATGGACCTAACAGAAGCAGAAGAGATTAAGAAGAGATGGCAAGAATACACAGAAGAACTGTACAAAAAAGATCTTCATGACCTGGATAATCACAATGGTGTGATCACTCATCTAGAGCCAGACATCCTGGAATGTGAAGTCAAGTGGGCCTTAGAAAGCATCCTTACGAACAAAGCTAGTGGAGGTGATGGAATTCCAGTTGAGCTATTTCAAATCCTGAAAGATGATGCTGTGATAGTGCTGCACTCAATATGCCAGCAAATTTAGAAAACTCAGCAGTGGCTACAGGACTGGAAAAGGTCAGTTTTCATTCCAATCCCAAAGAAAGGCAACGAACATGCTCAGTCATATCCAACTCTTTGCAGCCCCCACAGACTGTAACCTAACAGGCTCCTCTGTCCATGGGATTTTTCAGGCAAGAATACTGGAGTGGGTTGCCATTTCCTCCTCCAGGGCATCTTCCTGGCTGAGGGATCAAACCTGTGTTTCCTGTGTCTTCTGCATTGCAGGCAGATTCTTTACCCATTGAGCCATCAGGGAAGCCCCCAAATGTCTAGGACTCAATCCAAATCTCTTCACACTGAAAACCATGAAAATCTCAGCTTAAGAGAAAAAATGGCACTCAGTAGACATCAGCATTGAGATGACAGATATTCGAATTATCTTGTGAGAATTCTAAAACAGCTATCACAGAAATGTTTCAGTTTTAAAGTGATTATGAATGCTTGAAACGAATGAAAAATAGAAAGTCACATAAAATAGAACATGCAATGAAGAAATAAATGGGAAAATTCTAAAAATGAAAAATACAATAACCAAAAATTAAAACTAAATCACTGGGTGGACTCAATAGCCAACATTTATAAGGAAAAAACAACTCAAAAGAAATATGGGCAAAGGATATGGATAGGATTTTTTGCATTGGACCATTTACTGAAAAGGAAGTACAAATAGCTCTTTAACATATAAGAAGACATTCAACCTCAGTTCTAACAAGAAAAATAAAATTAAAACTATAATGAAATACTAGTTTTCAACTATAAAAAGGCAAAACCACAAAGTGTGAAAATACACTGTTGGTGAGAATATGGGAAGTTCTCTTAGACAGCTTATGGGCATCTAGAATAATTTAGCCACATCTCCAGAATCCACCTTTTGGCCCTGTAGCTTGCATAAGAGTGAATTGAATTGACATATGTACAGTGTTACTCTTGGCTGCATTGTTGATAATCACAGAAGACTAGGAACAATTTAATGCCCATCAAAAGCCTGCTATTTAAACTAATGCTTAACTCAGATGACCATTATATCCACTACTGTGGGCAGGAATCTCTTAGAAGAAATGGAGTAGCCATCATAGTCAACAAAAGAGTCTGAAATGCAGTACTTGTATGCGATCTCAAAAACAACAGAATGATCTCTGTTCATTTCCAAGGCAAACCATTCAAAATCACGGTAATCCGAGTCTATGCCCCAACCAGTAATGCTGAAGAAGCTGAAGTTGAATGGTTCTATGCAGACTTACAAGACCTTTTAGAACTAACACCCCAAAAGATGTCCTTTTCATTATAGGGGACTGGAATGCAAAAGCAGGAAGTCAAGAAACACCTGGAGTAAAGGGCAAATTTGGCCTTAGAGTACAGAATGAAGCAGCACAAAGGTTAATAGAGTTTTGCCAAGAGAATGCACTGGTCATAGCAAACACCCTCTTCCAACAACACAAAGAGAAGACTCTACACATGGACATCACCAGATGGTCAACACTGAAATCAGATTGATTATATTCTTTGCAGCCAAAAAACGGAGAAGCTCTACATAGTGAGAAAAAACAAGACCAGGAGCTGACTGTGGCTCAGATCATGAGCTCCTTATTACCAAATTCAGACTGAAATTGAAGAAAGTGGGGAAAACCACTTGACCATTCAGATGTGATTGAAATCAAATCCCTTATGACTATACAGTGGAAGTGAGAAGTAGATTTAAGTGACTAGATCTGATACAGTGCCTGATGAACTATGGACAGAGGTTTGTGACATTGTATAGGAGACAGGGATCAAGACCATCCCCAAGAAAAAGAAATGCAAAAAAGCAAAATGGCTGTCTAAGGAGGCCTTACAAATGCTGTGAAAAGAAGAGAAGCCAAAAGGAAAGGAGAAAAGGAAAGATATACCCATTTGAACGCAGAGTTCCAAAGAATAGCAAGGAGAGATAAGAAAGCCTTCCTCAGTGGTCAATGCAAAGAAATAGAGGGAAACAATAGAATGGGAAAGACTGGAGATCTCTTCAAGAAAATTAAAGATACCAAGGGGACATTTCATGCAAAGATGGGCTCAATAAAGGACAGAAATAGTATGGACACAACAGAAGCAGGAGATATTAAGAAGAGGTGGCAAGATCACTCACCTAGAGCCAGACATCCTGGAATGTGAAGTCAAGTGGGCCTTAGGAAGTATCACTATAAACAAAGCTAGTGGAGGTGATGAAATTCCAGTGGAGCTATTTCAAACCCTAAAAGATGATGCTATTAAAGTGCTGCACTCAATATGGCAGCACATTTGGAAAACTCAGCAGTGACCACAGGACTGGAAAAGGTCAGTTTTCATTCCAATCCCAAAAAAGGAAAATGCCAAAGAATGTTCAAACTACCACACAGTTGCACTCATATCACACACTAGAAAGTAATGCTCAAAATTCTCCAAGCCAGGCTTCAACAGTACATGAACTGTGATCTTCCAGATGTTCAAGCTGGATTTAGAAAAGGCAGAGGAACCAGAGATCTAATTGCCATAATCTTAGGGATCATTTTTTGGGCTCCAAAATCACTGCAGATGGTGACTGCAGCCATGAAATTAAAAGACGCTTACTCCTTGGAAGAAAAGTTATGATCAACTTAGACAGCATGTTCAAGAGCCGAAACATTACTTTGCCAACCAAGGTCCATCTAGTCAAGGCTATGGTTTTTCCAGTAGTCATGTATGGATGTGAGAGTTGGACTGTGAAGAAAGCTGAGCGCCAAAGAATTGTTGCTTTTGAACTGTGATGTTGGAGAAGACTCTTGAGAGTCCCTTGGACTGCAAGGAGATCCAACCAGTCCATTCTGAAGGAGATCAGCCCTGGGATTTCTTTGGAAGGAATGATGCTAAAGCTGAAACTCCAGTACTTTGGCCACCTCATGCAAAGAGTTGACTCATTGGAAAAGACTCTGATGCTGGGAGGGATTAGGGGCAGGAGGAGAAGGGGATGACAGAGGATGAGGTGGCTGGATGGCATCGCTGACTGGATGGCCATGAATCTGAGTGAACTCCGGCAGTTGGTGATGGACAGGGAGGCCTGGCGTGCTGCGATTCATGGGGTCGCAAAGAGTCAGACACGACTGAGTGACTGAACTGAACTGATGTATCATAAAAAAACAAGAGAATTCTAGAAAAACATCTACTTCTGCTTTATTGATTACACCAAAGCCTTTGACTGCATATCTGACAATAAACTGTGGAAAATTCTTAAAAAGATAACACAAAACCTCCCTACCTGCCTCCTGAGAAATCTGTCTGCAGGTCAAGAAGCAACAGTTAGAGCTGGACATGGAACAACAGACTGGTTCCAAACAGGAAAAGGAGTACATCAAGGCTGTATATCACCTTGCTTATTTAACTTATATGCAGAGTACATCATGCAAAATGCCAGGCTGGATGAAGCACAAGCTGGAATCAAGATTGCCGGGAGAAATATCAATGACCTCAGATATGCAGATGACACCACCCTTATGGCAGAAAATGAACAGGAAATAAAGAGCCTCTTGATGAAAGTGAAAGAGGAGAGTGAAAAAGCTGACTTAAAACTCACCATTCAAAAAACTAAGGTTGTTCCATCTGGTCCCATCATTTGATGGCAAATAGATGGGGAAACAGAAACAGGAACAGACTTTCTTTTCTTGAGCTCCAATATCACTGCAGATGGTGACTCCAGCCATGAAATTAAAAGATGCTTGCTCCTTGGAAGAAAAGCTATGACCAACCTAAACAGTATATATAAAAGCAGAGACATTACTTTGCCAACAAATGTCCATCTAGTCAATTCAGTTCAATTCAGTTCAGTTCAGTCACTCAGTCATGTCCGACTCTTTGCAACCCCATGAATCGCAGCATGCCAGGCTATGGTTTTTCCAGTAGTCATGTATGGATGTGGGAGTTGGATTATAAAGAAAGCTGAGTGCTGAAGAATTGATGCTTTTGAACTGTGGTGTTGGAGAAGACTCTTGAGAGTCCCTTGGACTGCAAGGAGATCCACCAGTCCATTCTAAAAGAGATCAGTCCTGGGTGTTCATTCGAAGGACTGATGTTGAAGCTGAAACTCCAACACTTTGGCTGCTTGATGCGAAGAGCTGACTCATTTGAAAAGACCCTGATGCTAGGAAAGATTGAGGGCAGGAGGAGAAGGAGACGATGGCGGATGAGATGTTGGATGGCATCCCCGACTCAATGGACATGGGTTTGGGTGGACTCCGGGAGTTGGTGATTGACAGGGAGACCTGGTGTGCTGTGGTTCATGGGGTCACAAAGAGTTAGACACACGTGAGCGACTGAACTGACTTATACATCCATACAATGGAAAGTTATGAAATTAACAAGAAAAATAAATAAAGCTGTCCAAAATTTCCTGTTCGTGCTAAGTCACTTCAGTTGTGTCCGACTCTTTGTGATCCCGTGGACTCGAGTCCACCAGGCTCCTCCGTCCATTGGATTCTCTAGGCAGGAACACTGGAGTGTTTTGCTGTGTTCTCTCCTTCAGAGGATCTTTCCCACCCAGGGATCAAACCTGCATCTCTGTCACCTGCATTGGCAGGTGGGTTCTTTACCACTAGCACAACTTACAAGGCCATAAATTCCTACCATTGAGTAAATAAAAAGAGAGACACTGGTCTTCATTCACACGTCTTTGTATCTGCCTAAAGAAAATCTAAAGGGACAGTTAACAGGGAGTGCCTGCCCGGTGGCTGTATCATAGTGGTTCCTTTATGTCTGGATGAGGTAAACCTATCCAGCGTTTCCATGAACGTGGCTTCTGTATTAGTAGGGATACTGTTTCATCATGGGCTCTTAGTCACATGCCTGCCTCCTCACTTGGAGCAGAAGCCCTGAATCACCAGGGAAACTGGTTAGGATGAAAGCATTTTCATTAGAAATCCTTTTTCTCCATGGCCTGGACTGCTGGGGGCTTGAAACCTGCCTCCTCCTCCCTCCCAGCTCCTCACTGCTTTCTGCTCATTACATAGGGTCACCCTGTGGTTTGGGAAAGATTTCCTTGTGGAAATACCATCAGGCTGATGGATGACCACTCACCCAGCTCCCAGCTCTCTGGTTCTGTATTTCTGATTTTGTATGGAAACTGGGCAGAGCAAGCATGTTTTTCCTCTTCCCTCTCATCTTCCAGGCACCAAAAGCCAAACCCCACAGCCACAAACCCTTAAGCACCTGCCATGTGGAAGGGATTCCTTCCGTGACTCAGGATTTTCATCTAGTTTGTGTCAGAGCCATACAGCACCCCTGAAGGGCAGATTTTGAGAATGGAGTCTTTCTTCAGACTTGTAAAAACTGCAAAGGCCATCACTTTCCAGAGGGGGATCAAATTGCTTTTCTGCAATCTCAGGGGTTACTTGCCTTCCTGTTAGATCTGAGCAGGGCTTTCTCACTCAGCACAGCTGCTCCTGTCTGTAACTTGGGCTGACACACAAGCAGCTGTTGGAGAAGAACCCCTTCCCCCACCCTTTGTTAGAGGGAGCCCACTTTTCCATCCAGGTGATGCTTCCTAATTGGCAAGGGAATGCATGGGAAGACTAGCCTATGCAGAATCTGGCTCCAGTCATTTAAAACGAAATCAATCTCACTTCTCCCCTTTCCCTCAGTGTTCTGAAATAACATTTGAAGTTCTGTTTGGTCTCTTTGGAGAACTGCCAATGACTTCAAGGCATGTAGTGAAGTTATATATCAAGACACAATTACATGCAGTACTTTTGAAAAGTGATTCTCACTTAGGAGTAATATACGATATGAATTTAATAATCTGCCATACTACGTCTCCTTTTTTTTTTCTCAAAGAAATTGCAGTAGCAAAAAGGAAACTCTCTTCCATGATTGAGATTAATTGATAATTTTTTAAAAATTGTATAAACACTTATTGATGGTGAGTTTTGAAAGGAACAAAATGCATGAGTTCTTAGATTTTCTATTTGTGCTACTGACTACAGCAAATGTTTTCAGAAAATCTCTCCCCACCATTTGTTAACCAAAAAAATTAAAAAGAAGTTCTTACTACACTGAAGGTAATGGGTGAAACGTAGTCTGAGAAAAAACAATAAAAGCTCACTTCTCTGTTTCTTCCTTCTGACCACAATTACATGACTAATTGTGAATGTATCAATTTCAATGCACCCTTCCTTCAAAAATCCAGATAAGTGACTCACAGTCTTTTTACAAGTATCTTATATATATCAAATTATGCATTCTTTATATTGATGCATTCTTACAAAATATTTGTAAAGTACAGAAAATTCCACAGTCCTGTTTGACCCACTCTCCTATGAATTAAGTGGGGCATATATCCTTCTAGATATTTTTCTATGCTTACATAATACCTGGAGAATAAAACGGCAATCCGCAACCCACTCCAGTACTCTTGCTTGGAAAATCCCATGGACAAAGGAGCCTGGTAGGCTACAGTCCATAGGGTTGCAAAGGGTTGGACACGACTGAGGGACTTCACTTATATAACAATGCAAATATTTATAGGTAAATACAAATAGTTATAGTTATATACAACTATAAATTGGAGAAGGAAATGGCAACCCATTCCAGTATTCTTGCCTTGGAAATCCCATGGACAGAGTAGCCTGGCGGGCTACAGTCCATGGGGTCGCAAAGAGTTGAACTAAATAACAAACAACAATTATAGCTATAAAAATACATGACTTAATTGTATGATATTCTTTTGGATATATGGCATTGTATCATACTCATTGTGCCACAATTTGATTTTTAATTTAAATAACTTTAATGATGTTTCCATATCAGTACATGTAAATTTACCTCCTTCTTTGAAACTACTGTGAACTATTCCACTATATCTATTTACCATGCCTTACTATAATTTTTCCGTATACATTTAGATGGTTTTCACTTTTTTTCCTGCTACAAATGAAGCCTCAATGGACGTCTTGTACAAAGCCTCTGATGCATATGTGTGTTTCTGTATAGTCATACCTAGACGTAGAATTGTTAGATCAAGTAGTCTGCATGTTTTTAATTTTAAAAGCTACTGCTAAATAGTTATAGCTAAATATTACAAGCCAATTAAAAGTTTTTTCTTCCAATAAAACTATTGTTAATAGCAGTATTTAGTGAGAAGAAAGTGATCGAGTATATTCCTTTTTAAAATTTTTACTTATGATACAACAATTTAAGGACTTCCCTGGTAGCTCGCCTGGTAAGGAATCTGCCTGCTACACAGGAGATCCTGGTTCAATTCCTGGGTTGTAAAGATCCCCTGGAGAATGGATAGGCTACCCATTCCAGTATTCTTGGGCTTCTCTGGTGGCTCAGGTGGTAAGGAATCCGCCTGCAATGTGGGAGACCTGGGTTTGACACCTGGGTTTTGAAGATCCCCTAGAGAAGGGAAAGGCTACCCACTCCAGTATGGCCTGGAGAATTCGATGGACTGTATAGAAGAGTCAGACAGGACTGAGTGGCTTTCACTTTCATAATGTTAAAAACTCTGGTTCTAGATGAAGATGTTAGGCCGCAAAGGTGGACTCAAAGGGAAGTAGTATATGGTCAGCTGTACTGACTGAATAATAATATTCATTTTTAAATGTCATCCACCAACTGATCCTAGTCTTTTCTTAAAGCTTAACTGGAAAACGTCCATTTCCCCTTGTATAAATATGTTTTCCTTTTGAAGTAATCAGAACTGATCACAGTTTCTGTATTTTAACAAATTAGACTCAAAAGTTTGGTAGCTTGTCTCCAAGATATGGGCACCATCAATTCCTTCCCTCCTTGTAGATGCAAGTCATTGCCCTGTTGTGATAAGGAGTCTATGCTTTCATTCCCTTGAATCTTTAGCCAGCAGAATACAGTAAAAGTGAAGCTACTCGGCTTCTGAGACTTGGCCATCATAAGCCTCTTGGATTTTATCTGCATCTCTTAGAACACTGGCTCTGGGGACAACCAGCCACCATATGTTAAGTCTGACTACCCAGAGACTCCAAGCCCAAACAATCTGCATGGACAGAGAAGGAAAGAGATGCCTGGCCGGCCCTCAAATGTTCTAGTCAACCTCGCCCAGATAACAGACATGTGAATAAGAAATCTTCAGGTGACTTCAGTCCTGCTCAGCATGGACTTTCAGTTGTGTGTGAAACCTCCAAGTGATAACCAACCAGTTGAGGCTGTCTACATGAAGAACTGTCGGAAATACTCATAAGTTATTTTAAGCTACTTAGTTTTGAAGTCATTTGTTATTCAAAAATATTATGTAGAGCAGAATTCTATTGAAACACCTTATTTGGAAGACTTTTCAACAGGTTAGAAATTTTATTACCATGTTTTCATTCAAGTGTGCAAATATAGTGTTTTTTATGGGGATACTCATAAAGTTTTTAAAGAGTCATGATACTAAAAAATATTTTCAAATATCTATTCCCAAAGTCTCTTTCTGTGACAAAAGTTTTAATTTAAAAAGCATCTTTAACCATTTATTGTTTAAAATGCCACTTTTCCTCATAGGAAAAGTTTTGTAAATACAAAAATTTCCCCTGAACTATTGGTTAAGTGACATGCTAAGTTCCATTTATTTACTTTTTTAAAATTTTTATTGTGAAATAGTTGTGAGAACAATACAAAGAACTCTTATATAATCTTCATATAGATTTCTCCCAGTTATTATCATTTTACATGTTTCCTTTATCAGTCTTTCTAACTACCCTTACACTGCTTTTTTATGAACTGTCCAAGAGTAAATTGCAGATATGAGGCTCCCAAAGTTCCCCTGGAGAAAGGAATCACTCCAGTAATCTTGCCTGGAAATTCTGTCCCCTGGACAGAAGAGACTGGTGGGCTACAGTCCATGGATTTGCAGTGTTAGCCACTAAACTAAAACTAAATACATCTAAATTCTTCAGTGCATATTCCCAATGAACTAGAACATTCTCTTCCAAAGTCATAGTGCAATGCTCAAAACCAGGAACTTAATACTGATAGAACAGTATTACCTAACCTGCAAGCCTTATTCAAATTTCACCAATTATCCCAGAGGAGCCTACCTTTGTTGGGTTCCCTGGTGGCTCAGACAGTAAAGAATCCACCTGCAGTGTGGGAAACCTGGATTCCATCCCTGGGTTGGGAAGATCACCTGGAGGAGGGAAAGGCTACCCACTCCAGTATTCTGGCCTGGAGAATTCCATGGACAGAGGCGCCTGGTGGGCTACAGTTCATGGGCTCACAAAGAGTCATGGCTGTGTGACTTTCACTTTCACTTTCATGGCAATAATGTCCTTTTTTTAGCAAAAACTAAAATAATAATTCTACCCAGGATCTTATTCAGAGTCATACACTGCAGTGACTTCACGTGTCTCTCTGTCTCTTCTACTCTGGGCCAGTTCCTTAGTCTTACTTTCTTCCTCGTGACCTTGATATTTTTGAAACATTCAAGCAATTTGGATTTGTTTCTTCCTGATTAGGATCAGGATATACATTTTTAGGAGAAATATCATTAAAGTGATTATTTGTCCTTTTCAATGCATCCTATCAAGAGGAGCATGATGTTATTTTGTTCCATTTGATGATGTTAGCTTTGATTACTTGATTAAGGTGGTATCTGCCATGTCTCACTACTGTAAACTTACTCTTTACTTTTCCTTTTGTGTTTAATAACATTGTGTGGAGAGAGAGTTCTAAACTAAGCCAAAATTCTGTTCCTCAGGAAATAATCATCCATAGTATTAGCATCCATTGATGATTTTTTTTTTTGGAATCAGTTATTACTATGAAGATTGGCAAATAGTGAGTCAATTGTTCTTGAGAGCTTATATTCTTGTAAGCAGATCATTTGGTAACTTTAGTGCACTCAATCTAATTTTCAATAAACTTCTTGATAATATTTCAGGTTTTCATAAAATCTTGTTACATTTGTGAGATTTTCCTATTATATGAGGTCAGTCACATTATTTGCAGTAATTATGTTCTTTTAAGTCACCAAACACTAAACTAGCAAATATTAAACTCTAGCTCCTAGGGGAAATACACAGTTAGATTCCTATGAGCCTTTAGTCACAATATTTTTATCAACCTATTATATGTGTATTTCTGTTTAAACAGGGCTTCCCATGTGGCCCTAGTAGTAAAGAATCTGCCTGCAAATGCAGAAGATGCAAGAGACGTGGGTTCAATCCCTGGGGTAGGAAGTCCTTGTAGGAGTAAATGGCACCCTACTCCAATGTTCTTGCCTAGAAAATTCCATGAACCCAGGAGCCTCTCGAGATGCAGTCCATGGGGCCACAACTAGTCAGACATGACTGAGCACACTGAACACTGTTTAAACAGCACCGCAATTTATGCCTTAACAAAGCTTATCTCACACATGTTTTCTCTGGAAGTCACATCACAGCCTTCTTGCACTTAGGACCAGCTGATAGCAGTTCAGCATAGTAAAATCACCAACAAATGCACAAAAATAAGAAAAACATGGCAGTAGATAATCCACTGAGAGGAAACTTGTTCACAGTATAAAATCTAAAACAAGAAGGCAGAACCTCGCCTCTGTCCATCTCCTCTGGGAACGTCTTCATTAGGCAACTCAAATTTTTGGTTGCTATGTATATGTAACACTCCAAGTAGAAATAGAAGAAGTGTAATAACTTCCTTCTTTTTAAAATATTTTCTTATGCTTTTACTTTTAGTATTATCTCCTCTATGGTGCCTTTGCAAAACTTTGTTGAATTAATCATCCATTTTCAAAGGTATCATTTAGTTAAAATTAGATATGATAGTGCATCAGTCTGCATAACTAGATTGTAAGCTGTAATTTATCCACCATTTAAAGAGGATAAATGAATGGAGGCACCACAGTGAATCTTTTGCCTCCTGTAAAACACCTCACATGTACATACCATACAAGATTCTCTGACATATGTAAATGAAGTGATATAAATGTATTAATCCACATAGTAAATATCATAAAGCTAAATTCTTTATTAATTTATTAGATAAACATAAATTTACATGAAGACTTTAAGAGTTGAGGAAGGAAGTGAAAAATGTGGAAGTTTTTCTTTTTCCCCTCATATCCTTAAAAGTACCAACTTATCCCAAAGCAGGAATCCCAAGGCCATAGTGAGTGATGCAATACAAAGATAAAATTTACCCATCAACCTGAAGCATAAAAAATGTGTTTAAAGACATATGTAAAAATTGTTTTCAGGACTTTAGGCAAAAAAAGACACTAATCTAAGAGCTTGGAAACAAAGATGACTTCTTTGATGGCCCCTGCTTACTGCCTGGAGAGTTTCTTGTTGTGGTGTATAGAAAAGAATCCAAGTCTCTGAGTTGAGAAGATATTAGGCAGGGATCTAGTGAGGTCAAGTTGTCTAGAGTTCACAGAAAGAAAATACCAGTGAGGAGGGAACTTCATCAAGAAAGAGCTCCTGATTGATTACTTTTGATACTTTCTATTACTTTGACTTTTCAGCTCAGTACTGATTATGCATGTGTAAAAGAAAACTATCTGAAATCAGAGAAGTGCTCAATTGTAAGAATCAGAAGGAAAAATCCAAAGAGTTCATAGATGGGGACAAATTTCTGTTTCTGCTAAGCAGAGTAAAACAACAGACAAAGAAAAACCCTAATAACTCATGGAGCATTGTGGAGACGACTCAGAGGGGTTCTATCTCAGTGGAGGAACAAAATTAACCATAGACTGATTAGACTTGATTTAGCAAAGCTTAAAAACAAGACTGAAAAGGACCAAGCTGTTTGTGAGTAACTTGACTGAATCCCAGAATAAGCTCGAGAATGTTCATAAGAACATAAAAACTTCTAGGACCCAATAAGGTACAATTTGCAATGTCTTACATACCATAAAAAAAATTACCAAGCATACAAAGAGATAGGAAGATATAACACATATTGAGGAGAAAAAACAGTTAATCAAAACAGGCCCAGAAATAACAGAATTTGTAGACAAAGATATCAAGAATATTAAAATAATTATTAAAACTGTATTCCATATACTTAAGAACTAGGCAAAGATTGAAAAAATTAAATATAGACAAAGAAATGTAAGGAAAATCCAATTCAAATATGTAGAAATAAAACTGCAATATTTGAGATGAATGAAAAATATACAGGTTAGATTTAATATCAGATTGGATACAGAAAAAAAAAAAAAGACTGGTGAACTTGAAACTATCCAAAGTGAAACACAAAGAAAAAGACACGAAAAAAGTTAACAGAGCATCAGTGAGCTATGGAACAAGTTCACTTAGTCTGTGTATATGTAATTGGAGTATTCTAAAGGATGGATGACAGGAAAAATAGTTGAGTAAATAAGTCTAAAAATATTCCAAATTTGATTTTTTAAAAAATATGAATTCACAAATACAAGAATTTCAATGAACCCCAAGCACAGGAAACATGAAGAAAACCACCTAGACATATCAACATTAACTGCTTAAATTAGCAATGTAGAATAAATATTAAAAATAGCCAGGGACAAAAAGATGACAGCAAATTTCTCACTGGAAACAACAAAAGACAAAACACAGTAGAGTAACACTGTTAAAGTGCTAAAAGGAAAAAACTGCCAATCTAGAATTTATATTCAATGAAAATATATATTCAAAATGAGGGCAAAACATTTTTAGAACACAAAAGCTAAAAGAATTTTTGCCAGTAAACCTGTATTATGAGAACTTTTGTAGGAAATCCTTTAAGAACTAGGAAAAAAATACTAGAAATGGTATTTCTAACAAAACTATACTCAGAATTATGTATATATGTGGGTAATTATGTGGGTATATATGAGATTTTTTAATTACTTAAATATCTTTAAAATATAATTGACTATTTAAGGAAGATAAAAATAACAACATATTATGTGGTTTATAACATAGGTAAAATAAAAATGTATGAAAATAGTAGTACAAAGGCTATGAGGGGATAAATGTTAGTACACTCTAGTGAAGTGGTTGTACTATATGTAATATTGTATATCACTTGAAGGTAGACTATAGTAAGTTAAAGATGTACTATAAACCTTAATTCAACCATTAAAATATGAAAACAAAGAATTATAGCTAAGTAAACAAAAGGGATATCTCTTTTACAGTCACAGGATTTTAATTTATAGAGGTGATGCCATGTAGAGAGTAATGCCGTTGAAAGTACATTTTTTGCTTTGCCCCCTAAAGATACCAGTCATCCAAAAATATACAAAATAAAAAATAAAACTAATACAGGAGATAAAATGAAATCATAAAAATACTGAATCCAAAAGAAAGTGAAAAGAAAACAAATAACATAGCACAACATAAAGCAAATAGAAAGATTTTTGCTTTAAATCCAAATATATCAATGATGGCATTTACTGGAAGTGTCTAGATATCCTCATTAAAATCTAGAGCTTATCATATTGGGAAAATTAAGATCCAACTATATATGCTGACTTTGCAAAAGCTACTTTAAATGCAAGGAGCAAGGCAAGTATGTCTAGTCTAAACATTTCTACTCAATATTGTAGTACAGAGGGTTTAGCAAATGCATTAGTTCCAGAATGGAAAGAAAGAAATATAACTTTCACAGACCACATCTGTATGTAAAATCTTCTAGAATTCAAAAAAACAACAAAAAAATTATCTGAACTAAACAGTTGCATTTAGCAATGTGATAGGACAAAAGATCAATGTGTAAGAATCTGCTTTATTTCTTTACAGTGAAAGCAATCTGAAAATGAAAATTTTAAAAATTTAATTTACAATAGCATCAAAAAGGTTAAAATACTTAGGGATAATTATGACAAAAGACATGCAAGATCTGAATCCTTCAATCTAGCAAACATTACTGAGTGAAACTGAAGATGATTTAAATAAATGGAGATATATACCATGTTTATGGATTGGCACACTTGGTGTTAGGAGAGCAATTCTTTCCAATATTGATCTGAATATTCAGAGCATTCTCAGTCAAAATCTGAGCAGAATTTTATTTATGGAAATTGATAGGTTGATTCTAAAATTCAAATGGAAATAAAAAGGACCTAAAATAGCCAAAACAACTTTGAAAAAAAGGAATAAAGTTAAAGAACTTTTACTACCTGACTTCAAGACCTAGGGTAAAGTTACAATAATCAAGAAACTATGATACTGTTGTCAAGATAGACAAATAGAATAATGGAATAGAACAGATAATCTAGAAATAGGCATACACATTTATGGACAACTGATTTTTGAAAAGTACAAGGATAATTCAGAAGAAAAGCAATAGTCTTTTAAATAGCACTATCTAGTGCTGGAACAAATGGCTAGCACATGCATAAAAATTAATGTTGATCCATACTTTACCATATTCAAAAATTAACTCAAAGTGAATTATAGACCTAAATGTAAAATCTAGAACTATAAAATTTCTAAAAGAAATCATTTGTAACTTTGGGCCAGGGAAATATTTCTTAAGTACAACACCAAAAGCATAATCTATAAGAGAAAAGATTAATCACTAATAGTATACACTCTTTCTCAAATATCTTTATAATGAAGGGGTTGTTTTAAAGGGGATAAAAATCTGGTAGAGATTAAAGAAAAGAGTGATGAGTGAAATTGTGGATGATGGCATCCACAATAAGAGATTTGAGCAGTGTGCTTTGAATTAGCACATGAAGGAGACATGGGAGGTGGCTTTAGATACACTCTCAGCAAGGACACTGGGGAAATTGATCAGCTTTGAATAAGCTACTTGTGTCAGTAATGAAACATCTAAGCCCTTTATTGAGAACTAAATGTGCGTTATGGAACTGGCTTACATCATCTCATTTAATTCTTACAATTAGTTTATGAAGTGGCTATTTCAATTTTCATTTTACAGAGGCAAGAAATAGGCTCAGAGAGGAAAGAGCTTTGCCCAAGTAGGACTGCTGCTACTGCTGCTAAGTTGCTTCAGTGTGTCCGACTCTTTGCGACCCCATGGAGAGCTGCCTACCAGGCTCCTCCATCCATGAGATTTTCCAGGCGAGAGTAATGGAGTGGGGTGCCATTGCCTTCTCCAAGTAGGGCTAAGTGGGTTTAACTCCAATGCCCTCATTCTTCAACACTCTGTTTCTAGGATGGGGTCATGCCCATACTGTATTGATAGTCAATGGCAATAGAATGATCTGTATTCAACTGTTTGAGTTTTTCAAAAGTTAATCTTCTCCTATATGAAAACACAAAATAATGACTGCTGCTGCTGCTGCTCAGTTGCTTCAGTCGTGTCCGACTCTGTGCGACCCCACAGACGGCAGCCCACCAGGTCCCCCCTTCCCTGGGATTCTCCAGGCAAGAACACTGGAGTGGGTTGCCATTTCCTTCTCCAATGCATGAAAGTGAAAAGTGAAAGTGAAGTTTCTCAGTCGTATCCGACTCTTAGCGACCCCATGGACTGCAGCCCACCAGGTTCCTCCGTCCATGGGATTTTTCAGGCAAAAGTACTGGAGTGGGGTGTCATTGCCTAGAGGCACTGAAATAGGCTCCCTGAGCTTGCAAAATGCACAAAAAGGCCAAAAAACAAAAGGTTTTCAACTACTTTTAAATAAGCAAGTAAATCTTGTGCCAATATCATCCATCTGACTTGGTCTTAAATAAATATGAGTTTATTATTTAAGGATAAATAATGAGCTATAAGTTATTTTTACAAGTATAAATCATTCACAACCATCCTCTTTTGTAAATGATCAACTCCACCTCTCTAAAAGTCCTGGGCCAAAAACTTTATGTTACTAGAGATTAAATTCCTTCATGAGTAGGCGAAAGATCAAAATACATTGTGTTTTTATTTGGATAGTCTGGGAGTATTGAATTTGTCCTTTTCTTATCATTAACATTCATCTCTCTGGATCATCCACTTCTCTTTGAACTTGAGAAACAGGAATTTGATATCACACAGTATTTAAATCAATTAAAACATGAACCTAGACAGAATCAAATTATTCTTGGAGTTAACTATAATAAGTCTTTCATCTTAATAAAGTTCAGTTCAGTTGTTTATTTGGAAAATGACCAGCTTCAACACTAACTTTCCAGGGTGCATGAATGTGTTTTCCTACACTCACTAATACTGTGTTCTACTTTCCAAAGACCAGAAATGAACCAAAGGCATTTAAGCACTTCCCAACAAAAGGAAAAAATAGCTTTGTTTTAGAGATTAGAAATTTCAAAGAACTTTGCAAAAAACTTCCTAAATCTTCTTGATTCAGCACAAGTTGCACACAGTGGGTATTCAACAAATTTTGTTGACTTATGATGCAGATATGGCTGTGAGTGATTGCTTTGAGCATTAACTAAATACAATGATTTCTCCCAAGAAGGGATGATGTTGGGCGCTATCAGTAATAGAGCCAGAAAGAAGTTCATCAGATTCCATTTGGTCTTATTTTGGTTTGGCTTCATTTTGTAACCACAAGTAGGGTCCGACTGCTCACCACTCGAAAAGCCAGTAAAGAGGCCAGGCTGGTGGAAAGGCAAGTTTGCCTTATTTTGGATGCTGGCAAAGGGGGATGGGAGTGGATGCCTGTCCAAAGGCTGACTCCACCTCTTCCAACAATCAGCGAGCAAGAGCTTTAAAAGAGGAGTGTCAGAGGTGTATAGACGGAGGGAGGGTGCTACATGCAGAAACAGCACAGTCACCTCTGATAGTTATTTTGTCATTGGTCATTGGTAGTTTGACCAGCATCATTTTCATTATTTTAAGTTTAGTTAATCTTCAGTTCCAGGCTTCCTTGGTGGCTCAGATGGTAAACAATCTGTCTGCAATGTGGGAGACCCAGGTTCGATCCCTGGGTTGGGACAATCCCTTGGAGAAAAGAATGGCAACCTATTCCAGTATTCTTGCCTGGAGAATTCTATGGACAGATGAGCCTAGCCAGCTACAGTCCATGGGGTCGCAAAGAGTCAGACATGACTGAGTGACTAACACACATACACACACACAATCTTTAGTTCCAGGGTTGGTTTGTTCCCGTTTCCTTGAGGCCAGTTCTCAGAATTATAGCAGCTTATGGTGTGGCTTGCCAGGTGGCATCTGGAAAAGAATCTGCCTGCCAATGCAGGAGATGCAAGAGATGTAGGTTTGATCCTTGGCCAGGAAGATTCCCTGGAGTAGGAAATGGCAACCCAGGCAAGTATTCTTGCCTAAAAAATTCCATGGACAGAGGACCCTGGTGGGCTTTAGTCAGTGGGGTTGCAAAGACTCAGACTCGACTGAGCACACAAACGCATACCATGGCTACAGCCTGGTCATCATGTAGCTAACTTCTCCACCTGGAGGGGGTTTCAGGAAGACTGCCCACAGCATATGGCTCAGAATATTATCTATGGCCCTTGCAAAGGAGCTAAAGGTCTTTGACTGTGCTTACTGACTAAACTATTATGATTTGGTTTCTTTTGATGGTTTGCTTCTGCATTTTCTCACTTCTCTGATTAAGCTTATTGCTTGACCAAAGGCAGGAAGAGGGCATGGGGGGATGGAGGAGAAAGGACCATAGGGTCCTGCTCTTTTTCAGTTTGGTCTGGTATGGAACATGCAATAATATTAATAATAATATTAATGACATTAATATTATTAATTAATAAAATATTAATAATAGCTCATATTTTAATGATTTTGAGTTAATCATTAATATTTAGCATATTTGTATCTAAAGTTTTCTATTTAGATAATTTCTAAATTTAAAAACTACATGATTATAAATTTTTCATTTGAAAAAAATTATTGAATCCTTTCTAAAAAAAGCTGAATGTCCTTGGACCTTTATCCCTGATCTAGCCTTTCCTCACTCACACACTTGATTTCTTTTTCTCCCATTCTTCAGTACAGAATTTTTGCCTCTGCTTCTGCTCCTTCTCCTCATTTTTCCTTTCCTTCCTCTGTTACTTACACTCTTTCAAACCTCTTTACAACCTGGTACTACAGTGTAATGCAGTAAGTACAGTTCTATAATAAAGTCCTATGAATCAGTAGTAACATCTTGCTGTTGATGGAGGAGTATTAAAATGTATTCTTTGGTTCATGGGAAGAAAATTCTCCCTGGCTTGGAGGTTCACATATTTATGATTTATTGGGTCAAATCCCCTTTTCTTTAACTGATCTTATGAATGGGTTCAAAGAGTGCATATTCCAATGACCGAAATAAGAACAAGGCATATACACTAAAAAGGCCAGCATGACATGGGGAAAAAAAAAAAATCAAAGGGAGACTTTATTCCTTAGAATTAGAAGGAAATTGATTCCCTACTCTGAATCTGTGACTTTGATGGTACCATACCAATAGTCCATTTTCTATTTGAAATATATTTAATATTGCCAGAGTTCTTTATTTTGAGGTAAAATTTTTAAAGTGCATGTAAATACACTTTGTGAAATAAAAAGACCTATACAAATGTTTTGGGTGGGTTATCATTAATACAATGCATGCTGTCTCTTCCCTCACCAACATTGGAATTTCTATCTTCTTGTTTCTATTGTACAATTTTAAAAAACAAAGTTAATGTAACACAGGTCCAAATATTTGTGTATTAGTGAGTGATGGTTTTAATACTTAATCATTTAAAAATATTATAAAGTCACCTTGGCATATCCTCCTTGCTCAGTGTGTAGCATATAATAAATATTTCTTGAATATATTTAAATTATTGGATATAAGGCACATCAGGGCCCTACAATCTGATTACCATTCTAAATTCATTATAATAGCATCTTTTACCTCCACAACATTCTATTTTTTCATGCCTGTGATGATGGATAGTGTGGAAATACTCAGGACTGAGACATAAATTTCAGAGGAACTGTTGTTATTTATGGACAGATTTCAGGAATTCCAGTTGTCTTCTGTTTGGCTTGTACTTAAAAAGAAAATCTAACTCAGTGAGTAGAAAGATTTTCAGGCAACAATATTCTGGGGTTTAGACTCATCTATAAAACAAAAACCATTCATGCCTGGAAATTATTTATATTTCTTTAAAAAAAATTCAGTTGGAAAAATAATTACTTGGGAAGAGCCCTTGGGAAATAGAGCCTCACCTTGATAGAGAGTTGATATTCTATCTCATCTGTACCACTGCTTGAAGAAAGAAATAAAGGGTGAACATCAATGGAATATACCCCCAGCCAAAAAAAAAGAAATGGTTTTCTGTGTATGGAAAGATGCGAGTCTGGGCTCACTGAAACCATTCCTTTTATATGCATCTCAGCTATCTGGGGCCAGTATCCTGTGTTTTACACATCCTGAGCTCCCTTGGGCTCACTGTAGGGAGATGCCAGTGGCTGCCAGATCACAGGTATTCTTCTGGAGTGCCTTTAGGGCTCAGGAACTCACATTGGAGGACTGCAATAGCTGATCACTGTGACATCCTTCTTTACTGATATGACAGGAAATATTCCATTTTTCATGGTGCACAAAAGGTGGCTGAGGAGAAAGGCTAGATAGTTTCCCAAGGTGAACTATCACAAATGGAACAAAGAGAACATAGGGACTCTTTGGTGTGCAGACCACTGGGACTCTTTGGTGGTGTGTCCACACTTGGGACTATGTTGAAGACTTGGCAAGTCCTTGCTGAATCTACAGAATAAGAGAGCCAGCTTGGGCCTAATCAACTTGAGGAGATGGTCAAGTTCCCCAGAGCAATCAGTTGTGCCACCTCATTCATGATAAGAGAAGAGACCACAGCTTATCCTAATCATGCAGGCTCCAGCTACTATGCCAGTGCCCAGTAGAACCAGATGGCACCATTTCCTCATCCTCTAGCCCCCAGGTATTAGAAAGCTGTGGAGATCAAGCATTCAAACGTCTGGTTTTTCTAGCTCTTATTGCCAGGAAGCAATGGGAAGATCCCCTTCCCCACCTACACAGAACCTCCAGTTTGGGAATTCATAGTAGGGAGAAAAAGGAAAGGTACTATCCTGATAGAGATTGTGACCTTGAATTGAACTTGAGTTAAACCAATAGAGATTGGGTTACTTTCAATTTGGTGAGTTTATATTAGTCAGAAGACTCCAAGAGAAAGATGAGTCTAGTAATAGGAAATTTTAAAAGCTATAATTTTTGCCACAGAGGAGACTTAATGCATAAATTTCAACCCAGTTGTCCTACTTTTAAAGGTCGTCTCTCTCCTTTTCCCTGAGAAATCTTCTGGCCATTTACTTGCCAAGGCAACTGGAGATTTTTCCCACAGATTTCTTCCTCTGGCTTTCTGGGAGTATCTCAACATAACCAGGTTTAGTTTTCCACTTTGTTGCTTTAACCTTTGGTGCTGGCATTCTTGCTAGCCAGGGTCAGAAACCCTCAGGGTTCCTGAGGGTTAGTTGAGCCCCATCTCATCTGGTACTTCAAATTATAATCCACCTTTTATTCCCACTCTTAGGCAAGTCTATTTCACCATTGTGTCCAGATCTAACTAGAGTCTATGTTCACTGAGGGCAAAAACTGTACCCTACAAAAGCAGAGACATCACTTTGCCAACAAAGGTTCATCTAGTCAAGGCTATGGTTTTTCCAGTGGTGATGTATGGATGTGAGAGTTGGACTGTGAAGAAACCTGAGCACTGAAGAATTGATGCTTTTGAACTGTGGTGTTGGAGAAGACTCTTGAGAGTCCTTTGGACTGCAAAGAGATCCGACCAGTCCATTCTAAAGGAGATCAGTCCTGGGTGTTCTCTGGAAGGACTGATGCTAAAGCTGAAACTCCAATACTTTGGCTACCTCATGCAATGAGTTGACTCATGGAAAAGACTCTGATGCTGGGAGGGATTGGGGGCAGGAGGAGAAGGGGATGACAGAGGATGAGATGGCTGGATGGCATCACTGACTCGATGGGCGTGAGTTTGAGTGACCTCTGGGAGTTGGTGATGGACAGGGAGGCCTGGCGTGCTGCAATTCATGGGGTTGCAAAGAGTCGGACATGACTGAGCGACTGAACTGAACTGAATTGAACACATCCATATTCTAAGTTCTTAATAAAAGTGTGTGCATGTCTGTAGTTACATGCTTTTGTCAAATATTAAAAAGTATTTCTTGTAACTTGAATACATATGTACACTCATACCACCACCACCACCACCATCATCACAACCAACATCACCATTTTCCTCACTATTCACAGGTCATTAAAGTTTGGCTTGTTTCAAAGTGTGTTTAGACAGTGTAGTCATTACTTCTAAACCAAGAACTTTAAAGGCCCTAACAATAAGCTAGTTTGATTGCCATTATTATTGATAATACAGGGCTTGTGCTTGTACTCAGGCATAACTACATACAATTATTGTTTTTCTGCTGAAATTGTTGCCTATACAGTTAAATGACAACAACAGTTAGTTTGTAAGTAATTTGTGACAAAGCTTTCTTTTGTTGTGTTTCAATAAAGTAAAACCCTGAGGCTAATTTTACCATCAGGTACATATGACATCACTTCCTGAAAATATATGAACACTGGGGGATTGTTGTTGTTGTTTTAGTATAACAAAGTATGAAATGCCATGAAAGAAATGGCCTCCAGAAATGCACTTGATTTATATCTCAGGAATGTGTGCGAAGGAGAAAGCATCAGTTCAGTTCAGTTCAGTTCAGTCGCTCAGTCGTGTCCAACTCTTAGTGACCCCATGAATCGCAGCACGCCAGGCCTCCCTATCCATCACCAACTCCCGGAGTTCACTCAGACTCATGTCCATCGAGTCAGTGATGCCATCCAACCATCTCATCCTCTGTCGGCCCCTTCTCCTCCTGCCCCCAGTCCCTCCCAGCATCAGAGTCTTTTCCAATGAGTCAACTCCTTGCATGAGGTGGCCAAAGTACTGGAGTTTCAGCTTTAGCATCATTCCTTCCAAAGAAAGGGTTGATCTCCTTCAGAATGGACTGGTTGGATCTCCTTGCAGTCCAAGGGACTCTCAAGAGTCTTCTCCAATACCACAGTTCAAAAGCATCAATTCTTCGGTTCTCAGCCTGCTTCACAGTCCAACTCTCACATCCATACACGACCACTGGAAAAACCATAGCCTTGACTAGATGGACCTTAGTCGGCAAAGTAATGTCTCTGCTTTTGAATATACTATCTAGGTTGGTCATAACTCTTCTTCCAAGGAGTAAGCGTCTTTTAATTTCATGGCTGCAATCACCATCTGCAGTGATTTTGGAGCTCCCAAAAATGAAGTCTGACACTTTCTACTGTTTCCCCATCTATTTCCCATGAAGTGATGGGACCGGATGCCATGATCTTTGTTTTCTGGATGTTGAGTTTTAAGCCAACTTTTTCACTCTTGTCTTTCACTTTCATCAAGAGGCTTTTTAGCTCCTCTTCACTTTCTGCCATAAGGGTGGTGTCATCTGCATATCTGAGGTTATTGATATTTCTCCCAGCAATCTTGATTCCAGCTTGTGTTTCTTCCAGTCCAGCGTTTCTCATGATGTACTCTGCTTAGAGGTTAAATAAGCAGGGTGACAATATACAGCCTTGATGGATTTCCTCAAATAGTTGCTAAACCCAGCAGACTCCAGTTAGCAAGCATTTAGCAATGAGATCCAAACACTTCAGGGCACAAATGAAGTCAATTAACAATAATTTCACCCAACAGTTCTCTGTTCCTCACTCTAAATTTATTTTCCATAAAAAGTTCCCCTAAATATTTCTGAGATAATCCAGGGTGGCTCGAATGAGCTTATTAACAAGTTAGTCAGATCTTTCTTGACATCTCCCAGGCCTTGCTGTAGGGCAATTCCTACCAGACCCACTACCCTGTGAAAGCCAGGCAGCTTCCTTGCAAGGAGAGAAAGCACATGGGCAGGGTCCCCTCAGTCTCCGACCATGTATTCTGTGTCTCACAATCAGAGCTGCTCCTATATTGAAAGCTGCTCTCAGAGACAGGTGACTTCCTTTCTTGCTGGATGTGTTCGTTTACTCTTCAAGAAGGACACAAAGAAATGTTATAAACAGATTTTAATCAAAATCACTTTTTTAGTTTGTACTTAATGTGAATTTTTTCTTAGGATCCATATGGGAGTCCAAGAGCCTGGACTGCAGCTGAAATGAGTGACAGACAGCATTGGGCCAACCTGAAACCTCAACTGAAGCTTCATATCATTGAGAGAAAGAGACTTCTAGCAGAATTGTCACATTAGTTCACCTGGAAGACACTGATAAGTGAAATTCCCAGCCCAGGTCAAGCTAAGACCCTGCTGCACACTGTTTATGGAGACACATATATGTTCCATTTAAAGATAATCTATAAAGTCCAAACTGGAAATATAAAAAAAAATTAACATCAACAGTGGTTTTGTAAAAGGTAAGAACAAATCTGACTTCATATTGGATCTGTCTCTTTTATTTTAACCTTTGTATTCTATTATTTTTGCTTCAAATTAAGAATGTTGCTTCTGACCTGAAATATACAGGATAGCCCATTCTCAAGGCTCTGACATTTAAAGGTATAACACTTATCCATTCACACAGAGATAAAAAATTGCAGAACAGAGAATAACATTTGTCTTGTTGGAGGTTTATAGGAACATTGAGCCCTGACCTACCTGTATACCTGTAGGAACAAAGGATTCTGACACCAAGAAGTTTGCAACAACCAACCACACACCCTCCCCTTTTAGTATAAGTTTAGTCGCTCAGTCATGTCTGACTCTTTGTGACCCCATGGACTGCAGCACGCCAGGCTTCCCTGTCCATCATCAACTCCCGGAGCTTGCTCAAACTCATGTCCATCGAGTTGGTGATGCCATTCAACCATCTCATCCTCTGTCATACCCTTCTCCTCCTGCCTTCAATCTTCCCCAGCATCAGGGTCTTTTCCAATGAGTCAGCTCTTTGCATCAGTTGGCCAAAGAACTGGAGCTTCAGCTTCAGCATCAGTCCTTCCAATGAATATTCAGGGTTAATTTCCTTTAGGATTGGCAGATTTGATCTCCTTCAAGTCCAAGAGACTCTCAAGAGTCTTCTCCAACACCACAGTTGAAAAGCATCAATTCCTCAGAGCTCAGCTTTCTTTATGGCCCAATTCTTTTTAGTATGAAAGAGACCTGAATTCTAATCCCAGCAAGGTAATTTACTGGGACACTAGTACACTGTCTTCTTGGTGCGCTGGCTTTCAGAACAAAGTCACAATTCCTTGCCCTAACAACTCATCTCCTGAATTATTGGGCTGTCATGCAGCGAGTGGAACAAGCTTGGATTCAGTGCCATTTTGCTCAAACCACAATAAGATACCATCTCACATCCATTAGGATGGCTAATCTATATTTAGAAAGGAAGGAAGAAAGAAAGAAGAGGAAAGGAAATAAGTGTTAGAGACACTGAAGAGAAAATGGAATCTCTGTGCAATGTTGATGGGCATATAAACTGTTACAGTCACAGTGGAAAACAATACGGCAGTTCCTCAAAAAAAGTAAAGAGAGATTTACCATATGATGTGGCAATTTCAGTTCTGCGTATGTGCCCAAAAGAATTGAGAACAGACACTTGAGCAGATATTTGTACCCCCATGTTCATGGCAGCATTATTCAAAAGAGCCAGAAGTTGGAAGCAAACCAAGTGACCATTGACAGATGAAAGAATAAACAAAATAAGGCATGTCCATACAATAGAATAATATTCAGCCTTTAAGAAAGAAGGAAATTTTGACATATGATACAACATGGATGAATCTTGAGAACATTCCTCCAAGTGAAATAAGCCAGCCACCAAAAGACTAGAACAGAAAGTAGCTAGAGTAGTCAGACTCATAGAGACACAAAGTAGAAGGGTCGTTGGGGGAGGGACGGGGGAAAGGAGAAATGGGGATTGCAAACTGATGGATTCAGAGTTTTAGTTTTGCAAAGTAACAAGAGTTCTGTGGATGGATGATAGTGATGATAGCATAACAATGTGAATGTTCTCAGTGCTACTAACTATACTTTTAAACATGGTTAAAATGGTAAATTTTATGGTATGTGTATTTTACCAGAAACTTTTTAAATTAAAAATATGTTTTTACAATTTAACTTCTAGTAATGACAGGCTTCCCTGGTGGCTCAGAGGGTAAAGCGTCTGCCTGCAATGCAAGAGACCCGGGTTCAATCCCTGGGTCAGGAAGATGCCCTGGAGAAGGAAATAGCACCCCACTCCAGTACTCTTGCCTGGAAAATCCCATGGACAGAAAAGCCTGGTAGACTACAGTCCATGGGATCGCAAAGAGTCGGACACGACTGAGCGACTTCACTCACTTCACAATGACAGACTAGGTTATTTTGGGCAGATCTTCCCTTCACAACACTGAGAAAGTTGGATTAAAAATGCTATCTATCTATCTATCTATCTATCTATCTATATATATGTATATGTATATGTATATGTATGTATTTTCACTTGAAAGCATCAAAGAGTAACTAAGACATGAGAACTTGCAGATTCAAGATCCAGAATAAAGATGCCAAGGGAGGTAAGATGTGCACATATGGGGCCACTTTTCCCCTCAAGTTGACCACTAATTCTGAAAGTGAAAGTGGCACTTGAAGGGCTGAGAAGCAGGACAGAACTTTTGATAGTCTCACATAAATGGAGGGAAAGAAAATAAAGTTCATGAACCATCAAGGGGGCATAGCTTTGATAGAGCTATGCCTAAAGCTTTAGTTGGGTCTCCAAAAGGCTACTCCAACAAATAAAGCAAACCAGAAATAAGTCATCCCTTAAGAGAATTGAAATCCATATTCTGATTATTTCCACTCCTGCATGGAATGGAATGACCTTCCCCTAGCCTAGCAGCCTTCTAAGAGAAGGAAAAGTAAGTTTTCACGGAAGAAAGATAGTAACATTCAGAGTTTCAAATATCTTTACAATTTATCATTTAAAATGCCTGGCATGCTACCAAAAATAGCCAGATAAAGTCCAGAATTCAGCTGATAATACTGTGCCACACTGGTGTCTTAGCTTTGACAATTGTATACCATGAAGAGGTAAGATGAAAACATTGGGAGAAGCTGAACCTGGATAAGGAATATATGAGAATTCTCTGTATTATGTTTACAACTTCTCTGTGCATCTATATGTATTCAAAAGTAAAAATATTATTTAAAAAATAGGCATATAAGAATACAATTATATATTGAAAATCAACTGACTGGAAACAAAGAGAAAAAGTAAGCAGAAACTGAAATTGCTAGCTACAGACTTGAAAAATATGATGCTGAATATGTTCTAGAGATGAAATGAGATGAAATGTTTTCTGTAAACTGGAAAATATTTTAAACATGGAATTCCTAAAACCAAAAAGTACAGTAACTAATATTAAGAGCTCATCAAATGGGCTTAACATCTTAAGAGAAAGTGAATAAGTTAGATCAGAAAAAATTACTGAAAATGAAGCTCAAGGAGACAAAGAGAGTAGAAAATACACGAAAGAGAGTGAGATATGAGACAAGGTAGAAATTTTTAACTTCTAAGAATTGAAGTTCCAGGAGGAAAGAAAAAAGAAAATTTTAAAGTATTATTTGAAATGGGAGAGTTTGAGAATTTTCCAAATGTAAATAAAGATACTAAATCTTGGATTCAAGAAGAACTCTGTATGCCAAATCAAAAAATAATACCATAAAATTTAAGAAATTTTTCTCTACTTATTAGTCAAAAAGGAAATGCAAATTATAAGTATGGTAAGCTGCAATTCAACAAGGCCCACACTACTTTTAAGCTGATGATAGGCAAAACTGAGGTACTCGTCCACTCTCACATAGAGCTCTTGGGACTACATATTGGGTAAATTCTCTTTGAAAGGCTACTTGGTGATATCTATGAATGCTCACTGTGAAGTATATCGCCTATGGCATAGTAGCTTTCCACACAGGTAATTGTCCAACAGAAATGTACCAAAAGATACGGACAAGCATATTCACAGCAGTATTTTTCATCCATCAACAGTAGAATAGATAAATAAATTGCTGTAACTGGCAATTGATGAACCACATAAGTAACTAACTGAGGGAAAGGGAAGTCTAGACACAAAAGAACACATATGTATTTGGTTTGAGATTTAGAACCCTAGTTACCTTGGAGAAGATGAGGGAACAGTCATTTGGTAGGGCTCCGGGTAACGTTGTTTCTTGATCAGAGTACTGATTATGTGGGTGTGTTCACTTCACAAAAGTTCATCAAGCTGTGCACTTAAGATCTGTATACTTGACAGTATGTATGTTACGTATGTCATGCTTCAATAACAAAATTAAATCTGTTTTGATTGACAGTGGTGTAACACACTGATACACATATGCATACAAACACAAAAGCAAAGCAGAAAACTAAACGAATGTTCACGGCAAAATTGAAAGCACATCTTCAACAAAAGACACTCCCAGCAGAAGCAGGATATATTTAAGTCTTCTAGGTTTGGGGAACTAACAATAGCTAAGCACCCCCTATGCCCCAGGCACTCTTCTCGGGGCTTCTTATATATTCACAGCAAATCATAGGTTCTCTTAGAGGTAAGTTCTTCTTGATTAATTACTAATTCAATCATTTAGCAGACACACAAATATCTTTCACTTTTTAAAGTATACTTAATCTAAGTAGTATATGTGTATGGCTTAAAGAGCCAAATATAATGACCCTCCTCCCCCAAAAGAAAGAAATCTAACAATCTCTGCCTCATGCTTTCTATCCTTCAGAGGCAACCACTTCCAACTTTTTTTTCTTCTGTGGGAGAGAGCAAGGGAAAACCCAAGACAGGTTCTTTTATTACCAGTCTTTTATCACCTAATGGTGAAAGTGACATGCCATAATTTCTGCCATTTACTATTGGTTACATGGACAAATACTAATGGGAGGAGACCCCACAAGAGTATGAGTACCAGGAGGTGGTGATCACGGGGCAGCTTGGAAACTGGTTACTACAGTCTTCGATGCAAAAATATATTCTCTGATTCTGCCAGGCCCTGCATCTTCTCTCTCTGGCATCACCACGTTTTCCTCTCATTTTATAATCACTATGTCCTGGTTCTCTTGCACCCAGCACCAGATGGCCTTAGGATGCTTCCACCCCGCATCCACTCTTCTGCAGCTTCATTTCATTTGACCAGTGGCAATGCCCTCAA
Source organism: Capra hircus (assembly GCF_001704415.2). NCBI lineage: Eukaryota > Metazoa > Chordata > Mammalia > Artiodactyla > Bovidae > Capra > Capra hircus. The sequence goes on from NC_030815.1 coordinate 80,141,936, forward strand.
TGTATCAGTTATTCAATAGTTTCAATATGACTTCTCATGCCTCTAACTCATGAAGATATTTCCTTCTAGGGCTTCTTAACATAATGCCCAGTGTCTTAGTCTGTTCCCGTGGATGGAGGAGCCTGGCAGACTACAGTCCACGGGGTCACAAAGAGTCGGACACAACTGAGCGACTTCACTTCACTTCACTTTAGTCTGTCCAGAATATTGTAACAAAATATAGACAGTCCATAACTTATGATTGTTTAACTCATTATTTTTTTACTTTATGATGGTACAAAAATGATACATGCTCAGCAGAAACTGTACTTTGAATTTTGAGTTTTGATCTCCTTCCTGGCTGTTGATATGCAGTAGGATTCTCTCTCGTGATGCTGAGCAAGGGCCGCAAGCTGCAGCTCCCAGTCAGCCATGCAGTCATAAGGATGAACAACTGATACAAGGACAACCATTCTGTTTTCCACTTTCAGTACAGTATTCAAATAATTACATGAGATATTCAATACTCTTTTTTTGTATATAAAATAAGCTTTGTGTTAGGTAATTTTGCCCAACTATAGGCTACTGTAAGTGTTCTGAGCACCTTTAAGGTAGGCTAGGCTGGCTCAGATGATAAAGCATCTGCCAGCAATGCGGGAGACCTGGGTTTGATCCCCGGGTAGGGAAGATCCCCTGGAGAAGGAAATGGCAACCCACTCCAGTACTCTTGCCTAGAAAATTCCATGGATGGAGGAGCCTGGTGGGCTACAGTCCATGGGGTCGCACTCAGACACGACTGAGTGACTTCACTTTCACTTTCAGGCTCAGCTTATAATATTTGGTAGATGTATTAAATCCATTTTCAACTTGCAATATTTTCAGTTTACAATGGATTTATCAGAATGTAACCTGAAGCGAAGAACTGACTCATTGGAAAAGACCCTGATGCTGGGAAAGATTGCAGGCAGGAGAAGTGGACAACAGAGGATGAGATGGTTGGATGACATCACCAACTCAATGGACATGAGTTTGAGCAAGCTCCGGGTGTCGGTGATGGACAGGGAAGCCTGGCACGCCGCAGTCCACAGGGTCACAAAGAGTCAGACATGAGTGAGAGACTGAATCGAACTGAACCCCATCGTAAGTCAAGGAAGATCTATACCATGAACTTGATGGTTTAAAAACAACAGAAATTTATTTCACACAATTTTTAAAAGGATGAAAGTTCAAGGTCAGGGTGCCTTGATGGTCAGGTGAGGGCTGTCTTCTGAGTCACAGGCTTCTGACTGCTTGGGTCCTCGTGTGGTGAAAGGGGCTAGGGAGTTTCTCATGCCTCTCTTATAAAGGTTCTAATCCCGTTTATGAAGGCACCACTCTTATGACCTAATCACTCCCCAAAGCTCCACCTCTTAATGCCATTTTGTGGGGCATGAGGATTTCAACGTGAGAATTTGTGGGGGAACACAGACGTTCAGACCACAGCACCCAAGTACCTCAACAGATGTGAGAGTGCACTTGAGTTTTTCACAGCAGTATCCTAAATGCTTCAAAATTAAGTCCTCTTCCTCTGGTTGGTGATAACCTCTGTCTCCCTGACTGTCCCTATATCCCTCTGGCTCTGGCTGTGGCTGTGGCTCTGGCTCTGGCTGGTTCTCTCTTACATCTTTCAATAATCCCTCACTCCCCACTCACATCTTATTTTTCTCTTCCCTTAACTGGCTCTGCCCTAAAACTTATTACATTTTCAATTTTCATATTTATTAAATATTTTTATGATTTATTCTGTTTTTAGTTTTTAAAATGGGTGAGTAGAATAACTAGATAAATTGTTTTCATATTTGAACCAGCAGTTATCTTCAGTAAAGAAAAAAGAAAGAAAGAAAGAAAGAAAATTTCCTCTCCTTTCTCTATTGCTTCTTGGTTGTCTTTTCTATAGTATAGGGAAAAAGTAAAGGAGCAAAAATGAGGAAGTCACTGAAAATCTTGTTTGTCTCTTCTGCTCTTTACACAATAATTTCCCTTATTTGTGGTCTTATACTGTTGTACCGAACACTCATCTCAGTTTCTTCATTCCTGAAGAAAACAGCAGTGAACAAGTGTCTCTCATCATGTTCATCATTCATGGAAGAAGAAGGTAGCTAGAATTAACAAGTAACTTTCCCCTCAGTTTGTAGAAGGAAGTACTTGTCACTTCCAACTATTTTGAATGTTTCTTGTGATGTTTATGTCCATATTCCAAAGTAAGGGGCTAAAATGCTGCAGTTTCTTGATTCCAATCACCTTTGAATAATCTTGTCTTCGTGCTATTTTTATCTCCACCCCCCTGCCCTACAAATCTTCCCAGGTAGGTCTAGATGTAAAGAGCTGGCCTACCAATGCAGGAAACATTAGAGACGCCGGTTCCATCCCTGGGTAAGGAAGATCTCCTGGAATAGGAAATGGCAACACACTCCAGTATTCTTTCCTGGAGAGTTCCATGGACAGAGGAGCCTGGTGGGCTACAGTTCATAGGGTCGCAAAGAGTCCTATAGGACTGATGCAACTTAGCACCCATGAGGGCCCCTGCCCTATATATGTTCCACCCTTCTTCCCAATAGAGCTATGTTACATGTTTTTTTAAATAAATGAGCTTTCATTACTTGTATTATCATGGCTCCATACATATTATACACCCTGAACCACATAAATTAGCAAAAAGACATTCTTGTGCAAAATATTGCTTTTCTTAAACTTTTTAGCTTTTTTAGATTTCTAAGAACCTGTTTCTGCACATCAGGCACTTTATCAGTTGTATCTAAGTGTCTGACTGCTTCTCACACAAATTTTCAACCAAATCTCTCAAGCCTTCACCCTCCTCTACCTTTAAGTTGTTTCTGGTGCTCAAATTCCTGAGACTTTTGTGAGGTTCCACGGCTGTAGAAGGGACAACCTCATGAGAATGCCTTGATGTAGAAGATGCATGGTGCAGCTGGACCTCAAGGGATCCCAGGTGCGCTTTTTGGGTAGATGCTTGAAGGAGGTCTGGGCAGTCTCTGGTGTCACCTCGACCGCATCTCTGGGGTTCCTCTGGGCCCTGTCTCCCACTTTACTCACCCTCTCTGGCTGTTTGCCCACTCCCTGGAGCCTGGGGCACCCTGTCTCAGGGTCTCTGTGCCAGTGATGCAGATGCTGTGCTACCCTACAAGTTCTTCTTTGTTCTTATCCACTCAGAGTCAGTGAATAAGAACACTGATTCAATCCGTTTTCTCTTTCCTCAATCCATTTTTTGGTAATAATCCTTTCCTGGGACAGTCACTGTTGATCAGTGTAGCTGAAGCGCTGCTGTGAGAATGGGCAGGAACAATGGAAAATCCAAGGACTGGCAGAAGGAGCTACACATTCTCTTGTGTGGAGCTGTGCTGACTTCTTCTCTGTCTACCTGCTCCATCCCAGTTTAGCATTCATCTTAATTATTATTTCTCTTCATTATTATTCACTTTCCAGAGGTTCATATTCAAAGGTGGACGATGAATTCCTTCTCATCTCACATGCATGATTAAACTGAAGAAATTGAGTTGCTAGTCATGATGGTTCAGCAACCAACATCTCACCCCTCTGTGAAGTGTCCCAGTTCCATGCAATCTGGCCTCTCACCTTCTGGTTTGACGTTTCCACCTGATTTTGTATTTTTGTTCCTGGCTCATGTTTAATTTCTAGTAGGCTTAAAAATCTGTATAAGTCGGTTGTTCTCTGCTCAGTTTTTCAGTCTGTCACCTCCAAAGTAACCTCCAGATGTTCACTTATCACTACCTAGCAGTATTTTTTACCATGCAGCAAATAATCCACCTGCAATGTGGGATACCTGGGTTCAATCCCTGGGTTGAGAAGATCCCCTGGAAGAGAGCATGACAACCCACTCCAGAATTCTTGCCTGGAGAATCCCCATGGATAGAGGAGCCTTATCAGCTACATGGGGCGACAAAGAGTCTGACACAACTGAGTGACTAAGCACAGCACAAAAAAATTCCCTTAAATTTTTGAAATGTTGGTTTCTCTTTTAATCAGCTTTTAGGCTAAAAATCTAACAAGACAGTATATCTAACACTTTCCTAAATCAAAACCAATTCTCCCACCACCTGTCTCTCCACTGTGAAGTGAAAGTCACTTAGTTATGTCTGACTCTTTGTGAACACATGGACTATACAGTCCATGGAATTCTCCAGCCTAGAATACTGGAGTGGGTAGCCTTTCCCTTCTCGAAGGGATCGTCCCAATCCAGGGATCAAATCCAGGTCTCCCACATTGCAGGCGGACTCTTTACCAGCTGAGCTACAAGGGAAGCCCCAGAATACTGCAGTAGGTACCCTATCCCTTCTCCAGCAGATATCCCCAACCTAGGAATCAAACTGGGGGTTCCTGCATTGAAGGTAGATTCTTTACCAACTGAGATATCAGGGACATTGGCCTGAAACAAAATAAGCTCCCAAAGTCCTGCTTGGAGGACACCTATACTCTTGCCCCTAATTTTTCTTTCCTTCTTTTCACACTTCACTCTTATTCAGAAAGAGAATCTTGCGTTATTCCTTTTTTAAGCTTAATTTCAGGAAAATGAAGTCACTCAGTCGTGTCCGACTCTTTGCGACCCCCTGGACTGCAGCCCACCAGGCTCCTCCATCCATGGAATTTTCCAGGCAAGAGTACTGGAGTGGGTTGCCATTTCCTTCTCCAGGGGATATTCCTGACCCACAGATCGAACCCAGGTCTCCAGCATTGCAGGCAGACGCTTTACTGTCTGAGCCACCAGGGAAGCCCCAATTTCAGGAAAGGAATAGAAAATTTTCCTCATTGATGTGAAAGACTAGATTGATGTGGAAGACTAGAATGGTAAACTTTCAGTTAAGGAAATATCCCACCTACAGATCCATAATGCAATGGCCTCGGCAATCAACTTAGGTTAGTCTGTCTTGAGGAAGGTAGGGAAGGCCCTTCTGTGTGCCCCTGAGATCTCCTCCTCCTACACAGATGTGTGTGTGTGTGTGTGTGTGTGTGTGTGTTTAAGACAAAGAGATTAACAGATGATTGATTTCAAAATCAGTTACTCATCAGATTCAGTTCAGTTCAGTTGCTCAGTCATGTCTGACTCTTTGTAATCCCATGAATCACAGCAGTCCAGGTCTCCCTGTCCATTACCAATGCCTGGAGTTCACCCAAACTCATGTCGAGTCAGTAATGCCATCCAGCCATCTCATCCTCTGTCATCCCCTTCTCCTCCTGCCCCCAATCCCTCCCAGCATCAGAGTCTTTTCCAGTGAGTCAACTCTTCACATGAGGTGGCCAAAGTATTGGAATTTCAGCTTTAGCATCATTCCTTCCAATGAGCACCCAGGACTGATCTCCTTTAGGATGGACTGGTTGGATCTCCTTGCAGTCCAAGGGACTCTCAAGAGTCTTCTCCAACACAATTCAAAAGCATCAATTCTTTGGTGCTCAGCTTTCTTCACAGTCCAACTCTCGCACCCTTAATATAAGATTTCTTTGTTGCTCATCAATATCCACTTTCAAACCTGTGGGAGGATTGCTTTCCTCCAATGCTTTGAAATTATGCGTGGGAGTGTGCCTTGCTTTTGTTAGTGAAATGTTCATGGAAACAGCATGTTATCATCACTGAGTTTGACTTTCCAGACTACTCTTTCCCTGCTGCTACAGTCCTAGAAGAATGTGCTGATATGCAAGTGAAATAAGATTGAAGAAGCCTGGATTGTTCAACCAAATCATGGCAGGCACTGTCCTGAAGATTTTTCCATACTCATGGAGGATTTTATATGAGGGAGAAATAAAATTCGATTGTGTTAATCTACTGAGATTTGAGGGTTGTCTGTTACTGAAGCAAGGCTTAGCCTCTCCTCACTGCTATCTAAGCTTATTTGGGAGCTCAGAAATACAGTTCAGGTATACATGTTGTGCATGTATGCAGTGCAGTGTGCGTGTTTGAGTAATAGAGTGAGAGAGAAAGAGAATTGATTTATGATGAGAGTTTGATTATAGAATGAGACAAATTTCTCTTTTTTCCCATTTTAATGGGAGGCTAATTACTTCACAATATTGTGGTGGGTTTCGCCATACATTCACATGAATCAGCCATGGATGTACACGTGTTCCCCATCCTGAAGCCCCCTCCCACCTCCTTCCCCCTCCCATCCCTCGGGGCCATCCCAGGGCACCAGCCCTGAGCACCCTGTAGAATGAGACAAGGTTCTTAGCTACTTGATTTTTACCAGTTAAGATTTTATCTGTGGATGGCACGAATGAATATATAAGAACATTTAAATAAATACGCAGCTTACACCAGGGTTTTTTTATACACACTATAAAATGTATTCTTCTGTCTTTGTGCTCTGGTAAATAGATTGCTTATGGTCACTCAGAATTGTCTTCTAAAATCCACAAATGATATTTTTAAAAAGCTTGAGCTAGGTAGTCCATTCAAAGCCCAAGGTGATACTGCATTTTTGATTACCTACTGAGTCATGGACAGTGTACTGTACATTCGTATCAATGGCATAAGCAAAGGCCAGAGCGGCCTTAGTTTTTTATATTTCCTGAGTTTTCTTGATTGCAGTCTAATCCTTCATGTTGTTCCAAAACAGAGTGATTTTTTTAAGGAGAATTTAATTTAATACAAGTCTGAATATCCTCTGGAATGCTAGAAACCAGCATTACTACAGCAACCCTAATGAAAAACACAAGTTCCGTGTACCAGTTTGTGGTCAGAGCCGGCGTTCCAACCCTGCTCTCTCATGGCAGCTAGTACTCGTCCTGCTCCTTTTCCCAGCCCTTTGCTATTCTAGTTAAAGATGTCAGGGGCTGTGGCCCACATGGCATGCTAAACAGTCCACTGCTCACAGCAGGCTCCTCCAGCTTAAGTGCAAAGACTTTGAACTCATAAAACACACCACTACCACCACCACCATCACCACTGCCTCCACCACCTCCCAGTGGAAGTCTCAGAGGATTTCCCATTAATGCCCCTGCACACTGAAGCACATTTGTTTTAAAACATCCTACAAGGGCATATAGATCCACTCCATATATTCAAGAAAAAGAATGAAGCACCTTCCAGAAGAAAACTTGCACAGTTGGGCCAAGGCTGATTCACTCAAATGTTTTATCACCGGTGTGGAATGCCAGTAACAAGGGCAATCATTTGTTTGTGAATTCACGGAAGACTGGACTCGCACACTGGAAAAGGGCTTCCTAATGAATAGCAATGGGGAGACTTGCTGTGTATTAGCATATTTTATCTGCCCTTGTTTTGAAATTAAACAGAGTTGTGGATGAAAAAAGAAGGCACAGACTGCCACTAAGCTGGCTTTTTAGAAAAGTGGCATTTGGAATGAGGTTTAACTATATGGACAAATTCTAAAGTTAACTGTTAGAATCCACGGGCTTGCCTGACATTTTTCCCCTCCTTGCGTGATAACAGAATTTCCTAGTCACTATTATTCTTTCCTAAAGGCTTCTCATTCTTGGATACAATGTCTTTCTGTTTTGTCTGGAGTTGCTTAAAAATAAATCAAGCAGAATTCTGAGCTGGAGTAAAGCTAAATAAAATTTCATTCACTGTCTATTTATTGAACATATACTATCTGCCCAAAGCTATCCTAAGCACCTTGGGGGCAGCATTGGGAATGGAGAATATGTAAATAATTTTAAAATCTTTTTGAAGGAATAGTTCATAAGGTTCAATATCTACCTGGAAGGGAAGGAAATAGATAAGCAGATAGCTATACAGATATAGATACAAATAGATGAATAAAAGGACAAGGTAAAAAGTTAAAGTAGCATGTCATTAAGACCAACAAGTATTCTAGAAGTTCTAAGAAGACAATGGTGAGCATGAGCTGGAATAGTCAGAGAAGGTCTCAAGGGTACTGGTGAGTCTTTGTTTAATTTTGTAAGTTTGGATATAGGCACAAGGGGCAGGCATTCTGAAACTGGGAAGTACTAAATTATTAGCCAAATAATTGATGTGTAGGCTCTGATTGTCAAAGTATAATTTTCTAAAAGTTAAAGGCAAGACTCTCATAAAAATATATAATATACACCTTCCCAAGTTCCACTTATTAATGAGGAAATCAGTAGTATAATACAGTTGACAACAGAATAAAGGAGAAATCAAAGGATATACTATTAATGAGAGTTAGAATACTGAAATAAAGTTGCTAAGTTAAAAACAAAACTGGTTAATGCTATGCAGAATAATAAATCTGTAAATTTGGGGCCTCCCTTTTCCACTGTACAAAGATCTATGCAAAAATCACTTGCAATTTGACAATCTTCACTAATTTAAAGTAACTTCAGCACGTGGGTCCTAATAAATATTTAACTGTAAGTTAAACAAAGGTACATTACCCTAAAGAATCAGATACTCTCTGTTAAAGCCTGTTAGACAGTAATCCAACATGGCACTGAAAGGATCTCTAAGTGCTGTTCTTTTCTTAACAGTATTCAGGCAGAAAGGAGTTCTCATCTTACTTTATCATTTGCCTATATAATGTGCTCATGTGCCTTAACTTCTTGGTTCCTTGGTTTCTGTATTTGTAAAATGCAGATAATAATAATTTTCAGCACATAGAGCTACAGTAGAGATCAAATGAGATAATATATAATGTGTTTGCAAAATACTTTGTATATAGGAAGGGCTCCAGATATGTCACCTACTGCACGTAGAGAAGGGTCTCGAGCAAAACCCCAGACAAGAACAAGCACATTAAGAGAGCACTTCCAGTTGGAAGGGACAATTTATTTTGGGAAAAAGAGAAAGATAAATTGAGTAAAGAGGTTTTTGGTCAGACTAAAGGAAATTAAAATTAAAAAAAATTTTAAAGAGGAAAGACAGAAACACACAGTTTTAAGAAACTTGGATTCTCTCCTAAAGTCAGTTGAAAGATACCAGTAGGTGTTTTGGTTGTTTGTTTGTTTGTTTTTTTTAATGAGCTGCAGAATGACACAGTAAATGTAGATCCTGGGTGAAATTAGCCCAGCTCCTTATAGAGCAACCCAAAGATGGGTGTAGATGGTTAGAGAAGACTTGGAAAGTGGAAAAGGGTTGAGGAGCCAAAGTGGAAGGAGGAATCACACGTGACCAGATTATAAAACTAGAAGATTGTAGAAAGAGTGTTACCTTTGGTATAAATAAGCAACTTAAGAAAAGGAGACCTTTTGAAGTGAAGGGGAGGGATAACATCTTGCAACAGAAGATGAAAATACTGTAGGTCGTATTAGAGAATGAGCAACATATATGTAGACAGTGGGAGACCGGGGTTTGGGTGAAAAATCGATTGTGGAGGTACAGATTTAGAGGTTACCCACACACACGTGACAGCGAAAGCTGTGAAAATCAATGGACTACCTATGTTAGCACTGGAAAAAGGCAGAGGGACAAGAATCATATGTGTGTTCTCTCTTCCTCTTGTTTCCAAAAATTAACTTGGAAACTATGAAATTTTTCATAGTTTTAATTATGAAACTTTTACCCCTTCTTTGTGTCCCTGGATATGATCCAGTGTCTTCTAGTTTATAGTTTATGGAAACTTGAATAGAATTTGTATCCTACTATTGTGTGAAAATTGTATAAATCTTAATTATGTTGAATTGGTTCATAATAATTTTCAGGACTACTATATCCTGCTACTTTTCTGCATATTCATTCTACTGATTGAGTGAGTATTGAGTGAAGTTGCTCAGTCGTGTCCGACTCTTTGTGACCCCATGGACACCAGGCTCCTCCGTCCATGGGGTTTTCTAGGCAAAAGTACTGGAGTGAGTTGCCTTTTCCTTCTCCAGGAAACTTCCTGACCCAGGGATCGAACCCAGGTCTCCCGCATTGTAGACAGATGCTTTACCATCAAACATCTAGAGGAGACTTGGAAAATACAAAACAAAGTTCATATAGTTCCACTATATATTACAATGACTTTTAAAGTAGATAAATTAAGCTTTTTAGTTGGAGTTTCAATATCTATTTCTTTTCTGAGAAACTCAAAAAAGTTTCTTTTTATTGAAACTCCAACTAAAAAGCTTAATTTATCTACTTAAAAAGTCATTGTAATATATAGTTGTTATCATACTTTTGTAATTTAAAAATTAAAAAAGAAAGAGAGAGAAAAAAAAACAGTATTAAAGTGAAAAAACCACAAAAGTCAACTGTTTTCCAAAGGACAAAGTCAATGGGTTATTGATGAGAGAGGAGGGACAGTTTAGTGGAATGGAAGGCAGAGGGCTGATTTACGGGAAAGGAGGTCAGTTCTGCAGAACACCCTCATGAAGGGGATGGTTGACAGCATTTGGTTGACTTCCCCCATTAAACATTAAAACTTTGGGAATGGTGATACATTGGCTTAAATTCACCCTATGGTATAAATCATCAATATGAAAGTGATTCCCAATGAAAGGGTTTGCTAGGAGGATGGAAATACTAAAACAGGGGGGAAATTTAAGTTAAGGAGTTCAGAGCAGGCATTCCTTAGGCTTGGACTGCTCCCAAGGCATCCCTGAGACAAGCATTTGAGTACAAGCAACTTAATTGGGAGGCAGTTCTAGAAAGAACCAGGAGAGGAGTGGACAGTAAGCCAGGGAAGAGAAGAAAGCCAGTGCAGGGTGAATTCATGAGCAAGGTCACGCTGGGGACAACCGGTGCACCCAGGGCTGCTAGGAAGCAACAAGAAGCTATGAAGAACAAGTTTGGGCTTATCCCACTTGAGAGGTGAGTGGCTGGAGTACTTATCCCCTGAGTCTAAGCTGTTGGTGGAGAGTTTAACTCCTCAGTACTTCTGGTCGTCCAGTGCCTACAGTCAGAAACAGCCATCCAGAGAGAGAGAGAGAGCAAGAGCACATGGCCCACAGGAAGCAGCCTTTGTGTGCCTGAGGTCAGCAAGAACTGAGGAGATATGGTGGCGCCCCACCCAGGACTTGAGAGTCAAGGACTGGAGCCAGACTGCCTGCATGCAAATCTGGTTGAAAGTGCTGCTTTTGAAAGCAACTCTGGGCAGTGCTATTGAAAGGGCTCTGACTATTCCAGTTCCACTTGCTTCAAGTTTCCTAAGAGGGACCTCGAAAATCTAAAAAAAATCCAACCAATCTGTTGGGTGTCTAATAGAATTATTACCAACCATGCGTTGGTCACTCACTATGTGCTAGCCTTTCTATATGGGTCAGGACAGGGTTTTCTGTCCCTTGGGTTAGTTAGCATAACTCCTGCAAGTTCTTCTATTAAGACCATTAATAGAAAATGTTGTACTCTACTCCAAAATCCTGTGGCTCCGCAGGTACTTTTTCAAGATAAAGCCAAGAATCGTTGCCATCGCTTAGAGAACCCTGCAATGTTACCATCAGGCAATGACAAATTCACATTGAATCCAGGAGATGCTGTACAACATGGCGTTTCTCTTCCTATCATGCAGGTCCGTGAACCCCTTACCTTCCTCCTCCCTCGTACCCCTCCACCATCAGTCTTCTACCTTTCTATTTTCATGATTCTGGCTCAATTCTGGTGGCACTTAGCAAAGGTGGCTCTATTTCTTCTCTTGAACATCCAGTTCCTTTTAGGACCCTCTCCTTATGACCCACATTCTTCAGATTCTAGGGAAATAATAACTCTTTGGCTTTATTAACTAAAGTGAATGGCAGCATACTTCATTTGATTCTTTAAACCTTGCCCACACCTTTATAGAGGGACCCTTTATTAGCCTGTCCTCAAGTTACTTAATTCTCTTGCTTCCTGCAGAACTCCAACTGGTAGAGGCCCTAAAGACACTGTGGGCAATTCAGTGACAAGAGCCTGCCTTATACTTCTGAGCCTGTCCCTGCTAAGATACAAGCACAAATGTTAGTAGAGCTTAAAACTCTGAGTTTCAGAGTAGACCCTATCAAAGAAGAATGACTGTGCCTGGAGAAAAAGAATTTTCATAGAGGATATTGCGACTTCAGTCCTTTTTCTCAACACATATTGAGAGCCTCCTGTGTGCCAGGCTCTGTTCCAGGCGCTAGGAATATAGTGCAGGAAAACAAAGCTGTTGTCTCATGAAGTTCCATTCTAATGGAAGGAGTGAGTAACTGCACACACACACACACACACACACACACACACACACACATGAAAAAGGCAAGTGCAAATAATGAAAATTAACATTTTTAAAGTACTGAAGATGGAGGAGTACAATTTGAGGTTAGATAGCTAACACATACACTTAAGAATTGATATCTAGGTTGATTGGACATCTTCCTTAGCATAATCAGGACAGCCACTTGACAGCTCTTAAAATTATTGAGAGTAATTTTGAAGGAGACTGTAGCAATGCATGGGCAGGAAGGAACAATGACTCATTGAATTCTTGATATTAATGTTAAAGGGATTTATAATCCAACCCTCCAAAATCAATTTACACACCTCTTCACCCTCATCATGTGATGTTTCTAGTAATTCAAGAAAAACTTATTAACTGAACTGTGGTTACAATTCTTTCGACTCTTAGGGAGATTGTGACCCTCGTCAAAATGGTGTGAATAAGCTATTACTTGCTTTCCGCAAACAGAATGGAAATAACTCTGGGCCGTGGGTGTGTGAGGTTTTTCTTAGAATGGAATGGTGAGAGTGAGTACTAATGTGCTAATCAACCACTGTTTGCTGGAAAGGCTTTTTGTCAATGAGCTCTGAGAGAAGCAGAATATAGTCACGGGAAGTTCCAAGATGGGGTCTACTTTACGGGAATTGGAGTCAAATCCAAACATTTTGTGGTTCCTCAGTGTAAACTTCTACTCAAACCTTTGGACATCTATCCATCACTGGTCCCGCCTGGAGCCACTGTGACTTTCACATGAAATCCACTGCAAGCTACTAATTATTGTCTTCATAAAAACCACAGTGCAGGCAGTAGCTGAATTCCAAAAATGTGTTTTCTGCTCTCAAGGAATAATAGTGATGAGAGAAAACTTGTAGATGGTTACTGTCCTTATCCATGGGTGTTTCCCCACACATCAACTTAATTCCAAGACTCTCTTTTCTTTCTCTTAATCCCATAGCTACTAGTTTTTCTCATCCCTCATAGCTATTACTGCTTCCCCCAATAGCACTTTGACTGTAACTATGCAGGAGATTGGTTTCTAGAGCAAGCTAGCTTCAGGCCTTTGAGAGTTTATCTCAGTTGACTGGGATAATTTATGGATGAAACTATTTGTCATGATCTTTGTCAAAGTGTTAAAACAGTTATGTATGTCTAATGTGTTTGACTTCTATGGAGCATGTTATATGCCTAATGTAACAATGGAAGCTTGGTAGCATAAGGACTTTTCAACTAAATGATATGTGAAAGACAGTGGGCCTCAGACTTTTGGTCTCACCACTTCACACTCCTAAAATTATTAAGACTCCCAAAGTGCTTTTGTTTATCTGGGTAATAATATCTGTTGATAATTACTATGTCAGAAGTTAAAACAGAATTTTTTGTTTTAATTTACTTAAAAACAGCAGTGAAACCTTATCCTTCTATATAAAAATCACATTTTTATGAACAATAAGTGTATTTTCCAAGACTAAAAAAAAAAATTAGTGATAATGTGGCATCATGTAATGGTTTTGTGAATCTCTTTAATTCCATATCTGGCTTCATAGAAGATAGCTGGGTTCTGTTTCTGTTTTCAGTCTGTTGTCTTATCATATGTTGTGTAGCTGCTGGAAAACTTCTGTACACTTGTGAGAGAACAAGAAGGGAGACAGATAATGCTTGACCATTTTGATAGAAATGATTTTGATCTAGTCTCTGGGACTCTCTGAGCTCCTGGAAGACACTTTGAGAACTGTTGTCAGAAGGGAAAGGCGCCATTCTTTGCCAGTTGATGAAACAGGAGCAGCTAGAGGAAGGAGTGTAGTGCACAGGATCTCAAGACAAACTCACTACTAATCCCAAGAAGTGACATGAGATTTGAGGAGTGGCAGGAAAAATTGGGTTCACTTCTGCTTCAACATTGAATCTTTTGGACCTACAAAGACAGATTTCAAATATTGGAGCTTGGTGGGAACTTAAGCTCACATGAAAAAAACTTTCATTGTAAAGAAATAAAATATGTTGACTCAATGACTAGATATTGGCAAAGTCCAGCCAACAGCTGGGGTGTAGCCTGAGCACAAAATGATGGGTCCTCAGAAGCAACAGGAGGCATGGAGGGTGTCCCCCAGCCCCCACACGACTTCCCTTTTTGTTTATTGCTGAACTGTTCTCTCTCCAATAGCACTGGGCTCCATCCAGTGAATATATGTTCTGCTAGCCACTTAACAAACTCAAGCTGTGGTTTTGGGCTGATAAATAATTATGTTAATTAACAGGTTGGAGGAAAAATATGATGTTATTCCTGTGGAATGCTCTGAGAAGCTGGAAACACTTAACTGCAAAAACTACATGTGGTGAAGTAACCAATAATTTGCTTAAAAAACCCACATCTGGTTTGCTGGCTCAAAGCAGGGGTTAATAGTCGTTCGAGGGCAGCCAGTGGTGAAGAGGGGTCCCAGGATAAACAGCCAAACCTTCACGGCAGGAAATATGCTTGTTCTGAAGCAAAAGCATTTATGTTGGCTTCTAACCAAGACAAAAAGTGAAAGGAATTGCTTGGTTTGCCTCTTGCTTTCTTCTCTTTACAACATACAGCTCAAGAATGTCTTTCTCATATTTGTACACTTGGAAGTGGGAAAGAGTTAGGAAATAGTCAAGTGAGAAAAAAAGTATATATATATATGTGCATATATATATATATTCTCCAAATTCCTAAAAGGATGCAGCAAAGACATCACAGCACTGAAGAATAGAAAAGTGAGTTTGAATCATACACATCATTATTATCATAATAGATATATTGATTTGATAAATATTTACTGAACATCTTCCTTGCACAAGGCACAAATATGAGTGTTGTAACTAATACACAGGTAATATGTGGTCCTAGATCTCAAGGGGGGAAGAGCTCAGTAGAGAGACTAAAACAAATATACAATATATGCGTAAAACAAATCCCAGAGTGATAAGAGTCATTAAAGAGAGAGAAATAAAATGCTTTAAGAAGTTCAGAAGGAGGACACCTCATCTAAGATGGGACTAGTCTGTGAAGCTTTCCTGTCAACAGTGGTATTTCAGCTGAGGCATAAAAGACAACAAGGATTCCTGCAGATGGAAATAAAGGCAGAATGGTATTGGGAGGGAGAGTATTAGCATACCCATATTACATACAGTTGGAGGTAGAAAATTAGGAGATGGTAAGTAAACTCGTTTGACTAGAATGTAGGAAAGATGCAAAGAGTTTGGGGCAGTTAAGCAGAGAAAAGCCAAAACTGGAGGCTTTTGGAATTGGAATACTGATCTGGCATAGCACTGTGTATGATAAAGTGGAATCGAGCAAATCTGAGGACCAAGATGGGGCTCAGGAAGATAGTCTTGTGATGAAATCATTACAGAGGTGCTATGGTTGACCACCATAGATATGTATGTGATGTGATGACTGATGGGATATGAGTGCCAAGGTAGCTGAACAGTTGAAAGTATTTTCCTAGGCTCCATCTGCAGAGACTAAGGGAAAGCGCTTAAATTTCTGAGTTGCCAAGTAGACATTCTAGCCAGTGGTCAAAAGTTGGATATGGAATCCAGACAAAACTATAATTCAAAAAGACACATGTACCCTTATGTTCATAGCAACACTATTCACAGCAGCCAAGACATGAAAACAACCGATAAATGGATTAAAAAGACTTGGTACATGTGGATGATGGACTACTACTCAGCCACAAAATAAGAAGGAAATAATGCCACTTGCTGGAGAAGGCAATGGCACCCCACTCCAGTACTCTTCTGGAAAATCCCATGGATGGAGGAGCCTGGTAGGCTGCAGTCCATGGGGTCGTGAAGAGTCGGACACACTGAGCGACTTGACTTTCACTTTTCACTTTCATGCATTGGAGAAGGAAATGGCAACCCACTCCAGAGTTCTTGTCTGGAGAATCCCAGGGATGGGGGGGCCTCGTGGGCTGCCGTCTGTGGGATCACAGACGGACACGACTGAAGCGACTTAGCAGCAGCAGCAGCAATGCCACTTGCAACAACATGGATGGACTTAGAGACTGTCATATTAAGTGAAGTAAGTCAGAAGGAGAAAAACAAATACCTTATGATATCACTTATATGTGGAATCTAAAATATGACATGAAAGAACTTATCTGTGAAACAAAAACAGACTCACAGACATAGAGAACAGATTTGTGATTGCCAAGGAGAGGGGAGGGGGGAGGGGTGGAGTGAAAGTTTGGGACTAGCAGATGCAAACTAGTATATACGGGATGAATAAACAACAAGGTCCTACTGTATAGCACAGGGAACTATAGTCAATATCCTGTGATAAAACATAAAGGAAAAGAATATAAAAAAGGATGCATTTATACACATAATTGAATCACTTTGTTGTACAGCAGAAATTAACACCATATTGTAAATCAACTATACTTCAATAAGCATTCTTTTTTCATTAGGATATAAAGGCCAAAACCATGAAGGGAGGGAGTACATTTAGAGGTCAAGATAAGGAAGAGCAGTCATTACCAGGAAAGAATGAGAAGCAGTAACCTTGGGTCCACTGTTACCTTCTTCCAGTTCCCCCAACACTGCATGTCAATCTGAGCTACACAGATTTGATTCTGGCACTGCCCACGATGTGTCTGCTAATGGTATTCCAGTGGCTTCCCATCACTCTTAGGATAGTACCAAATCTCAATGGCCTACATATCTCCACGAGTTCTGGTCCTCTCCTGCCTCTGAAGCATCGCCTTCTTCTGCCCTCTGCACTTCAGCCCCTGTAGCCTTTTTTCCATGCTTGGACCAGCTAGGCTCCTTCCGTCCTCAGGACTTTGACTGTACCTGAGAACATTTTCTTTCATCCTTTTGCCTAGTTACCCTTTATACATCATATACAATTCAGTGTCACTCCTCAGGACCACTTTATACTTCTCTGCCTTATGATCCTTTATACTTTATAACACCTTTTGACCCATTATACTTCTCTGACTAAATAGATCAAATCCTCCTACTAAATCCTCTCTTAGCACCTTATGTTTTCCCTTTCCAGACCTTATCACAGTTGCAGCTGTACATCTTTCTGTAATTATTTGATTCATACTGACTCTACCAAGAAGCTATAAGTTCCTAAGGACAGAGTCACCACTGCTTCTTTATTCTCAGAACAGTTCCTGGTCCTTAGAAGTCTCTAAATGCATAGCTGTTGAGTGAATGAATGTTAAGGGAGGATATAAAAATGCTTTCACCTGCATTATCTCATTTGATCTCCATAACATACCTACAAGGCAGATATGATAACCCACATTTTACAAACAGATAAACTTTACAATACACGTATTGCTGAGCACTAGATAGAAGTTAATGGCAGGCTTTGGAAACACAGAACTCCCATATGAACCAGCAATTCTATTCTTTGTTATATACTCAAGAGAAATGAAAATATATACCACACAAAAGCTTGTATATAAATGTTTATAGAAGCATCATTCATAATAGGCAAAACCTGGAAACAATCCAAATGTCCACCAATTGATGGATGTATAAACTAAACATGGTACATCCATACAATGAAAAGTTGTTCATCAATTAAAAAGAATGAAATATTTTTTAGAAAAGAAGTTAACAGCAGTGTTGTGGCTCTGACTCTTTTCACTATGCCGCAGATCTTGCTCAGGAGCAGAATCCAGGCCACGAAGAGCACAGACAGAGAGGTGATGACAAGTGTCAAATGCCACAGAGGGGTAAAGAGGATGGAGACAGGGTCACTTCACTGATTTGAAATGGCAAATCAGGAATGGCCTTTTAGAAAATAGCATCAGAAAAGAAATGGGGACAGGAATCAGACTATGAGTATCTTTAAGTATGGTGGATCAAGGAAAGCTTTGGGGGTGAGGCAAGATGTGGCAAGAGGATTAGAAAAAGTCTTGCAGTTTGTCCAGATTGAGGCTAAGAAAAATTATTTGGAGATTGAGATTATAAGGAATTTAGGGTAGAATCCGCCCTGGGACAAATAAAAAGTCGAAGCAAAACCATGCTTCATAAACAAGGAAACTGGAACTCTATTCCAAGACAATACATGAAAAATGAAAATGACAAAATTATAGTAATTAAAAGAGTAATTTAAAAAAGAAAATTCCCTGTTGGTTCAGTGGCTAGGATTCCAGCCTTTCACTGCCAGGGGCCACACTGTTCAGTCTTTCACCATGGAACTAGGGTTCTACAAGCCATGTAGCCAGGACGAAAGAGAGAGAGAGAGAGAGAGAGAGAGAGAGAGAGAAGTTATAATTAGAGGTACCATATTCACTCATCAAGCTGGGACTTTTTAAAAAAATAATGATGCTTGATGTTATATTATTATTTACCTTCTGGATATTTAATGGCCAAACAAGCCTTACAGAGTATAAGAACCACCATCCAGAGAGTTTAATAGTCTTCATGGTGGTGGATGAACATGATGAGTGTTCCAAAGGAGGAAAATAATATCAATTCTCTCTTATTTGACAGGTGCTTCTGAGGAAATGAGTGTGAAAAACCATCTGCTGTGCAAAATGCTGTTACAGAATGTGGGAGGAGAATGGATGACATGCTTTCTGGGTGGCAAAAAGGCTGCTTCATTTTAAAAGTACGAGAAACATATAAACAAATAGTAGTCCCAGATGCCAGATAAAAATAAACCAGTGGAAACTTCTAATTTAAAAAATTAAATTAGAATAGTTATAATTCACTGATAGAATCTTTTGATATTCCAATCAAACTACCTGTAAGGATATAGCTAAAGAAAGAAGAACCATCTCATATTAAAACTGATTCAATTTCAATTCAGTTCAGTCGCTCGGTCATGTCCAACTCTTTGTGACCCTATGAACCACAGCACTCCAGGCCTCCCTGTCCATCACCAACTCCCGGTGTCCACCCAAACCCATGTCCATAGAGTTGATGATGCCATCCAGCCATCTCATCCTCTGTCGTCCCCTTCTCCTCCTGCCCTCAATCTTTCCCAGCATCAGGGGCTTTTCCAATGAGTCAGCTCTTCACATCAGGTGGCCAAAGTATTGGAGTTTCAGCTTTAACATCAGTCCTTCCAATGAACACCCAGGACTGGTCTCCTTTAGGATGGACTGGTTGGATCTCCTTGCAGTCTAAGGGACTCTCAAGAGTCTTTTCCAACACCACAGTTCAAAAGCATCAATTCTTCGGTGCTCAGCTTTCTTTATAGTCCAACTCTCACATCCATACATGACTACTGGAAAAACCACAGCCTTGACTAGATGGACCTTTGTTGGCAAAGGAATGTCTCTGCTTTTTAATATGCTATCTAGGTTGGTCATAACTTTCCTTAAAACTGATATTAGAGGCCAACCTACTGTTAGAATTGGAGATTTCCACTACTTTAACTCCACATTGTGGGCTAATGTGTGACCCTTGACCACCTGAAACTCACTACCCTGTCACCTGAAAGAAGAGCCCAAGACTCAGTGGGTCCCCTCTGCCACCCTTCAGCTGAAAGATGAGAGTGCTAAGCAACTTGAAAATGCTCTATTATGGGAGTATCATTTTTTTAAGATCTGCCTTTGTTATCAATAAAAGTGCAATGGCTACCCCCAAAGCAGGCTATCAAAAGGCAGTTGCAATACAGTGCATCCAGGGAGCTGCAGGCCTACTAAGTAAAATACTATGGGAATAGGCTAGTAGCAGGGCTTGCCTTTGTTTCATTGTGTATGTGGGTGTTTCCACTTTTCAGAAGAGCAGACAGAGGGAGGAAAACAAGACCCCTCCTCAGTCCAGCAGAATTTATTAGATGGAGCCTACATGTGAGAGATATTCTCCTAACCTACTAGGGGACAAAGAACAGAGACTGTGCAAGTCAGCACCTCCACCTCCAGCCCAGATAGCCTTCTCTTCACCCTGAGGTAGGGAAGTAGGCCAAACAGAGAGAAGCAAAAAGCTACAAAGCAAGAAAATTGGAAATATCTCTTAAATCACTTTGGAGAAACATCTTATCCAACCAATGAATAGAATACCATTTTTACTTATAAAATTGGCAATAATTTTAATGAAACATTTAAAGGTAATGAGGTTTATAGGAGAGTCCATGAAAAAGACATTCTCATGTACCATCAATGGAAATGTAAATTGCCAGTAACTTTCAGGAGATGATCCAGGTTTACCTACTTTCATCATTGCAGACTTTTCTAAAAATATTTTTTTTATTTTTAATTGGAGGATAATTGATAAACAATGTTATGTTGGTCTCTGCCATACAACATCATGAATCAGCCATAAGTATACATATATCTCCTCCCTCTTAGGCCTCCTCCCACCCACCTTCATCCCATCCTTCTAGGTCATCACAGAGCATCAGGTTGAGGTCCCTATGTTAAACAGCAAGTTTCCACTAGCTGTCTATTTTACATATGGCAATATATATATTTCAGTGCCACTCTCTCAGTTCATCCCTCTGACCCTCTCCTTCCCTCACAGTGCCCACATGTCTGTTCTCTACTTCTACGTCTCTATTCCTGACCTGAAGATAGGTTTATCATTTTGTACCACTTTTCTAGATTCCATATATATGCATTAATATACAACGTTTGTTTTTCTTTCTCTGAGTTGCTTCTCTCTATATAACAAGCTCTAGATTCATCCACCTCAGTTCAGCTGACTCAAATTTGTTCCTTTTTATGGCTGAGTAATATTCCACTGAATATATATACCACAACTGCTTTATCCATTCATCTGTCACATCACTGAAGTCTTGCTTAAACAACCTTATAGCCTAAAATAGAAGAATATTTAAATATTTTTATAAACATAGGTATATAATACTCCTCCATAAGAATGTGGAGTTATATAATGATATGGAGAAATGTCTATGACATAACTGAAAACTTTAAAAAACATAAAAATATTACATATGCATTTCATATTACAAAGTATTCACAATATGACCCCAATTTTTAAAAACACACCAAAAGTATTAGAGATCAAGATGGCAGAATAGGAGGACACTGGGCTCACCCCCCCCCCTCACAAGCACAAGACTACAGCTACATATAGAAAAGATCAATGAAACCAAGAGCTGTTTTTTTTTTTTCTTTAAGATTACAAAATTGATAAAACTTTAGTCAGGCTCATTGAGGAAAAAAGGAGAGGGGGCCAAAATAAAATAAGAAATGAAAGAGAAATTGAAACCAATATCACACATTACACCACAACCATTAGGGAATACTATAAACAGTTGTATGTCAACAAATTAGACAACCTAGAAGAAATGATAAGTTCCTAGAAATATATATCTTCCAAGACTGAATAGAAAAAATAGATAATCTAAACAGATCAATTACTAGGACTAAAATTAAATCAGTAATCAAAACACTGTCAACAAATAGAAGTCCAGGACCAAACAACTTATCAGGGGAATTCTATCAAACATAAAGAAGAGTTAATACCTATCTTTCTCAAACTATTCTGGAAAACTGAAGAAGAAACACTCGCAAATTCATTCTGAGGCCACCATTACCTTGACACCAGGGTAATCAAATTTACCAGGTAAATCAGTGACACTACTGAAAAAGAAAATACACACCATTACCTCTGATGTATATAGATGCAAAAATCCTCAACAAAATATTAACAAACTGAATTCAACAATTTGTAAAAATGATACACCATGATCAAGTTGGATTTTCCCAGATATATAGGTTCATTCCTTCCATGCGGTGCTGGAGAAGACTCTTGAGAGTCCCTTGGACAGCAAGGAGATCCAACCAGTCAATCCTAAAGGACGTCAACCCTGAATATTCACTGGAAGGACTGATGCTAAAGCTGAAGCTCCAATTCTTTGGCCACCTGATGAGAAGAGCTGACTAATTAGAAAAGATGCTGATGCTGGGAAAGACTGAAGGCAGGAGGAAAGGGGGACAACAGAGGATGAGATGGTTGGATGGCGTCACTGACACAATGAACATGAGTTTGAGAAAACTCCGGGAGATGGTGAAGGACAGGGAAACCTGGTGTGCTGCAGTCCATGAAGTCACAGAGTCAGGCATGACTGAGTGACTGAACAACAACTACTACAAGTGTAAGTTCTGTGTATGTGGTTCAATATTTATTAATTAATCAGTGTGATATGCCACATTAACAAAACAAATGATAAAAATCACAATCATTTCTATAGACCAGAAAAAACATTTGACAAAATGTAACACTCATTTATGATAAAAAGTTTTCAACAGAGTTGAAAACATAATGCAGGCCATTTATGACAAACCCACAGGTAACATCATACTTGTTGGTGAAAAACTGAAAACTGTCCTTCGAAAATCAGGAACAGGGCAAGAAATAAAAATGCACCTACTTGCAAATGATAAAACCCTGAAGTCTTCACCAAAAATCTATTAGAATTAATAAATGAATTCAGTAAAGTTGCAGGACACAAGATTAAAATACAGACATCTGTTGCTTTTCTATATTCTAATAATGAACTATCAGACAGAGAAGTAAGAAAACAATTCCACCTACAATTGCATCAGAAAGAATAAAATGTCTAGGAGTACACTTAACCAAGGAGGTAAAAGACCCATATGCTGAAAACTGTTTATTGATGAAGGAAATTGAAGAGGATACAAATAACGGACAGATATTCCATGTTCATGGATTGGAAGAATTAATGTAGAAATGTCCATACTACCCAAAGAAATCCATAGATTCAATGCAATCCCTATCAAAATACCCATGACATTTTTCACAGAACTAGACAAAATAATCCTAAAATCTACATGAAATCATGTGTGTGTGCTGTGCTAAGTTGCTTCAGTTGTGTCTGACTCTTCACAACCCTATGGACTATAGCCCGCCAGGCGCCTCTGTACATGGATTCTCCAGGCAAGGGTACTGGAGTGGGTAGCGTGCTCTTCTCCAAAGGATCTTCCCAACCCAGGGGTTGATCCCACATCTCTTACATCTCCCACATTGGCAGACAGATTCTTTACCACTAAAGCCACCTGGGAAGCCCTATAAAAGACCCCAAATAGCCAAAGAAATCTTGAGAAAGAATAAAACTAAAGGTATCATGCTAGTTGACTTCAAACTATATACTACAAAGCCATAGTAATCAAAACAGTATGGTGCTGGTACAGAAACAGACACATAGATCAGTGGAACCGAAGAGAGCCCCAAATTAAGACCAGACACATTCAGCCAATTAATCTCCAACAAAAAAGGCCAGGATATACAATGTGGAAAAGATAGTTTCTTTAATAAGTGGTATTGAGAAAACTGAAGAGCTACATGTAAAAGATTAACACTAGAACATTTTCTCAAACCACATACAAAAATAAAATGGATTAAAGACCTAAATGTAAGACTGGAAGCCATAAAACCCCTAGAATAAAATAAAGGCAGTGCACTCCCTAAGATAAGCCTTAGCATTACTTTTTTTGGATCTGTCTCCTCAGACAAGGGAAATAAGAGTAAAATAACAAATGAAGCTTAATTAAACTTTAAAAGCTTTTGTACAGTGAAGGAAACCATCAACAAAATTAAAAGGCAACATACTAAATGGGAGGCGATATCTGTAAATAATATATATGGTAAGAAAATAATATCCAAATATATAAAGAGTTCACACAACTCAATATTTTTTTTAAAAATTAATTAAAAACAGGCAGAAGAACTGAATTGATATTTTATCAAAGAGGACATACAGATGGCCAACAGGCACATGAAAGGATGCTCAACATCACTAATCATAAGGGAAACACAGATCAAAACACAAAGATATATTATCTCACACATGTCAAAATGGCTATCATCTAAAAGACAACAAATAATAAATGCTGGTGAGGGTGTGGAAACCATGGTACTCTATGGGTGAAAGTGAAAGTGAAGTCGTTCAGTCTTGTCCGACTCTTTGCGACCCCACGGACTATCACCTATCAGGCTCCTCCGTCCTTGGGGTTTTCCAGGCAAGAGTGCTGGACTGGATTGCCAAAAAACTGGTGCAGCCACTACTTGCGCAGTATGGAAGTTTCTCAAAAGTCAGTAGCTACTATATGTTCTAGTAATTTCTCTCTGGGTATATATCCAAAGAAAATGGACACATTAATTCAAAACGCTATATGAACCCTAATATTCATAGCAGCATTATTTACAATAGCCAAGATATGGAAACATCTTGAGTGTCCATTGGCAGATGAATAAATAAAGAAGACGTGGTATGGAATGGAACATGATGAAATATTGTTGTTGCTGCTGTTATTTAGTCACTAAGTCATGTCTGACTCTTTTGCAACCCCATGACAGTATCCCACCAGGCTCCTCTGTCCATAGGATTCTCCTAGCAAGAATACTGAAGTGGGTTACCAGTTCCTCCTTCAGGGAATCTTCCCAACCCAGGGATCAAACCCACGACTCCTATATTGGCAGACTAGTTCTTTACCACTGAGCCACCAGAGAAGCCAAATGGAATATTACTCAGCTATAAAAAGAATGAAATTCTGCCATTTACAATAATGTAGATGGAACTGGAGGGTAACGCGATTAGTGAACTCAGACAGAGAAAGAGGAATACTCTGTTACCACTTATATTTGGAATCTAAAAAATAAAATGAATGTAACAAAATCAAAACAAACTCACAGATACAGAGAACATGCTAGTGGTCACTTGTGGGGAGATGGAATGAGTTAAGGGAAAGAAGCCTAAGAAGTACAAACTACTAAGTATAAATCAAATAAGATAAAAAGATGTCATGTACAGTACAGGGGATAGAACCAATATTTTATAATTATTTTATTTTTTCATTAAAAACATTTAAAAATTCTTTTTTATTAACAAGGAAACACAAAATTTAAATGATACAATAGACCAGTTATACTTAATTGATATTTATAGGACATTGCACCCCAAAACAGTGAATTTCATCTTTTTCTCAAGTGCACATGGAACCTTCTCCAGGATAGATCACACCCTGGGCCATAAATCTAGCCTTGGTAAATTCAAAAAAATTGAAATAATTCCAAGCATCTTTTCTGACCGCAATGCAGTAAGATTAGATCTCAATTACAGGAGAAATACTATTAAAAATTCCAGCATATGGAAGCTGAACAACACGCTACTGAATAACCAAAAAAAATCACAGAAGAAATCAAAAAAGAAATTAAAATATGCATAGAAACAAATGACAATGAAAACACAACAACCCAAAAACCTGTGGGACACTGTAAAAGCAGTGCTAAGGGGAAGGTTCATAGCAACACAGGCATACCTCAAGAAACAAGAAAAAAGTCCAATAAATAACCTAACTCTGCACCTAAAACAACTAGAAAAGGAAGAAATGAAGAACCTCAGGGTTAGTAGAAGGAAAGAAATCTTAAAAATTAGGGCAGAAATAAATGCAAATGAAACAAAGGAGACCATAGCAAAAATCAACAAAGCCAAAAGCTGGTTCTTTGAGAAGATAAATAAAATTGACAAACCCTTAGCCAGACTCATCAAGAAACAAAGAGAGAAAAATCAAATCAACAAAATTGGAAATGAAAATGGAGAGATCACAACAGATAACACAGAAATACAAAGGATCATAAGAGGCTATTATTAGCAACTATATGCAAAAAAAAAATGGACAACTTGGAAGAAATGGACAAATTCTTAGAAAAATACAACTTTCCAAATCTGAAACAGGAAGAAATACAAAATCTTAACAGACCCATCACAAGCACGGAAATTGAAACTGTAATCAGAAATCTTCCAGCAAACAAAAGCCCAGGACCAGACAGCTTCACAGCTGAATTCTACCAAAAATTTAGAGAAGAGCTAACACCTATCCTACTCAAACTCTTCCAGAAAATTGCAGAGGAAGGTAAACTTCCAAACTCATTCTATGAGGCCACCATCACCCTAATACAAAACCTGACAAAGATGCCACTAAAAAAGAAAACTACAGGCCAATATCACTGATGAACATAGATACAAAAATCCTTTAAAAAATTCTAGCAAACAGAATCCAACAACATATTAAAAAGATCATACATCATGACCAAGTGGGCTTTATCCCAGGGATGCAAGGATTCTTCAGTATCCACAAATCAATCAATGTAATACACCACATCAACAAATTGAAAAATAAAAACCATATGATTATCTCAATAGATGCAGAGAAAGCCTTTGACAAAATTCAACATCCATTTATGATTTAAAAAAAAAAAACCCTCCAGAAAACAGGAATAGAAGGAACATATCTCAACATACTAAAAGCTATATATGACAAACCCACAGCAAACATTATCCTCAATGGTGAAAAACTGAAAGCATTCCCCCTAAAGTCAGGAACAAGAAAAGGGTGCCCACTTTCACCGCTACTATTCAACATAGTTCTGGAAGTTTTGGCCACAGCAATCAGAGCAGAAAAAGAAATAAAAGGAATCCAGATTGGAAAAGAAGAAGCAATCTATAGATTTAATGCCATCCCTATCAAGCTACCAATGGTATTTTTCAGAGAACTAGAACAAATAATTTCACATTTTGTATGGAAATACAAAAAACCTCAAATAGCCAAAGCAATCTTGAGAAAGAAGAATGGAACTGGAGGAATCAACCTGCCTGACTTCAGGCTCTACTACAAAGCCACAGTCATCAAGACAGTACGGTACTGGCACAAAGACAGAAATATAGATCAATGGAACAAAATAGAAAGCCCAGAGATACATCCACACACCTATGGACACCTTATTTTGACAAAGGAGGCAAGAATATACAATGGAGAAAAGACAATCTCTTTAACAAGTGGTGCTGAGAAAACTGGTCAACCACTTGTAAAAGAATGAAACTAGATCACTTTCTAACACCATTAGTCAGTTCATTTCAGTTGTTCAGTCGTGTTCGACACTTTGTGACCCCATGAATCGCAGCACGCCAGGCCTCCCTGTCCATCACCATCTCCCGGAGTTCACTCAGACTCACGTCCATCGAGTCAGTGATGCTATCCAGCCATCTCATCCTCGGTCATCCCCTTCTCCTCCTGCCCCCAATCCCTCCCAGCATCAAAGTCTTTTCCAATGAGTCAACTCTTTGCATGAGGTGGCCAAAGTACTGGAGTTTCAGCTTTAGCATCATTCCTTCCAAAGAAATCCCAGGACTGATCTCCTTCAGAATGGACTGGTTGGATCTCCTTGCAGTCCAAGGGACTCTCAAGAGTCTTCTCCAACACCACAGTTCAAAAGCATCAATTCTTTGGCACTCAGCCTTCTTCATAGTCCAACTCTCGCATCCATACATGACCACAGGAAAAAACCATAGCCTTGACTAGATGGACCTTAGTTGGCCAAGTAATGTCTCTGCTTTTGAATATACTATCTAGGTTGGTCATAATTTTTCTTCCAAGGAGTAAGCGTCTTTTAATATCATGGCTGCAGTCACCATCTGCAGTGATTTTGGAGCCCCCCAAAATAAAGTCTGACCCTGTTTCTACTGTTTCCCCATCTATTTCCCATGAAGTGATGGGACCAGATGCCATGGTCTTCATTTTCTGAATGTTGAACTTTAAGCCAACTTTTTCACTCTCCTCTTTCACTTTCATCAAGAGGCTTTTTAACTCCTCTTCACTTTCTGCCATAAGGGTGGTGTCATCTGCATATCTGAGGTGATTGATATTTCTCCCGGCAATCTTGATTCCTGCTTGTGTTTCTTCCAGTCCAGCGTTTCTCATGATGTACTCTGCATAGAAGTTAAATAAGCAGGGTGACAATATACAGCCTTGACATACTCCTTTTCCTATTTGGAACCAGTCTGTTGTTCCATGTCCAGTTCTAACTGTTGCTTCCTGACCTGCATACAGATTTCTCAAGAGGCAGGTCAGGTGGTCTGGTATTCCCATCTCTTTCAGAATTTTCCACAGTTTCTTGTGATCCACACAGTCAAAGGCTTTGGCATAGTCAACAAAGCAGAAATAGATGTATTTCTGGAACTCTCTTGCTTTTTCCATGATCCAGCGGATGTTGGCAATTTGATCTCTGGTTCCTCTGTCTTTTCTAAAACCAGTTTGAACATCAGCGAGTTCACTGTTCATGTACTGCTGAAGCCTGGCTTGGAGAATTTTGAGTATTACTTTACTAGCGTGTGAGATGAGTGCAATTGTGCAGTAGTTTGAGCATTATTTGGCATTGCCTTTCTTTGGGATTGGAATGAAGACTGACATTTTCCAGTCCTGTGGCCACTGCTGAGTTTTCCAAATTTGCTGGCATATTGAGTGCAGCACTTTCACAGCATCATCTTTCAGGATTTGAAATAGCTCTACTGGAATTCCATCACCTCCACTAGCTTTGTTCGTAGTGATGCTAAGACCCACTTGACTTCACATTCCAGGATGTCTGGCTCTAGATGAGTGATCACACCATCATGATTATCTGGGTCGTGAAGATCTTTTTGTACAGTTCTTCTGTGTATTCACAAAAATAAACTCAAAAGGGATTAAAGATCTAAATATAAGACCAGAAACTATAAAACTTCTAGAGGAAAACATAGGCAAAATCACAGCAGGATCCTCTATGACCCACCTCCCAGAATACTGGAAATAAAAGCAAAAATAAACAAATGGGATCTAATTAAAATTAAAAGCTCTACACAACAAAGGAAACTATAAGCAAGGTGAAAAGACAGCCTTCAGAATGGGAGAAAATAATAGCAAATGAAGCAACAGACAAAGAATTAATCTCAAAAATATACAAGCAACATTTGCAGCTCAATTCCAAAAAATAAATGACCCAATCAAAAAGTGGGCCAACGGACTTTTCTCCAAAGAAAACATACAGATGGCTAACAAACATATGAAAAGATGCTCAACATCACTCATTATCAGAGAAATGCAAATCAAAACCACAATGAGGTACCATTTCACAGCAGTCAGAATGGCTGTGATCCAAAAGTCTACAAGCAATAAATGCTGGAGAGGGTGTGGAGAAAAGGGAAGCCTCTTACACCGTTGGTGGGAATGCAAACTAGAGTAGAGCCACTATGGAGAACAGTGTGGAGATTCCTTAAAAAACTGGAAATAGAACTGCCATTGACCCAGCAATCCCACTGCTGGGCATACACACCGAGGAAATCAGAATTGAAAGAGACATGTGTACCCCAATGTTCATCACAGCACTGTTTATAATAGCCAGGACATGGAAGCAACCTAGATGTCCATCAGCAGAGGAATGGATAAGAAAGCTGTGGTACATATACACAAAGGAATATTACCCAGCCACTAAAAAGAATACATTTGAATCAGTTCTAATGAGGTGGATGAAACTGGAGCCTATTATACAGAGTGAAGTAAGCCAGAAAGAAAAACACCAATATAGTATACTAACGCATATATATGGAATTTAGAAAGATGGTAACGATAACCCTATATGCAAGATAGCAAAAGAGACACAGATGTACAGAATACTCTTTTGGACTCTGTGGGAGAGGGTGAGGGTGGAATGATATGGGAGAATGGCATTGAAACATGTAAATTTTCACATGTGAAACAAATTGCCAGTCCAGGTTTGATGCATGATACAGGGTGCTTGGGGCTGGTGCACTGGGATGACCCAGAGGGATGGGATGGAGAGGGAAGTGCAAGAGGGGTTCAGGATGGGGAACACATGTACACCCATGGTGGATTCATGTCAATGTATGGCAAAACCAATACAATATTGTAAAGTAAAATAAATAAATAAAACTGAGATTATAATAATTTTAAATGGAATATAATCTATAAAAATTTCATGTCAGTATGTTGTACACATGAAATTAACATAACATTGCAAATCAAGTATACTTCTACTTTAAAAGGAAAGTAAAAAGATTAAAAACAAACTAATCAAAAGCAAATACAGACATAAAAAATTTGGACATGACGGGGAAAAAATGGAAGACTGTATTCAAATGTTAACAGTGACTATGGCAAAATACATATAAGATTTAAGATTACCTTGAAAGCATAATTTGTTATATTTTTGCAGTAAAATGCATAGATTAACAAAAGAACAAGGAGAAATTTTTTTAGAGATAGAAAGGCCAGGCAGAAATGGAGCAAGAAGGGCCATGCATAGCTAGCACTCACACCAGCCCAGTGATGACATTCATAGAAATTAAAGCATGTCAGAGACAACTTTCTTTTTTCCCTATACAGGCCCCTAGAAACATGAAAAATGCCCAAGACTTGGTAGGCAAACTTACGCTTGATGGATCTTTAATAAATCAGTCATGGAACAGTTTTATGAATAGAAGTTTTATAGGAACATGATCTCATTCCAAATAGTGCTTATGAACCCAAACTCTGAAGTAAGGGAAAGCTATCATAACAGAAAGACTTTATGGAGCTCTAAATTAACCAGTGACACCTACCCTGGAAACACAGATGAGATGGAAAGAACCCTGGAGTCTAACTCAGAGACTCTTCTGCCCCATGATGAAGATGTCCTTGGCCAAGTCATTTACCTCTTAGGGATTAGGGGCCTCATCTGGAAACTGGGGATTATAACACTGCCCAGTTCCCTTCACAGGACAATTAGAAACAATAAAAGGCAAAACGCAGGTCAACACAGTGGTCTGCAAACCTAAGTCACCATTGCACTACTCTATTACTGAGGAGGGTGTAAGGAGTCGGGTTTCATAAGCCTAAGCACAAATGTTACAGCATTTCACAGCACCATACCTTCCCCTAACAATAGCCCTAAATGCATGGAGCCCTAAAATGAAGAACTTGAAAGCTGACTATTTTCCCTCTTTTTCAGAATACTCAAAATATTTTTCATATTTGGAATTGGTACTTGAAATATACGTTCCAAAGATAATACCCAAATGTGCATATTTGGGGATGTATTTGGTCAGTGTTATAGGGGAGGAGAACTTCATTTTCCTAAACTGTTTACAGTCATAAATATTCATGCCTGTACAGTATGTGTTTATGTGAGTGTGTATTCATGCAAAAGTGTGTGGGCCCACTGATGCACATTTATATTACAGAAAGCTGTAAGAAGGAGAATAACTCAGTAAGCTCTAAAAAGTGATAGAAATGCTACCTACATCCACCTTCCCTCCTGCTGACACTTAAAGATTCAGGCTAAGTTTTGTAGAAGTGGTAGGTCACTAATAATTGGTTGGGATGATGAATTTTATTTATGTGCTCTGCTTAGTTGCTCAGTCATATCTGATTCTTTGCAACCCCATGGAGTGCAGCCTACCAGGCTCCCCTGTCCATGGGGGTTCTCCAGGCAAGAATACTGGAGTAGGTTGCCATGCCCTCTGCCAGGGGATCTTCCCAACCCAGGGATCGAACCCAAGTCTCCTGCATTGCAGGAGGATTCTTTACCCACAGAGACACCAGGGAAGCCCCAGTTTATTTATAGTGGGACAGAGAGAGAGAGAGAAAGAGTGTGTGTGTGTGTGTGGGTGTTAAGTCATGTGCAGCTCTTTGCAACCCCATGGACTGTAGCCTGCCAGGCTCCTCTAACCAACGGATTTTCCAGGCAAGTATACTGGAGTGGGTTGCCATTTCCTATTCCAGGGGATATTTCTTGATCCAGGAATCAAACCCATGTCTCTGGCATCTCCTGCACTGGCAGGTGGATTCTTTGCCAGTAACACCACCTGGGAAGCCCTTATAGTAGGAGGAAGACGTGTAAGACAACGAATAATTGGTTCAAGTTGCACAAAATATAAAGTATCTGTGGATAAGAAAATAACATGCACAAAATAAATGTCACATTTGTAACTGAAAAATCACAGATCTACCAAGGGGTAGCTGGTTAAAGTATACCTTTAAAAGAATTCTGCGGGGCCATTTGAAACTATGATAAGGATCAGTATTCGGATATTAAAAGATATGCATGAATTAACACAGAGTGAAGAAAGAAGACTATGTGTATTCTATAAATAGTAAAATACAACTTTTGTAACTATATAGGAATATTATAAAGTATGCCATATACATATTGCATAGAAAAAAATCTGAGTTTATATACCATAAAATATTAATACTATCATTCTCAAAGTGATCCAATTTGGATGTTTTAACTTTAAAAAAAATGTCTTTGCTATAATTATTGGAATTCTTTAACACTTTGGGATTACTTTAACAACCGTAAACAAATAAAATATTTTTTTCATTTTAAGAAAAGTGGCAAAACATATTGATCACTGAAAAATACTTAGACTTCAATCTTAGGAAGTGATTAAGAAGAAGAAGTGATTATTAAGAATAAGAAGAGAGTAGCCATTAGCCTCGGCCCTCCCCATTGTGAGTTCAGATAACGTGGTACCTCTTACCCCATCCCTTTGATTGTGAGAAGTTGCAGAGCTTAAAAAAGGAAACAAGCCCACCCAACAAACTCAGGAATATAGCTTCAGTTCACTGTATGAAAATTCCCAAATCTTAAATAGAAACCATGCAATCAACATACAGTCTTTTTTTCCCTGTGGGCTTTCCTGCCTAACTGGTATAATAGCAATACCAGTGGCTTTGATAACACTTTTTTTTAAGCCACATATAAAGGTAAAGCTTGAGTGGAAAGCCAAGTCATTATTTTTGCAGAATTAAAATCATTGTGGGTGAGGATATTGAGTCAACTGAAGTTTATTTAAAGGAGATTTAAATCAGGAGCTCTAGTGGGAAGAACTAGTTTGACAAATCTATTACATCTAATACATTAGGTAAACAAAGATTTCATGTCAGAAAAGTATTAACTATAATGTTTGGTGAATAGAATGAAACATTCGCCTTCTTCTAATCCTTCCTTTAAGATAGGCAGCAACCACAGGGACCTATTATGGAATTAAAATTAATACATATATTTTAGTCTTTGTATGCAGCCAACAATTCCTTTCAAATCCCCCTGAGCAGTCAGGCATAACTTTCTTTAAAAATGTTAGAAAAGTAAGGAAGCGTTATGAATTCCAGGAAGCATTCTCTTCCACATTGCAACTCCTTTTTCACCTAAGTCACTCTGCTCCACAAAGAAGCTTCATTTGAATCCACAGGTTTGTGCAGCTAGAGCTGATGTTGGTTTATAGCCTGGACAAAAATAGAAGACAAGAGAATAGACATCTGGCTTTTTGAATTGAATGCTTCTTGGAGAAAAACATTACTGCTCCCAGCAACCCAACCAAAGAAATTAATGCTGTTTAAGTTTTCATGGGGTTTTAACAGAATCTGGATATCTTTACTCTTTTTTTTCTAGTAATTCTGATTCATTTTGACAAGAGTGTGTGTTTTAAAGGAAACAACATTTATAGACACCCCCTAGCTCTCAGCTGTGTGATCTGAGGAACCTGGGAAAGATGCGGAGGGTCATGGCTAAAGGCAGTTTTGCTCCATTTACATTCATAACTGCCCAAGAGAATGTAGGAAACCCTCAAGATTTAGGAAAGGTGACTATAAGCTTTGCAAACTAACAAGTCTCTCTGTTTATTAAAGCCTCCTGGTAACCCCAACTATAGTTCTTTTACAGTTAAGCTCTGTTCTTCTTCACCTTTTGTAAGCATGTTCTGTCCTTACCAGACAGCCCAGATGGATGGAGCCTGTAATATCTGATTACTGTGGATTCCCAGTGTTCTTCACAATGAAGAAGATGTTTCTTTCTGAGAGCCTCTATATTGAAACCTCACATTTAAGGATTCCTGGGTCTTCAAAGCTGCTCCTTACACCTCCACTGGAAAGTGATGTGGTACATAGAGTGCTGGTAAGGTGCCTGGTATGGTGACCAGCTCTTTCCAGGGTCTACACTTGTTCTTGCTCACAGCCCACAATACTGAACTGTACCGGGTTAAATATTGTCCCTCCAAAAATCATGTTTACCTGGATCCTTAGAATGTGATCTTACTTGGGAAAGGGATTTTTGTAGTTATAATTAAAATGAGGTTGTACTGGGTTAGAGTGGGTCCTAATCCAAAGAGTAGTGTCTGTATCAGAAGACCATGTGAAGACACAGACGTGCAGAGGAGAATGCCACATGAAAACAAAGGCAGAGACTGAAGTGACATGTCTACTAGCCAGGGATTGACAAGGATGGCTGGCAAACCCCAGAAGCTAAGAGAGAGGCATGGAACAGATTCTTCCGCAGAGCTTCTAGTAAAAACCGGTGCTGCCAAAACCTCGATCTTAGACTCCTAGGCTCCAGAACTATGAGAAAACAAATTTCTGCTGCCTTAAGCCTCCTAAGTTTGTTGCCCTTCCCTAGTTGCTCAGTGGTAAAGAATCCACCTGCCAAGCAGGACATGTGGGTTCGATCCCCTGGAGAAGGAAATGGCAACCTCTTTGTATTCAACCCCTCCAGTATGCTTGCCTAGAGAATCCCATGGAGAGAGGAGGCTGTTAGGCTACAGTCCCTGGGGTTGCAAAGAGTCAGACATGACTTACTGACTAAAACAACAAACAGCAGAACAAAGTTTGTAGTACTTTGTTACAGCACCCTTACAAAACTAATAGTGGGTAGACTGGAGAGGAAGTTGTTAAGAAATTCAGAGGAGTGAAATAGATAGATACCTTCAAAAACAGACATCTGAAGCTTTAAAATTAGGCTTTAAGAAGGTACCATTAAGATTTCACTTAACATGCAAGACTGTTTTTATTTGGAGTTAACAACCCAGGGGAGTAAACAGTTTCCTTGGTTCTTTCCAAGGTCAGATAATTTCATGTTCTTCCTAAAATAGAAGCTTTGAGATGAAAGGAATTTCCAGGATATAACCACTCTGGTTATATAAACCAGGATATAACCCTGGTTTAGACAAGGCTATGGCCCTGGTGTGCCATATCATTAAGAGCTTTAGAAAAGAATATTTCTTCCAGCCACAAAACACTTAGGATACAAAAGTGTTTGTGAATTTTAATGCATAGCATTTTCTTACCAAACTGTTAAACTAAAGATGAAAAATATTCCACAAAATCCAACAATCACTGTGGTATAATTTCCTAGAAATTTACTGTGTAGTAGAGGATACTACAGATCAAGAAACTCAAAAAGGCCTTTGACTCTGTAAAGTATCCAATGTAACCTTTAAAACTTATCTGAAAATTAAAATATCCTTTATAAAAAACCACATTACTCTGCTCAGGTAATAACGCTGGATCTAGTGATAAGTCTACTGACATTTCACATATAAAAGCACATATACACACTCACAGATATGTGCACACTGATGTCTGATAAAATCATCAGACTGTGTTCCCAAGAACACTGAATATCCTGCGAAACTCATACTATAGAACACCTAGAAAAGTAAAATAGAACAAACATGCTTTTAAAATTGTATATGTGAATATACGCCTAAATAAAATAAGGGGCCAAAAATGGAGAGTAAGATGAAAACATGGTGGTAAGTGGGAGTCATACCTTGGCTCTCAGAAGACAGGGTAAGGTCCCACTTGTGTGTCTCCAAGGTCGAGACTCCAGGACTTGGGCCTTCATGAGTCAGAGAGTTACAACTGAGACACTGGCTTGCAATCAAATAATCAAACTCTCAGAGAAAGAGGGAAGGAAAAAACAGTGAGAAAATCAGAAAGGGCAGACTATGAGAAAGTATTTCTGTATCCTATTTTTAGTTTGGGAGGAAAAAGTCTTTCGTGACAATTTTTAACCACAGACTTGCATTTTCACAGATTTGGCATTCATTTCTACACTATGGCACAGTCCAGGAAACTCTAAATCAAAAAATTAACCTGAAAAAGAGTTGCCCTGGGTGCCAACCAGAAAACCTCAGTCCAGACCACACAAGATTCCCATAAAATATGAGCTCAAAATTCAATTATAAGAGGAAACAAGGCAAAATAGACAAGAATCACATAATCAAAAAGCACCTGATTCAGATCCTTAAGATTTTCCAGTTGAGGAAGTATTAGAAACTAACCATGTTAGAAAGTATGTTTAAAATAATTAAAATGAAATAATGAAATAAATTAAAAAATACAATTAGATGGAATATAATTGTCCAATCCAACTTGAAATAGAAGCAGATAGAACTTTTTGAAAGAAATGTAGTCTTTGATCTTGAAAACTCAGTGGACGACAGATGAATGGAAAAATTAAATGTGATGCATCCATGCAATGACATACTATTCAGCAATGAAAAAGAATCAACCACTGAGGCAAGCTACAACATAAATGAAGCTCAAAAGCTTTATACTAAGTAAAAGAAACCAAACACAAATGAGCACATCATGTATGATTCCGTTTATATGAAATGTCCATATAACACAAGTCTATAGAGACATACATTTCCTGACTGGGGGTGGGAATAAGGATCAACTACAGATGGTCATGAGCCATTTTACTTATAAATGTTCTCAAACTATATTATGATGATGTTTCTACAACCAAGCTTGCTAAAAGACACACGGAACTGTGAATTTTAAATAGTTGGATTTATATATGTAAATTATATTCATTTTTGTAAACTATTCATGTATCTCAATAAATTCATTTTTGGAAATGCAGTGGGAAAGTTAAACAGCAGATTAGACAATGTTGAAATTGAAATACAAATCCAAAGAAATTGGGATGCAGAACAGAAAGAGATCATGAAAGAGAGGTAGAGAAAGTTGAAAGCATAAAAAGGCCCAATACATATATCATGAGTTCCAGAAAAATAAATACCAGAGAAAAAGAAAAGGAGGAGAGGAGAAGATGTTTTCCAAAGAACAAAGCCTGAGAATTTTCTAGACCTGATGAAAGACATGAATCATACTAATAAAAAGAAATCTACACTAAGACATATTGCAGTGAAGTTACAGAACCACTGGCAAAGAGAGGCTCTTAAGAGCAGTAAGAGAGGTTACTTGTTACAGAAGCTCAGGGGAGGAAGCAATTTTTATTAAGAAAGATGTCACAAAAGAAATGGGATTTAACTGGAACCTAGAAAGAAGGTTAAGGTTTAAAAGGACTTGAAGGGGTAGATGTTCTAATCACAGATATGAGGAGACTGTAAGCAAAGATGCAAAGGACAAAATGTACAGTGATGAGACTTCATGTATAAGAAAAGGACAGTCAGCTGAAGTGAAAAATAAATGTAAAAAGTACATAGAAGTCAAATTAAGGAGGCACAGCTGAACTAGAGTGCTCATGGAAAGGCCCTTTTAAGACTTAGACATATCAGTCCCCCACAATTAAAAATATTCCCTGATTCTTTTTATCAAGTCGACCCTTGTTTCATAGTAACCAGAGAAACTGTACAACTTTGAAACTGGAAAGGCATCTTTCTGAAAGTTGGAATGCATCTTCCATTGGAACCCTTCAGTGGCCTGGGATCCAAGTCAGACCTGAACTTGGGAGACACAGGGAGCTCCAGGTTGCCAGTGGATAGCCATCCGTGCCCATCAGGAAGAAAACGGAGACTGCCTCAGTCTTCCCTGCATGTTTTTACTAAACTCCTACAAACTTAACAGGCCTGATAAAAAGGTGAGTCATAAAGGTGGAAAAACATTTTGGCCGCAGATTTGGTAAAAGATGAAATGCGTTAACCTGAGTTATCAGCACCTCAGGCAGCTTAAAAGGAAAAAACCCTCAACCATCATGGCTGCAGATTTCTGGGAGTTTGTCTGACAGAGTGTCAGGATTTGGTAACTTCTTGCCTGGCATGGGCATGGCCTGGTGCAAGTTTAGTTCATCCAGAAGAAGACATGAAATGCCTCATTTCCAACACACAGTCTGTAGGGCTGGCTGGCCCTCCTTCCAAACCTCAGGGGGAGATGTAGTTGCAACCCACGGGCTTCCATGGAGCCAGCTTCACTCTGCGTGAAGAAATGCTAGCTGCTGGCACCAACTGAGGCCCTCAAATGGATGCATTTCTAAAATCAGGCATCGCCAATTCCATTCCAAGAAATTACATTGGTAATAAGATTGTGCGGAATTTATTTCTCTGAACTGTGGCTGCCAGATCATTTGAAATAAACCCTGAAGTCTTGTTAGTAAGTTCAATAAGAGCAAAATTAACCATTCCTCCATTATATAGTTTTAGAAAAATAATCACAGATCCTTTATCTTATTTCAAAAAAAAGATAACCACCTGGATATCACGTTCAGGCATGTTTGTGTCAAATGTTTAAGAAGGAGCTAATGTCCTCTGATAACCATTTGATGTGGAACAGGATTTGAAGCCCTCTCCAGTTGTATCAGTAAATAAACGCTGATTTATTTACATCATTGCTTGCCCCTCCTACAGGCAAAGGAAGCACTGTGAAGTAATGCACAGACCTGGATTTGAATCTGAAACTAGCATCTCATTAGAGTGTGACCTTGGCCAAGAACCTCAGCTTTCTCATAAGTACAATGAGGGGATGGCACCTACTGCAGGGGGTGGGGGAGGAGAAAGCAGACAAAATGATGATAAATACATCGTTCGTTGGTGCTTGTAATCTCAGCCCTTCCCTCTCCTTTCCTGTAGCATTATGCCTCAAGAAACTAGCAGCTAGTGAGCTGCTGTAAAAGGATTGGGTAGCATTTGGACTGGCAAAGAGAAATGCCTTCTGGACAGCTGGAAAAACATGAGCTCTTTTGAGAGGTGAGGGGGAGACAGTGAAGCAGGCAAGTGGCTGAAGAAGCTACTGCTACCAGTCTAGCCATGATAGAGAGTCTGGCGTGGCTGGAAGAGGAAGGTCCTTGGGTATTACATTGAGTCATTTAGACTTTGTACCTTTGACAAATGGTTTTTCCCTATTTCCATTTCCATCCATGTATGCATGTGAGAGTTAGACCATAAAGAATGCTGAGTGCCAAAGAATTGATGGTTTTGAATCGTGGTGTTGGAGAAGACTTTTGAGAGTCCCTTGGACAGCAAGGAGATCAAACCAGTCAATCCTAAAGGAAATCACCCTGAATATTCATTGGTGACTGATGCTGAAGCTCCAATAATTTGGCCACCTTATGCAGAGAGCCAAGTCATTGGAAAATACCCTGAGGCTGGGAAAGATTGAGGGCAGGAGGAGAAGGGGACGACAGAGGATGAGATGGTTGGGCGGCATCACCAACTCAATGGACATGGGTTTGAGCAAACTTTGGTAGATAGTGAAGGACAGGGAAACCTGGCATGCTGCTGTCCATGGGTCACAAAGAGCTGGACACGATTGAGTGGCTGAACAACAACACCAATCTTTAAGGATTATGAGTCTGGGAA
Organism: Capra hircus; assembly: GCF_001704415.2. Lineage (NCBI taxonomy): Eukaryota > Metazoa > Chordata > Mammalia > Artiodactyla > Bovidae > Capra > Capra hircus. The sequence continues at coordinate 80,181,137 of NC_030815.1, forward strand.
GGTTTCAGAGCTGGGAAAATTCATTAGACGTCTACTACGTGATTCTGACTGCCTCATGTTCTTTTGCTATGAGTCAGTGAGACCTCGTCACCAGAACCAAGGAAGCTCCAGTACTGCTAAGGATTGCCCTCTCACTTAACAGTGCCTTCATCTGATAGAGCCCCCAGCCTATCACAGTAAGTCTCTTCTATGGGTGAAGAAAGTTAAGACCCATCGAGGTGAGGTGACTTGCCACAGGTCAGCATCAGCAACTGGAAATCTGTGTCTTCTCACCCTAAACTTTGTGCTTTTCCTACTATATTTTACCAAAACTATGAAAATTCTATGAAAATGCATAAAAATCATCAAATGGGAGAAAGGAAAACCTTGGAAAGCCTTTGCATCCTAAGCCATATGCACACCACAGAGGCAATGAGGTTAAGGATTCATCATGTCCTCGTTATTCAATTTTCTGTGTCAAAATTTAGTGACCTCCTTAACTATTAATGTATGGAACTTAATAGCCTGGAGATAAAGTTAGGTTTAATACTAACATATCTCTAAAGAGAAAATGCCAGTGACTTTGATTGAATAGAAGCACACTTGTGTTGATATGGACTCAGCAGCTGGCAAAAGATATCTCCCCTTAGGAGATCATCCCTGATTAGTCACATATTAGAACATGAAATTAGAACCACGAAATCATGTCATGGTGCTCAAAGCCTGCACTGAAATTCACAGCCAGCAAGATTGGAAGCTTGGTATTGGTCTAATATAGTGACCAGTTCATATACTTGGCTAGCCCTCAAACACCCTGACAGGATAGTCAACAGGCCCTACATAGTCATCCCAAAATACTGGTCTGCAAAGGGATGCTTAAAACTCCTTGTACAAGGGCCCTGGGCATTGAGCTCACCAGTCACCTAACCCCTGACCCAAAAAGAACGCTGACAGTCAACTCTTCTCTTGGTTCATCAATATCTACCATCAAAAGAATCTTCAGACCATGTTCTGTTCATACCCATCCTTCCCTATAGCCTTTAGTGCTTCTCAGCTTACCAAGTACAGAAGCAAAACCAAAAAAGTGACAACCTCTCCATCCCTGAGTTATTTGGTATCAAATTTCCATATCATTCTTAGAATTAGCTAGAAACTGCCAAATGAAAGAACAATCATGCTTCACAGATCTACTATCAATAGAAGATAAGAAAAGCCTCCCTAGACTATTTAGACAGAATAGTTCTTTTCACTCTGAAGAGTTATTTTTAAAACGCTAAGAAAGTGTACACCTAACAACTTTCCGTGTACTCAAATCAGCACTGGAGGTGAGTACCATCGATTTTCAGAATATCCTGAAAAAAGATTACGTGCTACTTATACTTTTTAATTTTCCCCTATTTCCTGCCTGACTATATGGAACATGTTCTTGAGTCAATACGTGGTCAGTAGGAAGAAAAATAGCAAAAGATAAGGATTCTCAAGAGAAAATTAAATAGATCCGGTAATAATATATGTCTGCCTTAATGCATTTTGAAATGACAGATTTTTAAAAAGAATAAAGACACTCTTGGTGTTGCACTTGTTCCGACTTTCCCTGTACTTTTCTAATTCTGGATTATTTTCAAGTCTTGGGAAATGGGTCAAAGACAGTGCTCTCCAGTAAATGAATCTATTCTGATTTCACTCTGCGCTTAGGCTATGAACACCTAAGAAAGGTCCTTCAAAAAGGAAATATTCTCCATATAAACACCTAAGCAAGGACATGTGCTGTTATTTTCCACTCCCCAGTCCTTCCGCCAACCTCTTCTCAGCCTTTCTCTTCTGTGGCTCAGCAACTGGCCTCCCCTGTCAGTGGCTGTCCCACCCCCAGCTCGGCAGGCTTCTGCCTGGTTTCAGCCAGCTGAGGGCAGTCAGGAGAATGGAGGGTGAAAGAAGAAGGGGTCAGAGTATTTCTCCCCCATCTCCTCTCTGTGTGCTGCCCCATCTCGGGCACCGTCTGTCTCTCCATGACTGCATTCCAGGTGAGGAGCTGTGTGTTTCCTCCAGCTCTCAGAGGCTCCCATGCTCCAATAGTGTGGCTGTTTCCTCCCAGAACCGTCCAGTCCTAAGGGAGGTGGTAACAGCCTCCTGCTGTAATGGGTCTCTAAGTTTCTCAGCATCTCTTGTTGGTGCCCTTCACCTTCCTTCTCTGCAAGTAGAGCCTAGATTAAGTCTCTTTACTTGACTCATCAGAGTGAACTTTTCTTTCTTGATGGGACCATGGCAGATAGGAAGTTCAAGTTGCCATACCTGCTGCTGCGCCATCAGCAGAAGAGACAGTGGTTATAGAAATGTCCTTAGCATGTCCTCTCATATCGCAGCACCTTTGGGTGAGGGTGTTTTATTACCCTTATTCAATGTTCTCAGTTATTTGGGGAAGAAAGGACTTTTAGAAGCCTTCTAGTCTGATCTTCTATTAACAGTTTTCCAGTTAATAATGTTAATGAGAATCAAATTATTTAAGTATTTATTAAATAACAGGTCTTGTTTGAGGAATTTCGCAGTCCTCTCAGTCTATGGCAAAGCGATGCTGATCCTCATTCTAACAGTATCTTCAGAGCAGTGGAGTGAATTGCCTAGGATCACATAGCTCAGGCCAGCGGCTAAGGAATGTTTGTCCCCTGGGCCATTATGCTCTCCTTGCATTGCTGTCACTTGGTCTATCATCTAAAGGAATGCTTATACAGACGATTGTCGGAAACCAGTAGATGCACCAAGCAATTGCCAGCCAGCACGCTGCCTTATCTTATAACTAAATGAAACCTCCCCAGAGTTTTGGGCAATAGGGTTCCAACCTACCCAGGAGAAGCAGAAGTCATGGCCATTGCGCTCATAAATGCCCCTCCTGGACCGCCTTGAACTCCAACGTCAGGGAGAGTGACAGAGGGAATTTCTTCCAGTTTTATACTTCTCTAGCCCCATTCTGAAATATTTTATTTTAATCTGTGTATAATGGAAGCTGAGAGGCTACATTTTAACAACCACTCTGGTGATTCTGAGGTCTAGAACCACATTGAGAACAGTGCTGGAGACTGCCAGCTCTGCAAGGACGGAGAAAACATCTGCTTCTGCCCTGTCGCAATGCATACATGTGCTCCAATTCATGGTTTTGAATTAAAGAAGAATACACAAACCAACGTCTGAACCTCCTTTTCTATGAGGCCTTATTCACATGCATTGAAATAAGGGGCTTCTCCAGATAATTAAAAGTGTCCTCTGCGTTCTGCCCTTGGGGATAGTGAGTGGACTGTGGTCTGTAGTCAATCTACTGAACACACAGCTGGTTTTGAGGGGGCACAGTGGGTATTTGGCAGAACATTATTTTTTGTATGTAACAGTAAATCTCTTAACATAATATTTTCAAACCAAAAATACTACATAACAGTAAAGTAATGCTTCACCCATTTTTTTCATCAATATTCATTAAGTATATTTAGTAATTGCCACTACAGGATAGGCACTCCACTAGATATTAGGGAAATAAAATCAAAGCCCTTGTGCTTATGAAGCTTACAGACCCCAGGCAGAGTTGGACATTAGCCACATGGTCCCATAAATGACATAAATCATCAGGGTGGCTGGCTGGTGGCTCAGACAATAAAGGATCTGCCCGCAATGAGGGAGACCTGGGTTCGATCCCTGGGTCGGGAAGATCCCCTGGAGGAAGGTATGGCAACCCACTCCAGTATTCTTGCCTGGAGAACCCCCGTGGACCCAGAGGACCCTGGTGGACTACAGTCTGTGGGAGTCACAAAGAGTCAGACATGACTGGGTGATTAAGTATAGCACAGCACATAAATCAGTGTGCATTACAACTGTGATGTGCAAAGGAGACGTAATAGTGAGAGCGGAAGGTCTTCCCTGCAGAGCTGGAGACCTAGGGAGCTTTTGCTGAGACAGAGAAGTTGCTGAAGGCATGAAGGATGAGAAGGAAAGGAATAAAAAGGCAGAAGAACATTGCAGGCAGAGGACGAGAGAAAGTCAGGGGAAGCTGGGATGTCTGGACAAAGGAGACGAAGTGGTGAGCTCACCTTGAGCCATTAAACACACCACCCAGAAAACATTCAAGGGCTTTGATCAGAGGTAATTGTGATTATGCACGGTGTACAGCATGCTCTCCGTGACAGACTCTGCATGCAGAAAACTGCTACAGTCGGAGTGGGGTTTGTTAGTTCCTGTCAGCCTCTCAGAGAACTTCAGTGGTGTCACATGATGACAGAACTAACCATTCCCTTCAGACAACTACACTGGATAAAATATTTAATGCTCCTTTAGAGCACTAGGTGATTAGCTTGCTGAATTGGCAAGACTGCTTTTTTATTCCAAACAGTCTCATAAATGGCAAATAAGTGTGACAAAAAAGGCATTAAGGGAAGCGCTCAGTACTTTCATAGTATTCTAGCTGCATTGTTAAAACACACTGAAAACCATTAAACACAGTTTTTAAAAAGAAATGTTTATATGTTAAAAGAGTCTAGAAAGTTAATGTAAAATTCGTCAATTTCAGAACTCATTTATAAGACAGAAGCAAACCCACAGACATAGAAAACAAACTTAAGATTACCAAAGGGGATGGGAGGGAGAGGTAAATTTCGAGTATGGGATTAATAGATACACACTATATATAAAATAGGTAAACAACAAGGATCTACTGGGAAGTATACTCAGTATCTTGTAATAACCTATAATGGAAAAGAATCTGAAAAAGAATTTATGTATATAACTAAATCACTTTGCTGTACACTTGAAACCAACACAACATTATAAATTAACTACACTTCAATTAAAACATGTTTCAATTTCACAGTGCTATGTTGATAGAACGATAAGCAATTTCTCATCTCTGTTATAAAAAGCATATCAGATAATTATACAGTTCTACAATAAAATATAAATCTCTGTATTGCTTTTACACAAATATACTTTCCTTTGAATGGAGAGCAAAATAATATAGGCATCTATTAGCTTAACCTGTAGAAGTGATATTTCTTTGATATTCAGAAATTTTAATTTAGAATATAAATTTTTTAAAGCATACAGACACAGTCCCATAGACATTTCAAGGTAAAATAACGCAAAATAGTCAGATTCCACAAACTCTATTTTCAGAATAATCTGGCATCATTGACAGTATTAAAGACCCTAAACTGAATATAATTATTTTAGCAGTGTTTTTCTCAGTGTTTGCTCAAGCCAAATGTCTGGCTAAATCCTAGACTCAATGAGCAACTCTCATTAAAGCTTAAAGATTGTGACACGTGGCACAGTGGAGCAAAATGACCCTTTTAACTGCCTTTCCAGTTTGCAAATTATTTCTAATAATATTCAAACGTCTGCTTTTTCTTTCCATGCTCGTGATTTTGAACTATTCATTTCATTTACATCGGTGGTATGTCAAGTGCTACATCTCAAGCTGTGTTTTAGAACTCTTTTCATCATGCATACGTATGCAAGGTATAGAGAATGATCCAGAATGAGATGAAGATCACATTTTTCCCTGTCACACAGGCTATAAAATGCAACCAGTTAAAATTCTGTCATGCTCCAGGGTAAAATTTGAGTTATTCAGTATTTTTCATTTCTACAACAAACTGCTTGAAAAAAGCCTCAAAGCTAATCACCAATTTTCTTTTTCGATAGAAACAAATTGACTGCAAGCCTAATTTAACAGATGAGTTTTTTTGTTGGGAGATAGGGCTAACAGGAAAGGCACACTTGTACACAAGTCTGTACTCCGCAGCATGGTAGTCTGTCCAAGGCCAGCCTGACCAACATCTCCAAAGGGGGAACTCACCCAGTCATCCAATCTGCAGCATCTCCAGGCCTCCCTAGCCCATCTTAATTCTAAGAGTTTCTTGTCTATTACTTAAAATACTGAAAAATGAAAGTGAAAGCCACTCAGTTGTGCCCAACTCTTTGTGACCCCATGGACTATACATATACATATAGTCCATGGGGTTATCAAGGCCAGAATACTGGAGTGGATAGCCTTTCCCTTCTCCAGAGGATCTTCCCAACCCAGGGATCAAACCCGGTCTCCCACATTGCAGGCGAATTCTTTACCAGCTGAGCTACAAGGGAAGCCCAAGAATACTGGAGTGGGTAGCCTATCCCTTCTCCAGTGGATCTTCCCAACCCAGGAATTTAACCGGGGTCTCCTTCATTGCAGGAAGATTCTTTACCTACTGAGCTATCAGGGAAGCCTAAAATACCGAAGGGGACTGCATTAATTTGCAAGGGCTGCCATAAGGAAGTACCACAAGATGAGTGGCTAAAATTATGCAAATGTATCATCGCATGGTTCTGGAGGCTTCCCTGGTGGCTCAGGTGGTAAAGATTCTGCCTGCAATGCAGGATATGTCAGTTCAATCTCTGGGTGGGGAAGATCCCCTGGAGAAGGGAATGGCAACCCACTCCGTATTCTTGCCTACAGAATTCCATGGACAGAGGAGCCTGGCAGGCTATAGTTCATGAGGTCGCAAAGAGTCAGACATGACTGAGCAACTAACTCTGGAGGTTGGAGGCCTGAGATCAAGGTGTCAGCATGGTTGGTTCCTTCCAAGGCTGGCAAGGTGGGGGCAGTGGAGGGTCTGCTCCATGCCTCTCTCCTGGGGTCTGCCAGTTAGCTAGCAATGTTTGGCACTTCTCAGCCTGTAAATCATCTCTCCATCTCTGCCTTTATCTTCACATGGCATTGTCTCCGTGCATTGTCCTTGTATCGAAATGTCCCCTTTATATGAGAATACCCTTTGTATTGAATTAGAGGCCCACCTTACTCCTGCATGACCTCATCTTAACCTAACTAGCTATATCTTTAACTGCTCTATTCCCCAGTAAGGTCACATGCTGAGGTACTGGAGGATAAGACTTCAATGTGTGGATTTTGAGGGGACACCATTCAACTCATAACAAGTACCCCAGATAATCTAGGGGATCGTAAATAGTGGGTTAATATATAGTAACAGTTTTGGAATGATACATACAAAGCAATTAAACATAGTTACTTTGGGGATGAGAGTAAGGTCTGACCAGCATAGAGGTGGAAATGAAGGAGATTTACTTTCACCTGTAATATCTTCACTTTTAATAAGGAGAGGTAGTTGACTATTGCCTGTTTAAGTAAAAAATAATATAAATAAATTAAGGCTGTGCAGTAATTCCAGTGGAAATGCTACCAACAGCCAAGGTACACTGGAAATCTGTGGGCAACATTGCCAGCTGTTGCAGTGATTGGGGGCTACATGTTGTCTCCCCCACTGTGAAGAATTGTCTAATGTTCTGCATCATTTTAAATGTCCTGCTACACATTTATATACAAAAACAAAAGGACATTTTGATGTGATTTTAACATACACTTAATTTTCTAGGGATGCAGACTTTGCACCTGTAAATTAAGGGGAGACTGTACTTTGTTTGAGGCTTCCCTAGTGGTTTAGTGGTAAAGAATCTGCCTGCAATGCAAGAGCCGCAGGAAACTTAAGTTCAGTCCCTGGGTTGTGAAGATCCCCTAGAGAAGGGAAAGGCTACCCACTCCAATATTATTCTTCCCCGAGAATCCCATGGTCAGAGGAGCCTGGCAGGCTACAGTGCACAGACTTGCAAAGCGTCAGACATGACTGAAGCGAATAGCATGCACAGACATACTTTGGTTCAGAACTTCACCATAAGACTTCACTTTATTGGAAAATAGGTGCCCAACATCAACACCACTCTCAATATCTGAGCCACCCTGAGGACACCTCTAGGGCAGATGCACATATAGTTGTCATAACCCTGATGTCTGTTCATACATGTACAGTAACTAAGCACTTAATTTTGTCTTCCAAGGTGGGGACATCAGCTAAAGCTTTGGAAGTGGAAGATAGGCAATGAATTCAGGAGATATGCTGAAAGCAAAATTTGAAAGGAAGTGACTGTGTATTACATTTTAGATTGATAAGGACAGGACCATCAAAAAAGCCTCTGAGATTTTTGACTTGAGCTGTTAAAACATGTGTAAACATGAAAAAGAGGATGCTGGCTTCACGGGCAACATTTCTGCTCAAGTCACATGTGGGAAAGAGCAAGACGTTCACAGGCATCAAATGACACATGGTTTAGTGACTAACAGATCCTGAGTTGAGAGTGACCATATGACCGGGAAATGAAGAACTTGGAAACGAAGAACATGCAAAATCAGGAGGGAAAAGGCCTTAACAACTTGAGGGCAAGCCTCCAAAGGACATGCGCACCCGAGGAAAGTTATGAGGAGATCTTACCTCTCTTCTGAGCTAGAAGCAGCTCAAGATAAAAGGCAAATAAATAAATAAATAAATAAATGACAACAAAACACAAACCCTGTGACTTACATCACTTTGGTGTTCTTCATCCTGTCTAGCACAGTGCAGGGAATCCTGTAAGCATCTAAAAATACCCATCAGCTTATTTTCCATGGCTCTTTCTCTCCCTGGAACTTTCAGGAAGGTGGAAGAACGTTCTTACCAAGTGGGCTTCCCCAAGCGCAGATATCATCCTGATCTGTGGGAAGATATCTCCCGAAGCTCATTGCAGGTGTCAAGGCTCAGAGTCCTCTGGCAGGCAAGGAGGAGACCATCTGCACATGACCACAGTCAGGGCTCAGGGCTCTGCCTTTGCAGTTCAGGGAACTGGGGACTTGTCCCTGGGAGACAGGCCGGCTCCTCGCTTTCCCTTGCCTCTGCTGCTGCTGCTGCTAAGTCACGTCAGTCGTGTCTGACTCTGTGCGACCCCATAGATGGCAGCCTACCAGGCTCCCCCGTCCCTGGGATTCTCCAGGCAAGAATACTGGAGTGGGTTGCCATTTCCTTCTCCAATGCATGAAAGTGAAAAGCGAAAGTGAAGTCGCTCAGTCACGTCCGACTCTTAGCGGCCCCATGGACTGCAGCCCACCAGGCTCCTCCATCCATGGGAGTTTCCAGGCAGGAGTACTGGAGTGGGGTGCCATTGCCTTCTCCTCCCTTGCCTCTAATAATGGACAAAACCATGACTGAGCTTAACCAAGTGTCATTCCCCAAATGCTTTATCCAGCCCAAATCCACAAGAAATGCCACAATCCTATTCCACACCCACAATCATCCTTTCTCTCCTGATGGTGACATCGAAACCTTGAGGACACTCCCTCCATCTGGCTTCATCCACGTCCCACTTGCTTCCCAGGACATGCTAGATGGAGTAAGGGCTCTGTCACCGAGGGCACATACCTGTGGTCACATAAACACATAAACACTTTCACTAGCAGCCACGTTCTTAGGCTCTGGCCAGGAAGACAGCTGACAGCCAGACAGGAGACACACCGCTGGGTGTTGACTACAGCCAGGCATTCACGGTCCACCCCGGCAGGAAATGGGTTCCAGATGTGTCCTCTGCTGAGCCTGTAATGGAGTCAGAGCATCATAAATGGGGCTTCTAGCCTGGCTCCCCAAACTTTGTCAGTCCCATGGACAATGCTGGAAAAGTGGGGGGAAACCTGGGGAAAATGTAAGAACATGCTGCCTTGGTATGCACAGTTTCAACAGAAAGACATTGTGTTCTGAGTTTCCAGGTCCTATTTTGGTTATGCTTTTTGAAGATAACACTGTGTGTGTGTACACAAGCAGGGAGGGGAATGAAGGAAATGGTAGAGGGGAAGAGCAGAGGAGATCCTGTGTCACTTACAAAAAGATTTTGTGTATTTTAGACAAACTAAGATAATATTGTGATCCATGTCAACCCAGGAATCCAATAAGTGTAAAAAAAAAAAAAGATGAATATGCTCTTCTCATTTCATTTTTGCTGTTAAATATTTCAGAATTGTGGGAATAGGGCACCCAACACAAGATGGTTGCTGATTTTTATTAATAAGCATTCAAATAGAATACTTTTCTTCTGAATTTCCGCAGTTTACAAGTTTACACGTGTGTAACCTTGGCATCTCTGTACTTGGATAATCTTTGTTCGTAGGGATAATGGCTTAAAAATCTCACTTGAAAGTAGACTTTAAACAATACAAGGTCATGACAGCCTGAGAAAAGAAAATAAATAACCTCTAGAGATTTCCGCAAGTAAACAATCTTAGCTGGGGACTCTGAGCTTTAAAATAAAATAAAATAAACCCGCGAGGATTCATCATGGTTCAGAATTACCATGAGATAAGCAAGTGGCATAGACCAGTCCTTCCAATGAGCAGCAGCTGAGGACTGCCTTGGTCCTGAAAGGTTGCATGGGTGATTTACAAGCTATTTGAATCCGCTTGAATAAGAGTCACTGCCAAGGTCACTGAGTGACCTTGATAAGTCACTTAACCCTTCTGGTCCTCAGTTTTTCCCTTTGTAATGACTACAGTCCATGACAGCTCAGATCTCAGAATTTAATTTTTTGAAGTCTCATATATTTTAAGCAATATTCAATCATCATACAGTTTGTAAGGTCTGAGGCCCTTCCATCTTTGTCATCCTAAAGATATTGACACTTTTTGTAGGATCACACTATTTATTCGGGCTTCCCTGGTGGCTCAAATGGTAAAGAATCCACCTGCAATGTGGGAGACCTGGGTTCAATCCCTAGGTTGGGAAGATCCCCTGGAGGAGGGAATGGCAACCCTCTCCAATATTCTTGCCTGGAGAATCCCCATGGACAGAGGAACCTGGTGTGCTACAGTTCATGATGTCGCAAAGAGTCAGACATGGCTGAGTAACTAAGCACATATTGAGGGTTTCCCAGGTGGAGCTAGTGGTAAAGAACCTCCTGCTAATACAGAGATGCAAGAAATGCAGGTTTGATCCCTGGGTTGGGAAGATCCCCTGGAACGGGATATGGCAATCCACTCCAGTATACTTGTCTGGAGAACCCCATGGACAGAAGAACCTGATTCCATGGAGTCGCACAGAGTCGGACATGCCTGAAGCGACTGAGCATAGCACCGTTTATTCTATGTCTCCGGGGCTTGCTATAACCAGACAAGAACACGGGATGTTCAAAAGCAAGAGATCCTTTTATACTGGGAGGGTAAGATAAACCTCATGAAATAAACAGCAAGATCCATTCCAGATGGTTCCATCCACCTTCTGCCTGACAGTTCTGTCTACTGAGAATCCCTCATGATTTCAAATAAAAGGGGCATCAATGTTCTTCTTGGCAAAGAAGAGAGATTTGCTCATAGCTCTCAGTTGTTCATTTCACTGTAGACATAAAGTTTCTCCCTGAAAGCTGAAGCTCACTTTAAGTTTTCTCAGACCAGGGGTCAACCAATAGATTTTGTTATATGTTAGCCAACATTTTAAGTTCAGAGAATTTCACGATTGCATTAAAAACTATGATCCAATCTATCCAAACAGAGAAAAATCAAATCATACTAAATATTCAGCCGTTAGTCAAATAGTCATCTCTTTTTAAAAATGTTTTGATTACATAGTAAAATATGAATTCATTTTTTATTGCAAAAAATTGAAATAATAGCAATGCAAGCAGACTCACTCTAAAATATTATCTCTAGTCTCTGTTCTATTACTATATTTAATGCCTGTCATGAATTGAGTGTGTAACCACTCAACCCTCTTGCTATTTACATATGAAATTGCACAAAGAAATACTTCTGTGTGAAGTCTGTATTTTTTATATAAATAGAATAATTCTTTACTTCTCTGAATGTTTTTAATTGGCAAGAAGTCTTTTGGTATTTCTGTAAGTGCAAAAACAGATTTCTTGTGTTTAAAAAATTGCTGCATAATATTCCATAGAATGCATTATGAAGTTATTACCCTATTGGTGAAATTCAAGGTTGCTTTTCTTTAAAAAAAAAAAAATTGTTCCATAAAATACTACAGGGAACAGTCCTGTACCTGCATCCTTGCACACTTGTGGCTGTTTCTCTTCTGTCAGTACCAAGAAGTGAGATCGTTGGCTCCAATGATAAGTGCAGTTTTAAATGGTTTGGCAAAGTGCCTTATAAAAAGGCAGTGCAACGTTGACTCCTGAATAGAGATTTCCCTTAAACGGAGAGTTGCCTCTCTTTCATGACTTCATCAAAATACGAGTGAGTGAGTGAAGTTGCTCAGTCGTGTCCAACTCTTTGCGACCCCATGGACTGTAGCCTACCAGGCTCCTCCCTCCATGGGATTCTCCAGGCAAGAGTACTGGAGTGCATTGCCATTTCCTTCTCCAGGGGATCTTCGTGACCCAGGGATCAAACCCAGGTCTCCCGCATTCCAGGCAAACGCTTTAACCTCTGAGCCACCAGGGAAGCCCATCAATATATAATATTATCTACTTTTAAAATATAATATTTTCTGGCCTTCCCTGGTGGTGGTGTGGATAAGAATCTGCCAATGCAGGGCACATGGGTTCAATCCCCAGTCCAGGAAGAGTCTACATGCTTTGGAGCAGATAAACTCATGAGCCACGACTACCAAGCCTGCCTGCCACGAGTAATGAAGCCTGCGTACCTCAAACCTGTGCACTGCAGCAAGAGAAGCCACCGCAGTAAGAAATCTGCGCACAGCAACAAAGAATAGCCACAGCTCCCCACAACTAGAGAAAGCCTGCACAAAAAGCAATGAAGACCCAGCACAGCCAAAAAATTATTTAATTAAATAAAATTTAAAAAAAATATGTTTTCTAGTCTAAAAGGTGAAAAAAGAATTTTAATTTGAGTTTTTTGATTGCTAATGTGGTTGTGCATTTAAAAATAATTTATTGGTAATTTCTATTTCTTCTATGAATTGCTTATTCATATCCGTTGCATCTTTTTTTTCTGGTGAGTTATTATTTTTTATCAATTCATAGACATTCTTCATATATTCTGATAGTTTTCCTTTTCCCGTTATATATGTTGAAACTATTTTCTCTTGGTTTGATGACAGCTTTTTGACTTTGCCTACGGGATCTTTGGCAATTGAAAGTTTTCCTTTATCTTCCTCCTTCAAGTATTCTTGGATAATACTTTTGCATAGATTCATTTGCATAATTAGTAATCTGTAAGCCCTTTTTTAAAGTACATCTTTGTTCTTCCTTTCCCTTGTATCAGTCTCCTCTCTACTGATCTTGACCCACATTAGTCCCCTGTCCCATCTCCCTCCAATTCAGCTATATGCAAAGCAAAAAAGAAAGACTTGTAAAACTGAAAAAAAAAAAAAAAAGGAGCAAAATATAGCAAGCAAATACTACCAAGTAAAAGAAAGTTGTTTCAGGTATGTTATTATAAGAGAACATGCTTTAAACAAAAAGCATTATTAAGAATAAAAAGGAATTGAGAGAGTAACACTGAAGTTTATACATTACCAGATGTGAAACAGATAGCTAGCGGGAAGTTGCTGTGTAACACCGGGTGCTCAACCCAGTGTTCTGCAACAACCTAGAGGGGTGGAAAGGAGTTGGGGTAGGAAGGGAGGTTCAAGAGGGTTGGGGGCATATGTATACTTATGACTGATTCACACTGTTGTATGGCAGAAAACCAACACAACATTGTAAAGCAATTACCCTCCAATTAAAAATAATTTTTAAATAAAAAGGAAAAGGGTCACCCCATAATGACAATGATTCAATTTACCAAGGAAGTGGTCTAAATTTGTATGCACCTAATAAAAGAGTGCTATAATACACTGAACAAAATGTTAACTTGATTAAAACAAAAAGTTGCTTTCCTTTGAGTTGCCTTTTCCTTCATTTTCCTAGTAGCGCAGATTGGAGCCAACAATCCCACTTCTTTACTTTGCAAAGCAGCAAAGTTAAATGAGGACAGGGTTTGAGGTTCATGAGAAGAAAAGTAAGTGACTAAAATCTATTTTACTAATTAGATAAACCATATCCACTTTGAGAGGGAATACCAATAAAATAGGTGAGAAGATAATATTTCGTCATAAGAGGAATAAGGGAAATCAAGGTAGATTTAGAGGGATGACACTTGAAGGAAGTAAGAAACCAAGCTTTCAAGGAAAATTCCTGAAAAAAAAAAAAAGTCCTATGGTTTCCAGTTTGTGTGGGTTTTGCATTTTAATTACAAAGTGCAGTGTTTCAACACTTGGTTAGGGAATCATTCATAATTGAGACTTTCCTGACCACAGTCAGCAAACCTTCCTTCACCTCCAAGGAGGTTTGTTTGGGAAACGAAAACAGAGCCCATCTGCCAGAGAGCTGTGGTCCTCATCAAATAAAGCAGCCCCGCAACTGGCACAGCGGCACCCTTGTGCTTAGGGGATGGCCTCAGCTACCAGATGCCGAAACTGAAATACCTCTCAGGGTTTGTTGGAAAGTGGGTGAATTCACATTACCGAAACTGGCCTGTGTGAAAACCTTGCACTTGGAGTCAGTCTGCCTGTGGCTTGTGGAAAGGAGAGGTTTAATTTCTATTTCTTTCCATCCCACATCATAAGCACAAAAAGTGCTGTTGAACATTCAGCTAGTGGCTCTCGTACATTTCTCATTCGGAAATGCATGTGGAAATATGTATACACTCCTAAAAATTACTCTGCACGAAGATTTCTCCAAGGAGAAAAAGATCATATGCATTTGAAATAAAAAGAATCATGGCTATTTGCAAATACTTTACCAAAAAATATTAGTCATATTCCAAAGTATAGCTTTCAAAATAAAATAATTTTACTATTAACACCTCTGTCCCACAAAAGGGGAGTGCTTTTAATTCTTTATTAGGTTTTGCTTACTCTCAAAGTTTCATAAATCTGAAATATATGACAAGCAAAGTCAGAGAAAATTGGAGAAAAAAAAATAGTAAGTATGCAAAAATCACCAGAACAAAAATTAAAGAATTTCATCCTAAAGAGTATATAAGTCTTTCAGTCATGTCTGACTCTTTGCGAACCATATGGACTATACAGTCCGTGGAGTTCTCCAGGCCAGAATACTAGGGTGGGTAGCCATTCCCTTCTCCAGGGGATCTTCCCAATCCAAGAATAGAAACCTAGGTGACCTTAGAAAGCTATAATCACACAAATTTTTAGACAGAGTCATACAGATTTTTATTGTCACTTTCCAAGAACATTCTAGAAACTTTCTCATCTTCCTTAATGCAACTTAATGTTGAATATCATTAAGACATTGCGGGTCTTTGCCTGTGAGAATTTCAGCATATAATGCCATGAAGAATGAAGAAATGGACTTTGAAAAGGAAAACTAGAACTCTGGAAAATTAGTATTTGGAAGAAGGATGTGCAGAAATGAGGCCCAGGGCATTTGGCTGTTAACCCCACTGAGCTCCAAGCAGAGCTGGCACCTTTGATGCTTCCCTGGGCCTCACTGGACCTCTACTACTCTCTCAGAATAATAAGGCTTTTGTTGTTTTCCAGATGATCTCCATGGATCCTTCGAAATATAAAACACTATGATTCTCATTAGACCTTATCATTGCATCTTGCTTCTTTCTCTTCTCTTGATGATTGGGATCAGCTGGCCCCAGAGAAGACTGGTTGCTGTCCCCAGGAACTCTGATACAGTCTTAGGCTACTCTGGCTACTGACCTAGTTCTGATCTTTGTACCCACATCTCAAAATGATCTCTCATAACTCCTACTTTGACCCTAGATCTGGAAACTAAATCCCTGACTTGTCCTTAGCTGAATTCCATTTTCCTCCAACATGCCTCCACAGTGTTTCCCCCTACAAGAGAATTCTCAAACAAACACACACACATACAAATAAAATAAAGATTTTATTGATATATAGAAAGTGACATTGTAAACACTTGTGTAATAGAAACTACAAGCCCACCAAAAAATATTATATATATATATATATTTTTTACAATATTTATTTCAAAAATCAGTTTATTACAAAATTGGTATTAATATTATTTTCTACCCTCCCTACTTTTCCTTTAATTTTTCCTTTCTTTCTTATCTCTTTCAAAATAGGACTCTAAGAATTTTCAGGGACTTGTCTTCAAATATCAACTGTTTTCTAGATTTTTTTTTTCCTTGATATTTTCTTTGGCTGACTTGCTTCAGATTTTGTGACTTATACTATTTTTATTTACTTTAGTGAGAACATACAAAGGGAACTCTGCAGGAAGCCATGCCTATACTCTCTCATTTTATTCTGGTGTTACTGTCCATTAAGTACAGGCCACATTGATATCTATAGCCACCCATCTTTCAGCAGCTTATATGGTGCTCCTATAAAACATGCATTCTCAAGAGGTCCATATCATTTCCAAGGGGCAAAAACCACTTCCTCAGAGGGGTAAGAAATTCTTACTCAAAATATATAAAGAATATATATAGTTACAATATATAAATAGATATAGTTTATCTGTGGTATTATTTCATTGGAGGTGATTAGTAGGAACATGTCTAAAAAGGCTATTTAAGGGGCAATAGTGAAAGAAAGAATTAGAAATATTGCTCTAAAAGAAAACTCATGGTTTATCTCAATGAAAACCACTGCTTGAGCTAAATATAATAAATAAATCATGAAGCATGATAAAGTAAAGGGGAAATGGATATTTTTGTCCAAATATTCACCTTTTTCCTTCTTTTTGTTGTGCTTTTCAGGGCCCACTCTTTACCAGTCTTATCATCTTTTCTAGTAATATTTTTCCCAAGAACTTGATTCCAGGGTTTAGAAATCTGAGTGGCCCTAGTTTCTACTATCTTCTATCATTTAAAGTGAAATTATACTCTAGGTATTTCTGTTTAACTGTATGTTAGTAAGTGTGTGTATTTACCTGCTTCTAATAAACTATTGTAATACATGCTAATATAGAAATATGGGAAATACTATATAGAACAAGTAAGAAGCAATAAATATGGAATGCTTGGGAATTCAGGGCATGTCCTATCTTGAAGGAAAAAAGAGGGAGAAATAAAAGATAAAAGGGAAAATAGAAAGCATAGGAAGTGAAGTTAACACAGTATCTTCAAAAGTTTTATTTATATCAAGATTTTTAGATGCTAAATTTTACATATGAAAGTTATACATGACTCCCCCAGAGAAAGACCCCAGTGATGGACTCCATTTTGTGACCCGCTGAACAATGGGAATAACATGGCAAGAAAGGAGGACCCGCATCTGGAGGAAGTTGAGAGCAGAGAAGAGAAGGGAGGCTGCATATTCAACACAGAGCTTGGCATGATAACAGTGCATCTTCATACAACACCGTACGTTTCAATGTTGGAGATAAAGGAGAAAACAATGGCTCAAGGACAACTTAAATTTTACTTGTTCATATTTAAAAAAAAGCACAAAACTAAGGAAAATTTCAGGGATGTTCCATAATGTATATAAACACAACTTATGAGCATGAATCAATGAGAGCATGAACAGAAGATCTAAAGTCCAAGAAAAATCCAAGGTAAGATTGTGTACTAAGGCAGGAGGGGAAGGGGATGACAGAGGATGAGATGTTTGGATGTCATCACCGACTTGATGTACATGAGTCTGAGCAAGCTCCAGGAGCTGGTGATGAACAGGGAAACCTGGTGTGCTGCAATCCATGTGGTTGCAAAGAGTCAGACAAGACTGACTGACTAAACTGAGGATTGTGTCCAGTGGTTCTGGGGTTGGGCATTCTCTTCAACTTCTTCCTGTCACCTTTGATGACTCAGCTCTATTCTTCTGCTCCCTAAATGAATCAGGTGCCATGATCTATTTTTACCTCCCTTGTGTCTGTGCCCATCCTTGTCAAGTCCCTGAATTCTCAGTTTTCAGCTATCATCTCTAGGCAGACCTCACCCTGAACCATCATTTTGGCTTTGTATGTCTCCTGATTACAAAATATAATTTCCAACTCCTTGTTAGAGATGTATATGTGGATTTTCTTTTGACATCTTAAGATCAAGATGAATGATAAAGAAAGTTTATCATTATAAAACCTTCTAATATCCTTATTTCTATTCAATAAACTTCACAGAAATGTATGACACACAAGCTTCTCTGTCCTCACCCAGGTGCCCAGTTGGTTACCAAAGCTGTTCATCTACCTCTAGCTGTTCATCTACCTCTAGCTGTTCATCTATGTCAAAGCTTTTTTCTACACTCGAGTCAGACCCTTACATCTCAAACAGATTACTGCAATTGTATTAGCATTGATGTTCTTCAATCCCTCTCCCTTGGATCCACTTCATGTACTATTTTCAGATAAATCCTAAGATACACATCATATCTGGCTATCTAATAAAATAACTTAAAGATCTCACAATTTCTAATCATTTCAGTCAATGTTGAAGCCCTCTCTACTTTTTTTCAAAACTGTTGCCCAACTGCTGCTGCTGCTAAGTCACTTCAGTCGTGTCCGACTCTGTGCGACCTCATAGATGGCAGCCCACCAGGCTCCCCTGTCCCTGGGATTCTCCAGGCAAGAATACTGGAGTGGGTTGCCATTTCCTTCTCCAATGCATGAAAGTGAAAAGTGAAAGTGAAGTTGCTCAGTCGTGTCCGACTCTTAGCGACCCCATGGATTGCAGCCTACCAAACTCCTCTGTCCATGGGATTTTCCAGGCAAGAGTACTGGAATGGGGTGCCATTCTCCGATTGCCCAACTAACTTCCCACTATTCCTTATAAACAACAGATGGTCCCAGCTACTGGTTGTCCATTAACACCCCCTACATCTTCTTGCCTCAATGACTTGTTCAGACTGTTCTCTCTGCTTAAAATGCTCTTCTGTCTTCTCTTAACTTTACTCAACAAAATCTGACCCTCTGTCAAAGTTAAGGTCAAATTCTACCTCCATCCATATTAATGCTCCTCCTAAATATATGCTCTTAACTTCACACTTCTCCGTGCCTCTCCCAGTGTGCTTTGTCACATTTTAACTTTATTTGATGATACTGAACCAGGGGACGTGAATATGTTTATATATGCCATTATTCTTCCTGCTTATGCCCAAAGCAGACATTACTAGTCAGTTATAACACTCTTTGTCACTGAATCCAGACATAGTCTTGGAATCTGTCTCAACACCATACTTCAAGCAGTCACTGCCAACTAATTAAAGTTGATACATGAAAGCAAGACCTAGACCATAGTAAATATCCAATAAGTATTGACTATTATTATTCATCATATTATATCAACACTATTTCCTAGTATAATACTCATTGTATGAAAGAGAAGATTTTTGAAGATGAGGTTATTAGTTAAACAGAGTGCTGCTAAAATGCTACTTGCCTACATTTCTTCACTTTATACTTAATGAAAATGGCTTAAAACTTGTTTTTCTTTCAAGCAGAGTTTTCTGTCAAGTTGAAAACCGTGAATGTGAAAGTTGCTCAGTTGTGTCTGACACTTTGTGACCCCATGCACTATAGAGTCCATGGAATTCTCCAGGCCAGAATACTGGAGTGGGTAGCTGTTCCCTTCTCCAGGGGTTCTTCCCAACCCAGGGATGGAATCCAGGTCTCCCATAGTGCAGGCAGATTCTTTACCAGCTGAGTCACCAAGAAAGCTGTGCTGTTTCCCAAAACGAAATATCATAATTCCTCTCCTTTAATGGATGTACCGATTTGTAGCAAATGCTAATAATCCTCCAATTCAGAATGAGTTGCAATGTTATCAATCCCAGAGAAATTGAGGAAATCATTTCATCATTGACTCTTCAGAATGGCTGATGTTTCAACTAGCCCTAAGAATCACATTCCAGTGGAAAAGCTGCATCCTGTTCAAAGACGACATGGGCTAGAAGTGTTATGAATTTGTCTGTCTGGGTATTTCACCAGGTGAATGGATGAGGGATGTGCACATGAGAGCACACGTGAAAACAGCTAATCTTAGATATTATCTGCTCAGGATGCTTCCAAAGCACGTGTCCTTTCACAGTGATTGTTTACATGCTGTTTCTTAGCACCTGGAAGTAACAATGACCCTGACAATGACGATGGTGATGCTGCTGGTGATGACGATGTTGGTGCATCACATCTGCGTAATCCTCCACGATTGTCACCTGTGAAGCATGGCTGGCAGAGGGAGATGGGAGTGAGGGCCACTCTAAAACTAAAATTCACACAACTTCCTGATGGAAGGAAGAGTCTAAGCCATATCACAAGACTGGGGCCAGGAGCTATGCCCCACTTTATTAGGGCTTCATTCCAAGTTGAGTGGTGAGTCTCAGAAGAAAATGGAGACCAACCCATGTGCAGACACTCCATTTGAATGGGAGAGTTCAGATTCCATGTTAGAAGTTCTGAGGTCTCAAATTTCTAGTCTCCATTTCAGACCTTCTAGAATACCGTTTCTTCCTGCCAGTGATGTCTTTAGGGAATGGGATAGTTTGCCCCCTCAAGGCCCCCCCTTAGATCACTCATTCCCCTGAAGCAATTGATTTCAAGTTCAGTCATATTTGTGTTATCTTGATGAACTGTTTCTTGGTGGAAGCAAGTCCAGTTTTCACAGTGATGATAGAAAAATCCAACATGATGTCTTCTTCCCCATTGGAGCAGACAACCACCATTGGTGCCCTATTTGCTCCTCATCTGTACCTGTGTGGATTTTATTACCTACAGAGCCAGTGAAGATGGTCATGCCCCAGTGATTAAGCTTAAAATTGGGCTGATCGTACATGCCTTTGTTATCGTCATTGGCTCACAACTTCAATACTAATTTACTGTAGTTTCTGAACTTCAACCTAGAAATCTAACCTTACAAGACGCTGAGTAGCATATGCCCATCCCTGAAATTATTCAATTTTCTGGTCACTGAGAAAAACACTGTAGAAATATTTGAGAACTCATTCCATTTTAAATTAGGGTATCCCAGAAAAGCAAATAAACAAAAATAAGATTTAATAAAACAGCTTTTATTCAGAAATCTGAAACCGTGGAGCTTTCAAGTGACAAAATTGTCTGTACAGGACGTGTATTTTGAAATGCATTTTTTTTTTTTTAATCACACCAACCAACTTGACTAATAACAGTATCAGAGGCCTGGCTCCAAACTGACTACCAGAGGATGCTGTGACAGTCTAGGCAATTCAGTTAGAAAAAGAAATGCAGATAAAATGAACACAAAACCAAACAGACTTTATATCAAGTGACGTGAAAATCTTATAATTTTCATAGAAGACATGACATTTATTACTGAGTCAGAGACATTTGAAAAGAAAAGAGAATTCTGAAAAAGCATGTTGAATCAAGACCAAGAAATCACAGGGTCCCCTCTAGAGAACCATGGCACCCACCTCACCTTCAGTCCGAAGATGCTGTTGCAACAAATGCTTGACAAGAAGACTCTTGTCCCACCACAGCTCTCAGGTTAATAAGGATTTCCTGAAAAGTATGAAATACATATAAAATACAAACATATAATTAAAAGATGTTTTCATTTGAGTTTTTAAGGAGAAGAGTATACAAATTGCAAATTCATTTTCAAACTGTTTAAGATGATAAGAAAAATTTACCCATTGGACTTTTTAATCTAATGTGTTGTTTCATTTCCTAGTAAATCTGGATGTTTGAAGTTACTATAAAATGATGTGGGTATGTGTGTGTGTGTGTGTGCTCAGCCGCTCAGTCATGTTTGACTCTTTGCGACCCCATGGACTGGGCTCCTCTGTCTATGGAATTTTCCAGGTAAGAATATTGGAGTGGCCTGCCATTTCCTCCTCAAGGGGATCTTCCTGACCCAGGATTCAAACCCATGTCTCTGGAGTCTCCTGTATTGGCAGGCAGTCTTTACCACTGGGAAGCCCCACTATAAAATGATAACAAATGCTTTATATATTTCTACATCATACATTTTAAAAAATATAGTATTTCCTGAGACAAATAGTCTCTTAAGATCAAGTTGTGTCCTACAATTTCCTATAGCTCACATTTGGTACTAGATGACATGACCACAAAAACTATGTCTTTGAGGGGATCACAGTGCTTTTCATGTAATAAAACTACTTAGTAGCCTTTAGATATGAGAGTCAGGTCCCAGATACTGCAGCATTTCTTTTATCACAGAGACCTTTATTACACCATTCTATTGCTTGTGAGAAGCAAAATACTAATGTATTTGTGCCCACAAACACTCACATTTGAAAGAGAGCTTGTAATTATTTGAAGGCTAATTTCCTTGTTAGTGTCGCCTCTTCTGTGTCATACCTGAGTCTCGGCCATTGTATATCTTATGGTCTCTGCTGTGTCACTCAGAAATTAGGCAACAGCAGCCACCCAGATTCTAGCAGATGCTGTAGAGTTAACCAACGTTTTGTTTTGTCTTTTTTTTTTTTTTTTTTTTACCAGAAGAGCATGGCTCCTAGACAAGGAAAACGTCTCAGGCTGATTTGTTGTCAATGCAAACTCAGCTGTGAGAGACCTGTTCATATGTTATTAGTGGCTGACCTTTTTTACTCCTCAGAGTAAATGTAAGGTATTTGCTTATTCTCTAAATAGCCTCTTATGCCAAGGGAAAAATTCCCAGAAAAGAAAGAGGGGTGATGGACCTCAAAAATATTCTGCTAAGTGAAAGAAGCCAGATGGGAGAGACCACATATTGTATGACTCCGCTTATATAAAATGTCTGTAACAGGTAAATCAGAGAGTGTTTCACCTGGGTCTGGGAGTGGGAACATGGATTTACTGTAAATGGGCCCAAGGGACTCTGTCATGATGAAACATTTTAAAACTGAATTGTGGTGATGGTTGAACAACTCTATAAATTTAGTAAAGTAGTTGAATTATACACTTAAAACAGATGAATTTCATGGCATGTTTGAAAAAAATGGATATCTAACAAGATAATTTTCACCTTCTAGTGCATGGAATATACTATTTTCAGAAAAAAAGCAGAGTCATCCTGTAAATGCAACCTGCATACAAAGAAAATTCGAAGAAACTGCTTAGTTTGGTTTATGTTTCAGTGAAAGCTATGAACTTACTACATTGTCATGTCATGCTCCAAATTACGATCACTTCTCTCCCAGCCTATCAGTTCAGTTCAGTTCGGTTGCTCAGTCGTGTCCGACTCTTTGCAACCCCATGAATTGCAGCACTCCAGGCCTCCCTGTCCATCACCAACTCTCATACTCACGTCCATCGAGTCTGTGATGTCATCCAGCCATCTCATCCTCTGTTGTCCCCTTCTTCTCCTGCCCCCAATCCCTCCCAGCATCAAAGTCTTTTCCAATGAGTCAACTCTTCACATGAGCTGGCCAAAGTACTGGAGTTTCAGCTTTAGCATCATCCTGTCCAAAGAAATCCCAGGGTTGATCTCCTTCAGAATGGACTGGTTGGATGTCCTTGCAGTCCAAGGGACTCTCAAGAGTCTTCTCCAACACCACAGTTCAAACACATCAATTCTTTAGTGCTCAGCCTTCTTTACAGTCCAACTCTCACATCCATACATGACTACTGGAAAAACTGTAGCCTTGACTAGACAGACCTTAGTCGGCAAAGTAATGTCTTTGCTTTTGAATATGCTATCTAGGTTGGTCATAACTTTTCTTCCAAGGCTCCCAGCCTATAGTTTATTATATTTCAAATCTATGATTTTAAGCAAAGCCTGTAATCTAAGCATTGTTGAGATTCCTAGGTAAATTCCAAGCAAAGTTGTTGAAATTATCCATTTTAAACATTACCCAAGAATTACATGGCTCTAATCTTTTTATGCCATTCACTGTAACTCCTTCTACTGATATAATTTAAAACTTACAGAAAAGTTACAAGATTAGCACAAGGAGTTCCAAATGCCATTAGCCATATTCACCAATGCTTACATTTTCCCCATTTTCAATTCTTTCTCTCTATATATTTATTCAATCTTTTCTCTTTCTAAAATATTGTGTGTTCATTGGAAAAATAAAATGATTCCAGTTCGGTTCAGTTCAGTCACTCAGTCATGTCTGACTCTTTGCAACCCCGTGAATCGTAGCACGCCAGGCCTCCCTGTCCATCACCAACTCCCAGAGTTCACTCAGACTCACATCCATTGAGTCGATGATGCCATCCAGCCATCTCATCCTCTGTCAGCCCCTTTTCCTCCTGCCCCCAATCCCTCCCAGCATCAGAGTCTTTTCCAATGAGTCAACTCTTCGCATGAGGTGGCCGAAGTATTGGAGTTTCAGCTTTAGCATCATTTCTTCCAAAGAAATCCCAGGGTTGATCTCCTTCAGAATGGACTGGTTGGATGTCCTTGCAGTCTAAGGGACTCTCAAGAGTCTTCTCCAACACCGCAGTTCAAAAGCATCAATTCTTCGGTGCTCAGCGTTCTTCACAGTCCAACTCTCACATCCATACATCACCACTGGAAAAAACATAGCCTTGACTAGATGGACCTTTGTTGGCAAAGTAATGTCTCTGCTTTCGAATATGCTGTCTAGGTTGATCATAGCTGTCCTTCCAAGGAGTAAGCGTCTTTTAATTTCATGGCTGCAGTCACCATCTGCAGTGATTTTGGAGCCAAAAAAAATAAAGTCTGACCCTATTTCCACTGTTTCCCCATCTATTTCCCATGAAGTGATGGGATCAGATGCCATGGTCTTCATTTTCTGAATGTTGAGCTTTAAGCCAACTTTTTCACTCTCGTCTTTCACTTTCATCAAGAGGCTTTTTAGTTCCTCTTCACTTTCTGCCATAAAGATGGTGTCATCTGCATATCTGAGGTGATTGATATTTCTCCTGGCAATCTTGATTCCAGCTTGTGTTTCTTTCAGTCCAGCGTTTCTCATGATGTACTCTGCATATAAGTTAAATAAGCAGGGTGACAATATACAGCCTTAATGTACTCCTTTTCCTATTTGGAACCAGTCTGTTGTTCCATGTCCTGTTCTAACTATTGCTTCCTGACCTGCATATAGGTTTCTCAAGAGGCAGATCTTATATAGGAGCAATTATCTTAAGAAGTATAATTTCCCTCCCCCATAGAGAAAATCAGTATTAACAATTTCTTGAAACTCTTCATTAAGTTTTTGAGAGAAGCAAGTAAAATTATCTGTGTTAAAATTCTTTGCAAATTTTAAAATGCATAAAGAAATATGAATTATATCAAAAACAAAGCAAAACACTAGCTAATTCTATTTTTCTCTTGCAGTTTAACTGACAATGACCTTATAGTCTCCTTGTATGCAGAGCAACTTCTTTGGAAGACAGTGTAGAGGCTTAAGGTGTTTTGCTTCTGGATTAACTGAGCATTGGACCCAGGGAAAGAGCTAAGTGGAAAGTTGCAGCAAAAAGAAGTGACAACCACATTTCTGTGTATGTTTCATAGGACATTCAAGGAAAAGCAGAAGTGCCTGTGTCTTAACAGAGCTGTACAAAAGAAATGAATCAACATTGCTAAGGGTGTTCTGTATTTTTCCTGGCCCTCCATTTATAAGCCATTGGCCTCCCATAAATGATCGCATTTACTTGGGATCACAACAGAGAGAGCTCGGCTGAGCCAATTCTAATCAGAGGCAGTTAATAGGATCCCTTTCATTACCCTTGCATACCTTTCTGCAGTATGCAGAAAGTGAAGAACTAAAGAGCCTCTTGATGAAAGTCAAGAGGAGAGTGAAAAAGTTGGCTTAAAACTCAACATTCAGAAAACTCAGATCATGGCATCTGGTCCCATCACTTCATGGCAAGTAGATGGGGAAACAGTGGAAACAGTGGCTGACTTTATTTTTGGGGGCTCCAAAACCACTGCAGGTGGTGATTGCAGCCATGAAATTTAAAGAAGCTTACTCCTTGGAAGAAAAGTTATGACCAACCTAGACAGCTTATTAAAAAGCAGAGACATTAATTTGCCAACAAAGGTCCATCTAGTCAAGGCTATGATTTTTCCAGTGGTGATGTATGGATGTGAGAGTTGGACTGTGAAGAAAGCTGAACACAGAAGAATTGATGCTTTTGAACTGTGGTGTTGGAGAAGACTCTTGAGAGTCCCTTGAACTGCCAGGAGATCCAACCAGTCCATGCTAAAAGAGATCAGTCCTGGCTGTTCATTGGAAGGACTGATGTTGAAGCTGAAACGCCAGTACTTTGACCACCTGATGTGAAGAGCTGACTCATTTGAAAAGCCCCTGATGCTGGGAAAGATTGAGGGCAGGAGGAGAAGGGGACGACAGAAAATGAGATGGTTGCATGGCATCACCGACTTGACAGACATGGGTTTGGGTGGACTCTGGGAATTGGTGATGGACAGGGAGGCCTGGTGTGCTGCAGCTCATGGGTCGCAAAGAGTCAGACACAACTGAGCAACTGAACTGAACAAACTGAACTGAACATGCACTACCCCGCTGACAATGGATGGAGAGAAGTGAAAAATAACAGTGAATGAAAAGGAGCTACACTAACAAAGAACGTGTTAAAACAACAGTCACCACAAGAAGTGCCCCACTTCCATGTTTACAATGCGCTCAACTTCCTGTGGCCACCCTAGCCTACAGTTTCTCACAATGAACCCTTCTAGTCTCGTGGAAGCTCACAGATGCCCAGCAGGTTTGTAGACTGTAGTCAAGATTGTAAACACAAACAAGTCCCTTAACTGTTCCCAGAAAATGGCTTGAGACAGCTCTTCTGGAGGAGCAATGTCTTCCAAAGCTGCGGGGAAGCCTTGTTCACAGAAGGAATGTGAGCATTTATGAGTAAATGTGTGCACACCTGTTTGCTGGGATATTAGCAGGTATAGAACTTTGTTCATGTCATAACTGTCAGGGAAATTATCCACACAACCTCACTGTTGGCCTGAGCGGTGAAAGGAAGTGGATGGGCAACATTCTAGGCCAGATCAACATTTGGTACAGACAAGTAAAGATTTTTCTGGATGTAACTAGACTCAAACAGAACTTCTGCTCAAGTTCACCTCAGTCCTTGGTTGAGTATCTTAAAGAGACTGTTGATTTTGGCGGCATCTCAGCACTGGGTCAGCCATACCTGCAGGGTCAGTGTGGGGCCTGGATCATCTATAACTTATCTCTGTGGCTATAACCAAAGTATCATTTTATGTCCATTGGATCTTAGTTGGATTTGAAAATGGCTTCCAGAAGAGTGCATACAGACAGTTGCTTCATCATTTCTGCTACTTTGTTGTGACATTGTCTCAGTGAGATATCTGGATGGTTTCTAACCACAGCATGACCTGGCCCACTGACAAAGACACATTTCTTAATCTTATTTTTTTGTTTGTCCTTTTTATAAAAGTAATCTTACAATTATTGTTGTTTTGTTACCTATTATTGTTACCTGTCTCGCTTTCTTTGAGATACTTTTTAAGATCGTCTCCTTGCATCCTTGTTTTCCTGCACTAGTATAGGAAGTATATACTCAGTTGCTATTCTTTCAGTGACTACTCAGAAATATTAAAATGCATAATTAAACTATAAAAATCTAGGGACATCCCTGGTGATCCAGGGGCTAATTTTCCAAGTCCCAAATGCAGGGGGCCTGGGTTCAATCTCTGGTCAGCGAACTAGATCCTCCTACTAAAGATCCTGCATGCTGCAAGTAAGAGTCAGCACAGCCAAATAAATAAACAGATTTTTAAAAAATCTATGTTTGTCAATATTTGAATAATATAAGAAACTTAGTATGTTTTCATTATAATAACTCCTCTCCCCTGATTTACATCAAATTGTCACTGTATATGCCATCTTGAATTATTAATTCCACAATTTAGACATTGTTTTAGCCAATGAATTATTTGTATTTATCCATATTTTTAACATTTTTCTTGCTTTCTTTACAGCACTTTTTCTTGTATCTCCTACCTCTTTTCTGTTCTTAGTATACCTATAGTTTTTAACCATCGATGTCGAATTTGTTAAATGTTTTTTCTGTTTTAATTTATATGACCTTATGGTTTTTCTCTTTTTGATTGTTAACATGATGAATTACATTGATTTTTAAGTATTGAACCAACCTTGCATTCCTGGAATAAGTCTCACTTGACTGTGGTAGCTTATTTGCTACCATAAATTGCTAAATTCAATTTTCTAATATTATGTTCCTGAAAGATATTAGTCTACAGTGTTCTTTCTCTGTGCTATCTTTGTCTACTCTTGGTATGAAGGCAAAGCTGGTAAATCCAAAAAAAATGGACTGGAATAAAGTATTTTTCTTTTATTTTCTGGAAGAAATTATAAATTTGGTGTTACTTCTTCTTTAATGTTTGGAAGAAATCACCAGTGAAACCATCTGGTTTTGAAGATTTCTCTTTTAGGGGAAGGTTTTAACTATGAATTCAGTCATCTATTTTATCTTGAATAAGTTTTGGCAGTTGGTGATTTTTGAAGCTTTGGCCCATTTCATCTAGATTACTTAGGCATCTAGTGTTCTTAGTTGTATTCTTTTAACATCTTTAGAATCTTAGTCATTTGAACTGTGACCATCTCCTTTTTTTTACCTGCTCTGCCTACAGTCAAAGCCAAAGTGGGAAGTTAGCCTATCATCTCCCTCTACCAGGTTGGATTTTTTTTTCTAGTTATCACAAAAGGAGGTAGTCCTTGAGTGGCTTCTGACTAATAGAGGGTCACTCTCTCCCTGTTTTTTTTTTTTTTTTTTTTTTTTGCCTTTTCCCTACACATGTGACTTATTAAAACCCTAGCTACAGGCAGGCCTGGAGTGCTGCAGTCCATGGGGTCACAGAGTCAGAAACGACTGAGCAACTGAACAACAAAGAGACTACATACAACCGGTAAATACAACCCAAGAACACACAATCTCATTTACCCTGTGGGTTCACGTTTTCTTTTTCTTTTTTTTGCCTGGTCTCTGAAGAATTCTTTGATTTTCTTTCCACTCAGCCCTGCATTAAAAGAGGTTTTAGTTTTATTTGTTTTTATTGCTTTGAGAGGAGTTTCTCCAAAATTCTAAGTCACCATATTTCTAGGAATAATGATGAGGTAGCAATTTATGCACTGATTTGGACTAAAAAAAAATTTAAGTCTGAAAATGTTAAACATAATTGAGGAAAATTTAGACAGCGATGTGATGAGGAATGTGATTTTTCCATATGTATTGAAGTTTTTAAAACTACATATCCTGTGATGAAGCAACTCCTTTTATCAATATCTATACTAGAATAATTCCTGTAGAATTGAACAAGGATGTTTATGACAATCTAGTTTGTAATAATGAAATTTGGAAAATACTGAAATGTTTAAGTAAATTAAGGCATGCATGTGTTTGTTGTGGAATATTCTAAATACACTGACATGGACAGCGCTTAAGAGTTCTTGTGAGCATTAACTATGCAAGTAAGTGCTTAACACAGACTGTGCTCTCATTAAATGTTAGCAATTGTTATTTTTCAAGATGTTCCTTGTCTTCTTCATCTTTCTGGTCGACAGAAATGGTGTTGGTTTATATCACATGGCTCACTGAATCAGCTCATCAATCAATCAATCTCTCTCCCTGTCTCAAAAAAGGAAAACTGTCAGAGAACTATGGAACACAAAATGTAAAAAAAAAATTTTTATGCTCCATTTTATTTGTTCTCTTCATTAACTAATCAGTTAGCAAAGCCCTTTAATCTTTGACTTTGAAAGATTATATATATAAAATAATGTATATATATAATATATAATTGTATATATACACAATATACATACACATGTGTGTATATATGTATATATATTTATATATATACGCAAAATGTCTTTCAAAAAAAAAGAATACCAATTGAGTCAACTGTCTGCCTACATCTAGCACCTTTTTTTTTTTTTTTCATTAAAACATTTCCCCTTTAAGTGGTTAAGCAATAAAATAGCCTCAAACCTGACCCTGGATTAATAGACATTCCCTGTGGATCACAATAAACTGTGGAAAATTCTGAAAGAGATGGGAATACCAGAGCACTTGACCTGCTTCTTGAGAAACCTATATGCAGGTCAGGAAGCACCAGTTAGAACAGGACATGGAACAACAGACTGGTTCCAAAGAGGAAAAGGAGTACGTCAAGGCTGTATATTGTCACCCTGCTTATTTAACTTATATGCAGAATGCATCATGAAAAACGCTGGGCTGGAAGAAGCACAAGCTGGAATCAAGATTGCCAGGAGAAATATCAGTAACCTCAGATATGCAGATGACACCACCCTAATGGCAGAAAGTAAAGAGGAACTAAAAAGTCTCTTGATGAAAGTGAAAGAGGAGAGTGAAAAAGTTGGCTTAAAGCTCAACATTCAGAAAATGAAGATTTTGGCATCTGGTCCCATCACTTCATGGGAAATAGATGGGGAAACAGTGGAAACAGTGTCAGACTTTATTTTGGGGGGCTCCAAAATCACTGCAGATGGTGATTACAGCCATGAAATTAAAAAATGCTTGCTCCTTGGAAGGAGGGCTTCCCTGGTGGCTCAGTGGGTAAAGCATCTGCTTACAATGCGGGAGACCCGGGTTCGATCCTTGGGTCAGGAAGATCCCCTGGACAAGGAAATGGCAACCCACTCCAGTACTCTTGCCTGGAAAATCCCATGGTCGGATAAGCCTGGTAGGCTACAGTCCATGGGGTCACAAAGAGTTGGACACGACTGAGCGACTTTCCCTTCCCTTCCCTTGGAAGGAAAGTTATGACCAACCTAGATAGCATATTGAAAAGCAGAGACATTACTTTGCCAACAAAGGTCCGTCTAGTCAAGTCTATGGTTTTTCCTGTGGTCATGTATGGATGTGAGAGTTGGACTGTGAAGAAAGCTGAGTACTGAATAATTGATGCTTTTGAACTGTGGTGTTGGAGAAGACTCTTGAGAGTCCTTTGGACTGCAAGGAGATCCAACCAGTCCATTCTAAAGGAGATCAGCCCTAGGTGTTCTTTGGAGGGAATGATGCTAAAGCTGAAACTCCAGTACTTTGGCCACCTCATGTGAAGAGTTGACTCATTGGAAAAGACTCTGATGCTGGAAGGGATTGGAGGAAGGAGGAGAAGGGGCCGACAGAGGATGAGATGGCTGGATGGCATCACTGACTCCATGGATGTGAGTCTGAGTGAACTCCGGAAGTTGGTGATGGACAGGGAGGCCCGGTGTGCTGCAATTCATGGGGTCGCAAAGAGTCAGACACGACTGAGCGACTGAACTGAACTGAACTGAACTATAAATGATAAGCAATTAAGGTTTTGACTGTTTTTTTTTTCCTGTCTGCAGAACTTCTCTTTGAAACTCCATTTAAGTGTATTTTTATCAATGCAAAGTTTATAAAGGATTTGGGGTGGGATGGAGGGAATGTTAGACCTTAGTTCACACATGAGTACAAAGATAAGATCCTCAAATCATAATTCTTCAGGGGGGAAACAAATCCCAGAATACCATGTTTCTTTACTCAGGTAGAATTCCAACAGTTTGAAGTAGATGACCCAGTGTCATCTGCTGTATATCCCTGTACATCCATTCTAACTCAACTTGAGTGACTAGAAAATCCAAAATGCATCTTAGTAGAAACTTTTCCTGGTAGATTCAGTGTTAAGTATTACTTTAAGTAGAGTGTTCATACTGAGATTTCAGGTCCCACTAAAGACTATTGCATAGACCTACTATTTCATAGGAAAAAAAGTTCAGTGTATGCATGGTTCCTACAATTCCTTACAAATTCTTAATTGGGAGTATCCATAATTGTGCATCACAAATGAATACCACATTGTTCTTCATCCATTATCCCTGTCAAATGGATTAGATGGAATAATCTTTTAGAACAAGAGGGAAAGTAGCAACTGTAGCAAGCAAGCGAACACACACACACACACACACACACACACACACACACACACACACACTAGTGGGAGGAGAGGAGACTATGTTGTTAAAACTCCAGGAAGAACTTACTCACAACGATGTCTGTCTCACGAACTCCCTGAAGGAGCTAAGTTTTCCATGGTCCTCCCCAGTCTTCAGGAACATTTCAAGTATGTCAAGTTTCTAATACTCTGCCAGTTTCAAAAGAAAATTCACCTGAATGAATCACCTCATTAAGAAAACCTGGGCCAGGCCTATGGGAGGTACAGGGAAGTATTTGGCATAATTTCTGCCATCATGTAAATCGTAAAAGGCCAGGACCAAAATATGCTCAAATGGCATGACTCAGATAACAAATAGCACAGTTCCAGAAAAGAAGTGTGACATCTTAAATGGTTTCCTGCGCTCCAGCCTTGCTTCCTGCCATCCATACTGCATATCACAGTCACGCTGATTGTATCAGACATTAAGTGTCATTCCCCAGTATCCATCCCTTCCATCTCCTATCAGGGGAATTTATCCCAGCTCAAGGGTAGTAAAACTGACTGAAACCAAATCCTAGTAAATAAAGTCCCCAAATATTCTCCTTATTCTTAAAATCAAAAGGCCAAGATTTCTCTCTAATTGGACAGAATAAGCGGGTATGTAGCATGTTAAGAAAACCAGAGGGAACTAGCCTTAGGATGGCATTGAAACTGAATGACTGATAGAACCCGGATCTCTGACAACTTTGCTAAGCCACCTAGTCAAACAACTCTGAACCCCACATACCTCTGGACTTCCGGTTACCTGAGCTTCTCTGCTTTGTTCTATTTCATTTCATTTATTCTATTCTACTCTTTTTTTTTTTTTAATCTAGTCAAAACCTAATTGACTTTATAATCCACACATGGATCATGACCTAGAGTTTAAAAAACACTGTACCACAGCTTTCAAATGTCCAAAAACATAAAAGAATGACTATATAACTGTGAATAATTGTATATTTAATTGTGTGAAATATTACAGAGTTTCATATTAAGCAATCAATAGATTAAGATTTTAAAGGGACGTTACTTTTCTATATTTCCAAGTATAATCTGATGTTCTGAGAAGTTGCATGCTGCAGACCCTGTGTGGATATTCACTCCCTGGAACTCTGCTTTCCAGATTTCTCTTTCCCAGGAAGAGAGACCAGGACTCTTCCTCTGTAGGAAGCACAAGCCATTGGAACAAAGTCTAAGCTCCTTTGCTGACTTGACTAGCCCTTCAGGACCAAGCCCTTCCTTATGGTATTCTAGGGACACTGGAAAACCAGACAGTAGAATTCACACTTAAAGTTGTAGAGAAGAAAAGCCTGCTGAAAGTCACATACATGAAAGTTGGCGGTTGAAATCAACACATGGATAAATTACTCATTGGAGTTAGACCATGAAATCAGGACTTTTGATAAATTTAGCTTATCAGAGAAAAAGGAGTGACTGATTTGAAAAGACAAAACTAAGGGAAGAGGGAACATTTAAAAATAAATAAATGAAGCATCTAGACGATTCCAATAGTGACCCAGGATTGAGAGGTGAGGGCGCGAACAGAGGAAACACCTTGGTAGAGACTGTCACCTAGCCTTCTGGGGCACTAATGCCCTAGAATGATTGGTTACACTAATATAATAGGCAAGGCCATCCTGGGATGTTCCTCCAGTAGATGGAGGACTTTCAAGCCAAGTCAAATTAGGAATGAGAGGTAGATCTCAGT
This sequence comes from Capra hircus, assembly GCF_001704415.2. NCBI lineage: Eukaryota > Metazoa > Chordata > Mammalia > Artiodactyla > Bovidae > Capra > Capra hircus. The sequence goes on from NC_030815.1 coordinate 80,214,463, forward strand.
ACATTTAGCCTGAAAAAGAGGAATTCTCCTGGGGGAAAAATGTCATCAGCTTTTAGAGCTGGATCCAGTTAGCAGATATTAATTACAGACAGATTACTACTCAATATTAGGAAGACACCCTTAATTATTTTAGTTATAATCAATCAAATGTGTGACTACTGAAAGAACAGAGTCCTCTGTCATGGAAGGTATTCAATGCTGATGCTTGCCTGGATTTACGTACCAGGAAAATGTTGAGTTGGAGGCTAACAGCAAGCCACCAGAGAACAGGCACTGCATCAGTGACCCAGAGTTCAGCAGAGGCCCCAGTATGTGGCTGGTAACCAAACACCTCTGGTTAAATGAAGTGTGCCCAAGCCTTCTTTTCAACTGTTTATCGATTCTATGAAGTCTTGGGAGAGGACAGGGGTTGGGGGGAAAAGCACAGCATACTTTTAGACAACAAATAATTGATACAGTTCTTTAGGAAATCCTTTCAAATATTTCAAGGCCACATTTCCACTGAGCACATACAATGGCCAGTTCCACAGCCGCTGACTTGGTGCATTACCTATTGTAACAAGCACTAACATTTCAATTACTTGATGTGACAAAAGGTTATTTTTGCAGATATAGAGGCAATGCAAGTGATTGTGGTAAATAAGCCATTCTCCTCTACCTGGGATTCAAGACACAAGCTTCTTCTGTCTCACAGCTCTGCCTTCCTTTAAGGCCTTAGAGTCATTAGCATGGGAAAGGGCTTAAAGGGGCAGAAACGAAAAGATTTTATGAGCCAAGCTTAGACATGGCACACGTATTCTGCTCCCACTGCATGGAGAGTTTTCATTCACACCTAAATACAAGGGTGATGGAGCTATAGTGCATCTGGTATAAAGGTAGGCAGAAAATAGTGTTGGTGGACAGCTAGTAGTCTCCTCTGCCATAACCATGTGCACGCACAGATCACACACAATCCCCCACAGAGTGCCGCCTGTGATAACAACTATTTTAAAGGTTAAATTTTAAAAAACCCATGCCCAAATCAAGCATCTAATGATAAGCTAATAAACTTCTCAGTGATCCCACTACAATATTCAGAAAACTGCCAAAGGCACATCACAAGAGTTTATTTTCCAACCAGAGTTGCTCATCTCTGTGTCAGCTGGCACTCTGAAGTCAATTGCTACACTTAATACTGTTTGCAAGTCTTCCTTTGAATGTTGAAAAGGATGGCACCTCAACCAGCACCTCAGATGACACTTTCTAGTTTTTCAACTTCTCATATTTAAAAGGTTCTTTAACACCTAGCCAATGGGTCCCTCTTTCTGGCATCAAGCCAAACCATTTTGTTCATGTCTGTCAGCGGGCATGGGCTGCCATGCCAATAAAAAGAACAGCAAGATCAAACATGAGAAAGAATTAATGCCTTTGCATACCTGTCTCCTGGCTTTTCTGGTGTGGAGTGATGGACACATTCTTTCTCTGTGACATCTGAGCTACAGCCAGGACAACAATATCTTCAGCGTTCTTGGGAAGTCAGCTGAGCCACCTACCTCTCACCCAGCACCCCATCAACTCGGGCCTAATAAGGCATTATTTTCTCTACACTAAAGACCAGTTACACTTTTATTACTAATTTATCAACCACCTCTCCTTTAGTAAGATGACTTTTTTTGGCTTTGCTTTTTGTTTTGAAGTCTTTCTTCCATTTGATCGTCAGGGCCAGTATTTTTTGTTCTTAACAACAATGCCCTTCTTTCATGGAGCTGCTGCTGCTGCTGCTGCTGCTAAGTCGCTTCAGTCATGTCCAACTCTGTGCGACCCCACAGATGGCAGCCCACCAGACTCCACCATCCCTGGGATTCTCCAGGCAAGAACACTGGAGTGGGTTGCCATTTCCTTCTCCATTCATGGAGCTACTGAATTTTTATATAAAAAACTTTGATTTATCATTCTAAAACGTCTGGTTGTGAATTATTTTTTTCTGTTCAAATTGTGATTGATTTGCCTCCTTCAGCTGCCTATTCTCAGAGTTCAGTTTATTCCTCCCTCTCTGGTGTCCCTTATAGATTTTGTTTATTTTTTAAAACAAACTTTACTGGAGTACTTTGATGTTCCGGGCTCAGCCATAAAGAATCCATCTGCAATGCAAGACACAAAAGATTCCATCTCTGGGTCGGAAGATCTCCTGGAAAAGGAAATGGCAACCCACTCTGATATTCTTGCCTGGGAAATCCCAGAGACAAAGGAGCCTGGTGGGCTACAGTCTATGAGGTTCCAAAAGAGTCGGAAATGACTTAGCAACTAAGCAACAACATAGATATTTTACAATATTGTGTTAGTTTTTGGTGTACAGCAAACTGAATCATCTATACATACATATATATCCCCTTTCTCTTTGATTTCCTTTCCATTTAGGTCACCACAAAGCGCTGAGTGGCGTTCCCTGTGCTCCATGGCAGGTTCTCATCAATTATCTATTTTATGCAAAGCAGTGTATATATGCCAATCCCAATCTCCCAGTTCATCTCACCTCCCTTTTCCCCCTTTGATGTCCAGACATTTGTTCTCTACATCTGTGTCTCTATCTCTGCTAGGCAAAGAGATCCATTTGTTTCCACATGTATGCATTAATATACAAGATTTGTTTTTCTCTTCTAACCTACTTCATTCTGTATGACAGTCTCTAGGTTCATCCACACAATTTCATTCCTTTGCCTGCTCCTGTTTCTCTTCACCCCTGGACTCAAGTCAGATTCATGGGAAACCTTGAACAGTTGTAACCTCAGGCAAGTGCAGATTCCTGCTAGTGAGGTGGCCAGCTTGTGTGAGGCACCAGGAAAAAAAAAAAAAAAAAAAGCCTCTATTTCCCAGAGTATGTTCAGCAGAGAGAGAGCTACCTTTACCCAGCCTCGTGGGAAGACAAGAAGGCAGCACACGAGGCATCTCCTCCCGCAGGTCCAGAAGCCAGGAAGCCCAGAGGGCCTCGTAGGATTACATGCAAGGGAGGCACAGCTCAGACCTCTGGGTGCCATGGAATCCTACACCCTCACTCAGACATCCTGGATCCTACCCAGGCTGCAAAGTCCTGCACCTGCTCAGCCTCCTCTGACCCCTGGCAGAGCCCGAGGATCACAGCTTTCCTGTCTTGCTCACTTGCCAGTCCAGGAGCCGTGCACCTGAGACAGCCATTAGGTGATCTTGAGGAGTAGAAAAGGAGGGCATCAGAAGTGCTCCCTCATGGCCAACTTCCCAGAACCTCCTCCATTAGATGCTATGTTCAGAATCTTAAAATTCTTCCTGATAAGGTATTCTTGTTCTCTTATCTCATTCAAGAGTGGCATTTGGCTGCAATTCAAGTCTTTTAGCCAGGACTCATGAGAACCAAGAGATAATTTTTCAGGATTGAGGAATGGAGGACAAAAGACCTTTTCTTCTGACAATTTGATTTTGTTTCAGGAATCTATAGGACTTTCAGCTAGGCACTGGTGTTTCTCTGCCTCCACATCTCTGTCTCATGGAGATGGTCTGAGAACACTAATTGCTTGGCCAGGGCAAGTTAAGGGGAAATAGTTACCAGAAAGCCAATCATTATTGTGAACAGGAATACCACAGGTATTGATAGTAATAACACTCCCTCACACTATTGTGCATTACCACATGCCAGACCTTCTTTGAAGGAAGTATTTTCTATGGGGAATGCCATCAAATTATCACAAAAATCCCTAATCCCTAATCCACTTTCTTGATACAATGGCAAGGCTAAGAAACATTTTCAAGAAAGATAATGTGAAATTCTCAACATCCTAAATAAGAAGTAGGAGTCGCCCCTGCTCTTAATTTTTGTTGCCAAGTATCTTCATTTGAACTATAAAGAAAGATGAGCCCCCAAAGAATGGATGCTTTTGAACTGTGGTGTTGGAGCAGACTCTTGACAGTCCCTTGGACTGCAAGGAGATCCAACCAGTCGATCCTAAAGGAAATCAGTCCTGAATATTCATTGGAAGGGCTGATGCTGAAGCTGAAACTCCAATACTTTGGCAACCTGATGCAAAGAGCTGATTCATTTGAAAAGACCCTGATGCTGGGAAAGATTGAAAGCAGGAGAAGGTGACAGCAGAGGATGAGATGGTTGGATGTCATCACCGACTCAATGGACATGAGTCTGGGTAAACTCTGGGATTTGGTGATGGACAGGGAGGCCTGGCATGCTGCAGTCCATGGGGTCACGAAGAGTTGGACATGACTGAGCGACTGAACTGAATCTTCACTCAAGGCTTCGCAGGTAGTTCAGTGTTAAAGAATCCACCTGCCAATGTAGGAAAGGCAGTTTCTATCATTGTGTCAAGAAGATCCCCAGGAGAAGGAAATGACAACTCACTCCAGTATTCTTGCCTTGGGAATCCCATGGACAGAGGAGCCTGTTGGGCTACAGCCCACGGGGTTACAAAAAGTCAAATACAACTTAGCAACTAAACAGCAGCAGCAACAGCATACAAATCAGTAATCTTATTACTATTTCTCAATATGAAATATTAATTTCAAAAAAGAGAGACATGATTTTATCACTTTCAAAGTGAGTATACACAAATTTTATGAAAAAATGTGAATATCCTACCACCAACTGACATCACATCACAGGGAAGCTTTGCTTTCAGGAATCAACTGTTGCAGGGTATAAGCTGTCAAAAGTGTTTCCCTCCAGAAAAGAGGAACAGAAGTTGGATCTAGGTTCAAAGCTAGAGCCCAGTGCATGTGGCCCGCTCATGTCCCTTCTGATTTCAAAGGGATTCCACCTATCCGGTGCCAGCTACCTCTTCCAACTCTGAACATGATAATGATCAAAGAAGCTACATGCTGTGATGGTGACAAATCACACAAATCCCGGGAAAGAGTAAAACACAAAACCCCTCATCATTCCGTCTTTTAGCAGAGAGTTCTATGCTTATCTTCTAGAGCCAGGCTGCTGATTCTGATTTCTAGTTCCACATTTTACTAACTTAATAATCTGGAGCAATTTATCTAAGTCTCCAGCCCTCAATTTGCTCAGCAAAATGGGGACAGTAACAGCTGAAAGAGTCACGAAGGATTAAACAAGATGACACATGTAACTACTCAGAATAAATGAAGCTCACTAAATGCCAGATCTTATTAGTGAGCAATTACTATGTTCCAGGCATGTGTTAGTGCTGAGAATAAATGTTACCAGAGGTGCCCCATCAGTCCCACCATCCCCATGCTTCTCTGCAGCTTGGCTTTGCCATTCCTGCCATCACAAAAATACTGCTCCCCTTGAATCAGGTCACTCTTGTGTCTTGCTTTGGCTCAAGTGTCGCTGTATGACTTCCAGGCAAGGCCTTAAGAGACCTTGAACTTTTCGTTTGTGCCCTCCTGGAAGCCAGCTATCGTGTGACAAGGCTCCAGCTAGACTACTGAATGCTGACAGGCAGCTGAACAGAGGGAAGCCAAGGGAGGAGAACAAGACGCCCCAGTTAACAGCCAAGGCCAAGGCCCCAGACATGGTGAGGCTGGGAGTGGGGTGGTTGTGGGGGATCCTCCAGCTCCAGCTGAGCCACCGAAGGTGAACCATATCCACCACCCTCATCCAAATCCCTAAGCTTAGAATAGTGACAAGATTGCCATTTTAGGCCATTAAGTCCTGGAGTGGATCATGAAGCAGCATTAGATAATTGAATCATAAGACACAACCAAATCCACAGTGCAAACTATCAGAGACCCAGAAACCACTTCCAAATCATGTAGAAAATGCTCTGGTAGAGGTGTTAGGTCTATGCAACCTACTATGGGCACACAGCCAGGCCACGGTTTGTCCAGCCAGGCCAGAGTCAAAAAAGAAAATCCTTGGGAGGTGGGAGAAGACCATCAAAGCTGCCTGGCTTAAAGCCCAACATTCAGAAAACTAAGATCATGGCATCTGGTCCCATCACTTCATGGGAAATTGATGGGGAAACAGTGTCAGGCTTTATTTTTGGGGCCTCAAAATCACTGCAGATGGTGATTGAAGCCATGAAATTAAAACACGGTTACTCCTTGGAAGAAAAGTTATGACCAACCTAGATAGCATATTCAAAAGCAGAGACCTTACTTTGCCAACAAATGTCCATCTAGTCAGGGCTATGGTTTTTCCAGTAGTCATGTATGGATGTGAGAGTTGGACTGTGAAGAAAGCTGAGCGCCAAAGAATTGATGCCTTTGAACTGTGGTGTTGGAGAAGACTCTTGAGAGTCCCTTGGACTGCAAGAAGATCCAACCAGTCCATCCTAAAGGAGATCAGTCTTGGGTATTTATTGGAAGGACTGATGCTGAAGCTGAAACTCCAACACTTTGGCCACCTGATGTGAAGAACTGACTCATTCGAAAAGACTCTGATGCTGGGAGGGATTGGGGGCAGGAAGAGAAGGGGATGACAGAGGATGAGATGGCTGGATGGCATCTCCGACTCAGTGGACATGAGTTTGGGTAAACTCTGGGAGTTGGTGATAGAAGGGAGGCCTGGTGTGCTTCAGTTCATGGGGTTGCAAAGAGTCAGACACGACTGAGCGACTGAACTGAACTGAGGGTAAATTTATTTACCTGACTTGAAAATGGGTCCAGTTAGAACTGGTTCGTTTGGGAGCTAGTTCTTGTGGGGGTGGATAGCCTAGTTGGAATTAGTTCATTGTTTAATAGGGTAAGTGAATTTACCCTATCAGGGAATTGGATCGTCTGTATGCATCAATGCTGGAGTCTGTTTATGTCATTTTTATTGAAAATTTTCTGCATCTTTTTTGTTTTGGTGTTATAAAGCTTGTAAGAAGGGGAAATATTTCATCTATCCCCAAGGAAAGATCTTTGGGGTGCATATTAGATATGCTAAGATCAGAAGAGCAATGATAGCTGAATGGCTCACAATTAAACAATCTAGCAGTAGAAGCGCTTTACAAAGGAGAGGAAAACTCTGATGATAATAAACATGCATGGCAGGAGGGGGAAAGTGAAGGAGGGGGCCTCCCTTGGACCTGAGGAGTCCAGTTCTAATTTCCCCTATAGGAGCCCCAGAGATTGAAATGGCAACCCACTCCAGTATTCTTGCCTGCAGAATTTCATGGACAGAGGAGCCTGGTGGGCTACAGTCCATGGGATCTCAAAGAGTTGGACACAATTGAGTGACTAATACCTACACCTCCAGATCCCACACTGCCAATTGCACATCCCAGCACACTGCTTTGCTCTGGTAACAGCTCAGTTGATATGGAGCGATGGTAAATGCATGAATTCTCATCCTTGGAAGGAAACTTTCTCTGATTTAAACTCCCTCCCAAGCTCCTTCAAAGCTAGCAGTCCCAGACATGGCCACTGCTGACTGGTCAGTGGATAAATACTATACTTCTCCTACCTCACCCACAAGAGAATATAGTCAAAAGCCAGCCCCGAGAGCTTGTCCAGACCCCTAGGCTGCGTGAGTCTGAAGACCTCACCTCTGTCATGATTCCTTGTGCTCCTTTACAGGAATTATCTGAGTGCTTGCTAGATACCTGCCCCTTTGCATGGTAAACTCAAAGTGCCAGAAACATTATTAATACCTTGCTCCTTCCCAGATTCTCAAAGCTTAGTGTTGCACCTGCCACAGAGCACATGTATTGTGTGAATCAATGAATGAATAAATTTTAATTACAACAAAGCCTCAAAGGCCCAGCACTTATTCATTTTTTAAAAATCTAGATAATATATACAGTCAAAGAAACAGCCCAGTTCATGTCAGAAAAAGATTCAAACACCAGTATTCATATGTATAGTATATTCTATTTAATGTCTATAATAATAATGTATATTAAATATGCACATAGTACTGATCCAGGTACTTATATGTGGTGTTTATCTCATTTTGTACACTTCTTTAAAGTAGTGGCAGAGAGACTCAGTAACTTGCCCAAGGTCAAACAGCTGGTAGGTAGCTGAGCTTGGGGTTCACACCCAGGCAATTAGAATCCAGAGCTATTTCCCTTTAAGAGAAGCACATCAATGCTTCTCTTAATAAGATTTTAGTTAAGGTAAATAAATAAATAAGAACTTCAAGAGCAACAGAAGGCTCAGGTGTGGAGCCGTGGTCGCTTGTCCCTGTGAGGGTTCATGCCCAGTTCTGATAAGGTCTGTGATGAAGACCAGCTGCATGCCCTCTAACATCAGGGTGCTTATGAGTGGTTAGGAGTCCAGATAAGACAACATCCATCGAGTGTTCAGACTGTACAGAGGGGATCCTGGAGCTGTGTGAGGACCACGGCAATGGGCCAGGACCTCCATCCAGCAAAATGCCCTTCTCTCAAAAGGGTGGAGCTTGACGGAAGGGCCAAGCCCCAGCCTCCCTCCTGAGAGGAGGCCCTGATTCTAGGTCTGGCTCAGTCATCAGCCCAGTACTGGGAACATTTAGGGTCATTTCCACCCATTTCGCCACCCAGCAGTGAAAAGCTACAGATTTCTTTTGGTTCACATGAAAACCTAACAGGTGCAGGAAAAGCCAGTCTAACAGCACATGGCAACTCCTCAGCCTACTTCCCAGTGATGACCAAGTGCTTGTGGCAGAAGCTTGTGATTTTCAAAACCAGTTAGATGAGGCCAAGCCTCCATCAGGTCTGGGGCTGTATTGACAACACTATAACTGTGAGAACCACAAACACAACTTGCCTCCAGACCAGAAATCTCTTACAGATTTTATTTTAAATAAACAGAGAAAGAGCTAGAGTTCTCACACTGCATTCAGTGTGAATTTTCTCTTAACGTCATTTTGGCAGATACCTCTTTTGTATCACAGCACAGAAATAGCAAGAAGAAGAAATTGCCATCACAAAGCTTTCTGTTCAGACACACAGATGTCGAAACATTTTGATAAGGGCTGTTCTCCAAAGTCTCAGCTTGACTCTTCAGTTCTTTGCCCACATTAGTGAAGCACATGATCAAACTCAAGAGGTCCCACTCACCATCTCACTCCACTGAGTGCAAAATTTAAAAGTACACATCTGCCCTGGATTTCCAGTCTCCACCAGAGAGCAGAGGAAACACAGACTGATAAGAGGAGAAGCAGGGGGATTCTCACTTTCCACTTATTATCTCCTCCCAGCCTTCCAGCCTCAAGTCCCTTCTGCTTGGTGTCCACCTGGCTCCGACTCCCTTGAAAGTCATAGAGTTTAAAACATAGTGATACCCTTGTGTGTTCAGGGTGGATATGTAACAAAAAAAAAAGAGACAGAGGTCACAAAAGCCCTCACTGAGAGCTGCCTTATTTCACTGTATGTAAACAAATTTTCTGATAGGCAATGTTAATACATTTGTGATATCTGTCCTTCTGTTTCAGGCTCCCACCTGGCACAGCCAGCCCCTCTAGTACTGCGCTCTGAAAGCAGACAGATCTCTTGGAAAACTGCATGATCAGGGCAGGTGGGTGAACTTCTCTTTGCCTTTATCCCCTCTTCTGTAAAAGGAGGATATTGAATGGTAAGCGTCGTAGAGTTGTTGCAGGAGATTAAATGCTTAATGAATGCAAGTGAAATTAGCATGGGAAGGACTTAAGAAACTCCAGTGCTAACTGTGAACAATATTCTCTTTATTGATCACCTTTATCTCACCATTCTAATCAGAAAGGATCTATCAACCAGGACTTCCACCAGACAGAAGTTCATTGAAAAAAATACGTACATCAGTGATGTATCTTCATCTTTGACCTTACATGTCTAATTGGAAAATGAAAGGCCATTTCCCCAGGTTTCATTTATTTAATAAACATTTATGGAAAATATGCTATGAACTGGGTACTCTTAATGTATTTCTAGTACCTGAGGGGTGCTCAGGAAATATCGACGAATGAATGAGTGAATGACCTTCCCACAGATGCTCCTCTTGGATGCAATTGCAGAGGCCACTGAGAAAGAGAGACCTGTCTGTCCTTTCAACCCAGCTCATTCCAAATCAGAAGGCCTCCTACTCTCACCTAGGGCTGCAGAGCCCCTGGCTTAGCCTTTCTCTTGTTTCCTTGTTTGGCTTCCAACCAAGAAGTTTACAAAGAAGCAGTCATTAGAACACATCCTCCTTGTATGACTATAGACCGGCGTTATAAAGGATGCTCAAAAAGAAGGTATCTCATATGTGTGTGGAAAGTACCCTCTCCCTGTAATTCAATCAAGTATTTATTCTTCCTTGTATAACAGAACCATCTTCCAAACTTTAGATATTGAGTGAGAAAGAAATACTTTGTGAAGACCTGGTGTGGACTGTGTTCAGCACATGGCATCTGTGCCTTCATAGGCTCTGGGTATAATCTCGCTGTACCTCCATGGAATGGCAACTGGTTGATTTTTGGCCACCAATATCCACCTTCACTTGTTTGGGTGATTTGACACCTTCTCTGGAAGTGTGACTCAGGTGGGACCCTACCTCACCCTTAGCTTCCAAAATGCAACAAGTGTTGGCATGAACCGCAGGGATGGGTGAAGAGGCAGCACCTGGCTCAAGCTGGTCCAATCAGAACGAATCGCAGGGCTAGAGCAGGTGACTCCAAAAGGAAACAGTCTCTTCTTTTACACTGAATATGGACCGGGGAGAGTGACCTTGAGGTTATAGTGGTCACAAGATGACACCCGAAAATGAAGCAAATACAGGGAAAGACCGACCTCAATCCCAGGAAAGATTGTCCTGACAATTTCTCCTGAGCTCCTGAATCGTATTTGAAGCCAGATTTCCTCTGGATTTTTCAGCTCCTTGAGTAAATAAATTGCTTTGTCTCTTCTTAAGCCTATAAAGGTTCTTTTTTCTGTTCATAACCAAGAGAGTCCTAGATTACCCACTGATCTTGTCACAGTGCCTAAAGTTTCACATTGCTTGTTCCCTTGCATTAATGCAGGAAATAAAGCTGCAAAATGGCAAATGGGCTATCAACCATCAGCCCAAGAGTGCTTTGTCATTTGATAACTATCATTTTCATTTACTTGGTAATACTCAGAATTCAATTTTAAGCCTCCAGGGATAGAACACAAAATCATATTGAACAACAGCAGAAAAGTCCACCATGAAGTTTCATCATCTACAGCCCTCCTTTTATGCGATGTCCTTTGGAATTCTATGAAGAACAGTAACTCAGACCCTAGAAGGTAATGAAACTTCTCGAATGTGTGAGGCTTGAATGAGCTATGAATGGATAGGATGGTAGAGGCAAAGGTAAAACGGAATTTATTTCTTTTGTTTGACTAGTCTTTTGTTTCCAGCAACTTCCAGAGACACCAAATATCATATAAAAAGAACCAAGAATTCTCTTCCTTAGATTCAGTTACTTTTACTGGTTTGTTTATGAGCCACTTTTTCAATGTCTTTATCCAAAGTTGGCCAGTCAACTTCGGATAATGTTTATAACCTCAACCTCAACTTTATAACCTCATGAGCTTGAGACTGTGATTTACTCCACCAATGCTATTTATTGAACATGCATTAAATCAGATGCTTTACTAGGTGCTGGAAATTTAAAGATGAATGAGCATATTACCTTCACCCAAGGAACTTAGAGTCCATGATCAGAGCAGACAATGCCTCCCAAGACTATAATACCATGTGATTAATGCCATTACAGAGCTAGATATGTGGCCATGACTAGGGTGCCTGCCCCAGGCTAAGAAATGGAGGAAAAGACTCAGGACAAAAAAGTGACTTTTGAGCAGGCGTGAGCCCACTAATGAGGCAGAGTGCAGCCATCTCAAGAAGAAAGAGCAACGTTGGCAAAGGAACCATGGTATGGAAAACTCTCGGGCATTTAGTGAACTGGATTTGATAAGTGAATTTAGGTACAAGAATGGGAAACCATGCAAGAAGAAGCAGACACTTTGCATAATGGGCTCCTTCTGAGAAGCCAAGGACAGCATTAGTCTGGGGAGCCTTTGTGTGTGTGCTGGGTTTAGTTGCTCAGTCGTGTCTGACTCTTTGTGACCCCAGTCTGCTCTTGTCTGTAGGGATTCTCCAGGCAAGAATACTGGGCTGGATTGCCATGTCCTCCTCTAGGGAATTTTCCCAACCCAGGGATCGAACCCAGGTTTCTTTCATTGCAGGTGGATTCTTTACTGTCGGGGAAGCCTTTAGAGGCTCCCAATTTGCTGCAGAATAAAATCTAGAACTCTGAACTTCTTAAATCGAGATCAAGTAGGCATGTTTTTGCTTTTTTGCATTCTAGTAGAAAAAACAATAAATAAATAAACCCAACATATATGATGAAGGCAGAGTCTGGAGACACTCCCTGACTTGGCATTTTTGTTCAAATCAGCTGTATTTTTCCCTTATCTCGACTCTCCTGGTAAACATGGGCCCAGGAGATAAGAGGAGCCGCAAATATCCCCTCCAAGTCCACACTCACTCCCCAACAAGGCATACTCAGCTTAGAATCATTTTTCATTTAGCATGAAGTCATTTTTAAAGTGCCTGCTTCTCATTAGGAAGGTAACTCGATAGTCCCTGCGGGAGATGCACAAGAGGCAGAAGTGAAACAGCCTTTTCCTTCAGACTCTGGCATTCTCTCTCACTGGCTCTCCTTCTGAGCTTCAGTGTTGATGAGTCCTTTTTGTTCAGAAAACTCTGCCTAAATCTCTGACTCTGTGGTGTGTGTTGTTGTTGTTTTTTTTTGTGCATTATGTTGGCTTTGATAGGCATCTTTTCATAAAACAAGCCAGGTCCAAACACATTTTCCCACATGGGGGTACACCGTGGCTCAAATGTGTCCCAGGTGTGACTCCTTCAACATTCAGTTTACACGTGATTCTCATTACACAGTCCCCAAGGGCTGTGAAAACATTTTCTTGAGCTGCCCCCAAACATCCACAACTATGAATTGGTCAGTGCCAATTGGAAAAGCACCGTTTGTTTAAACTGCATTCCGGGTAGTCCCCTGGCCCAATCCCTACTTGGGCTCCCCACAACTCCGTCGTCCTCCTCGCCAGCACATCCAAGCTGGCTCTTACTCCATCACCTCCCTTGGGTCTTTCACCATTCCCTCATCCTGGCCCTGGATTTTCTGACTCGAAGGTGCGGAAGCAAACAGGCAAAAGTTTCTCTCAGGCTTCTGAAGCCTAGGTCCTGATCTGCTCTCTAGCTCACACTTCAACTTGCACAACCTGGACTTGCTTATTTAGCCTTTTAAAAATACTGTTGTTTTTGTTCAGTCACCAAGTCATGTCCAACTCTTCTCACCCTCATGGACTGCAGCACACCAGGCTTTCCAGTCCCTCACCATCTCCCGGAGTTTGCTCAAGTTCATGTCCATTACATTGGCTACTGATAGATAATCCCTTAGCCAAAAGCAGTCCACAAAAGGGAACTGACCAATCACCAAGGGAAACGTAGCCTGCAGGAAAAAAAAAAAAAAAAGCACGACCAAAAAGGAGGAAAGAGTATTCATTAAAGGACACTTTGCAGTTTGGGATGATTCTGAAAAAGTTGTTTTCCTCTCCATGCCTCAGTTCCCCCATTTGTAAAATCAGGACTTAGACCAGAGATGGTCCCTAAGCTACTGAAATACTGTAGTTGAAATACTATGTTGAAATCCTATTATTCTATTTATTTAATATGGGTCACCTGCTGGCTCAGACAGTAAAGAATCTGCCTGCAATACAGGAGACTTGGGTTTGATCCCGGAATCGGGGAAGATCCGCTGGAGAAGGGAATGGCAACCCATTCCAGTCTTCTTGCCTGGAGAAGCCCATGGGCAGCAGAGCCTGGTGGGCTACAGCCCATGAGGTTACAAAGAGTTGAACATGACTGATCAGCACACACACACACACACACACACACACACACACTTTAATAAAATTGTCGATTTAAATTTGACTAGTAATGTTCTATTTTTTGTGAAGCAGATGAGAAACCAAAATCTCACACTTGTCATCAATAAAATGAATCGTCTTTAGAGTAGAAATAAAGGGGGAAATCTTTAATCATGTATAATACGTGGGATAGGAATTAAGATGGTTGGCAGTGGGGAGCCGAGTATTGTTTAAAAGCATTCTTATAAAAGGCAAACTTGACTCCAGAGGCTGAAACCAGTCCCAGCAGCAAGCACAGCAGACATGAAAATGGAGAAGCACAATGTTATCTTCTGTGACGGAAGGCCTGGCTGAGCTCCGCCTTGCCCCGTGCCATCTCCAGGTAACTTGAGAGAGCTTTCTGGGAAAGCCACCACACTGGGGATCCCTAAGTCAGACCCAGGGGAGATATTTGATGATAGAAGCAGCCCCTAGTCCCCTACCTTGGTTCAGCTCCTCTGCAGCTCAGTACAGATACCTAGTTACAGGAACTGAGATCTGAGTTTAATTTTGTACCTGCCCCCTCCTCCCCTCCTCACCACCCCCTTCCCCCCACCCCAACACACGCACACATAGGAGAACTGATTTTGCAGGTGAGGCTGGAGAAGATGACAGACATAAAAGAAGTCAGATTGGCCCTGGCAGCTTACGGATCTAGGAAAAAAATCTCTCAGGCCCAGGAAGCCTGGTGCTAAAGATATGAGGGTAGGGTCAAGGATTCAAGGAATCTAGCCATGATGTCAGGGTTCTGGTCCCTGTAAGAAACTGGATTGCTAACTCTGAAACCCAATTTACTCTCCAGTGGAAGACAGGGCAGGGCCTGGTGGTGAATCAAACTTCCAAGAAGGATGGGCTCCAGAATGGGAAGGTGGTATCAGATGTTAATGAAAAAGAAAAATCTGCCCTGCCTCTCTCCGCAACCTGTTCCTAAACACTCCTCTTCCATCTAGTTTGGATACTTGACTTGATTAACTGTTTGCAATCCTGCATCCCCTGGAAACCTGAGCTAATTGGCCTGAGCTTAAACCTCACTGTCATTTGGTTCATTGCACAATACAGAGCCATGGGAAGGTTATCACATCCTTGTTGATCCTTGGAATATGGCCCTGCCTCTGTCCCCAACCAGCACTTGAGCAAAAATTACGGATCCAAAAAAGATCCCAACTCCAGACATACTTTTTTTGTCATTTTTTAAAACATATTTGACATCACCAATAGAGACTTAAACTTACTTCATAGACAATTTCCCTTAGGTGCTTCTAAAGGAGGGCAGTGATGACTCATCCCGCACGTATTTCACACTTGTAGGAAGCTCTATCCTTAATCAATTCCAAGGTAATCATTCAGGATGCATGGTCAGTCTTGACTGCTCTAAGTCCTTATCAGTCTCTCCAAATTCTAAGTTATTCTGGATTTTCACACCAGTTTTCCCCACTTAGGGGTTTCATTATCTTTTTAGAGAATCTAGATCTGCCCATTTTAGTCACCTCAGATAGGGAAGCATTAAAAGTCAACAAGTTTCCAGGCCACATCCATACCCTGAGGCTCAAGGTTCATTTTAAAAGAAAATGAAGGAATGCCAAAATTGAATTTAAATATTTGAATCAAACATGTTAATATGCTTAATCCAAAAACTAAGATGCAATATATTTGGAATATAATTGTAGTACTCACAATACAGGAGATTCATTATAAAAGTTTGTAGAGAGTTAAGTCTGAGAATGAGATCCAAAGTTTTAAGTCATTCTCATTCAATCCTTTAAACTATACATGATTTCATTTAGATATGAAGTCAAGGGTTCAAATCCAAGACCCTTTGCAAAATTGAGCACTGATTGGATTGAGCTCCCTGGCTTCCACCCAAAAGCAGGTTTGTCTGTTTGTTTTTTATGTATAGTTGTGTTACACTATTATGTTAGTTTCAGGTGTACAGCAAAGTGATTCAGTTATTTTTTTTTTTTCAGATTACTTTCCATTATAGGTTGTTACAGAATAATGAATATAGCTCCCTGTGCTATACAATGAATCCTTGTTGCTTATCTATTTTATGTATAGTGGTTTATATCTATTAATCCCATTCTTCTAATTTATCCCTCTCCCCCATCTCCTGAAGGTGGATTCTTTCTCAACACCAGCCCTACTCCAGCTAGTCAAACCACCTCTGCCTGCATCCCTGAGGTTGAAGGTACTTAGACATAATCCAATCCCAATGATCCAAACCAGTAGAAACACCTAATAGAAACAATAACATAGGATGTGCTAATTTGATTTCCATATGCATTTCCCTCCCCTCTCTGCTGCTGACCAAGACAGGATTACTAACTTATTTTTTCCAAAATAATGAAACATTTTTGTGGGGATGGAAAGACAGGTGATGAGGAAGAGACTAGAAAAGGTCCAGGTAACGAAGGTCCTTCTGGCTTCTGAACAACCAGGAGAGAAGCAGGTGCCCCACCTCTCTCTGATCTTTCTCAGCTGCCTGCTGAAGACATCCTGAAAGATGAGGCAAAAATGTCAATTAAGAAGGTGAACCCAAAGCAGTGTCAAACTTTGTCAGACTCTCCATATGGCCTCCAGCTATCTGCTCTGGAATATCAGAGTGCATGGATAGCAATCATATCCTAGCACCATTTCCTACGTTGATGAAATTCCTCCCTTTGAAAGTCTCTGTACATAAGGGCCCCTGCCCCTTCCAAAGATGGGGCCCTTAATATCCACTTTCCCAGCCCTCTCAACAGCTAGGACATGACCACATGGCTTACGTGTGGTCAATTAGTGGCACCTATCCAGCCCTTTGAATCCAGAGGGAGTAACACTCAGGCTAAGGCCCAGTGAAAGTCACTGGCAGTGGCTTCAGGGAAGTGGGTGGTGGCACAGGGTCCAGGAGTGTGGAGATGCCAGGGGCACAGCTCACAGGGACCCTGAGTGGAGTGGGATCGTGGTCTTGCTTCCTCTCACCCTTGGGGGCCCTGCTCATCAGCCTTCCCCTCTACTGTGTGACAACCTTCACATAAATCCTTCTCCCAGTTGAGTTAAAGAGAGGCCACTTGTGTGCAAATAAAATACAAATCAGATTGGAAGAGATCGATTTTCTATCCTTCCTGGTTGAACTCAAGAGTGGTCATATGTCTTGCCTGAGCATAGGAAATTGAGCAGAAATAACCATGTGTCGCTTCTGGGAAGAAGTTTCAAGGACCAGCCTATAGTTAGCTCTGTCTTTTCCTCTGTCAGAGACGACAAACAACCAATGTTTCAGAGAGGCCAGGGCCCAGCTGACCTCTTCCGTCAAGGGCTAGAAAGTGAGGATTTGGGGCCTTGTGGGTCTCCCATTGCAACTACTCAAATCTATTGCTGTAGCACATAAATAAGGTTGTGACCATGTCTAGGTTTCAATAAAATTTTATTTACAGAGATCAGGCTGCATTTGGCCCACAACCCATAGTTTCCCAACCCTAAAATAGACACAGCTTGGTCAGCCTCAGTCCTTGGAAAAAAGGTGACGGGGAGCAGAAACAAAGCAATTTACAACAAGCAGGTAGCCTGAGTGAGGAAAACAATTTTGGTTTTGTAAGTCACTTAATTGGGGGTGTCATTTTGTATCAAGACCTGACTCAGTCTGTCTGGACTGATACCAGAATACACAGGGATAACCTTCATGAGAGTAAACAAAAGTTGTTTTATGTGGTTTGATGAGGTTAGGTCCACAGAATGAACCAAAAACTTCTTTACTGTCAAGGACAAAGAGCCTTTGGTTCTGGAATACAGCTTGCAATGGACTGCTGGCGCCTGTGACCCCGTGACCCTGTCATTGCAGAGCAGCAATGCAGTTCTGCCTTGGGAGTAGACCACTGGGCCAGGATCCCAGAGGGCTGGATTCATATTATCTGTGTGGCTCTGAGCATTCACTCCCTTTCTGGGTCTCAAGTTCCCCATATGAGAAACAGAAGGACGCACTGGCTCTGAGGCACCTTCCTCAGCTTCTGCATTCACGGGCTCTCCCAAGGGCACTGTTTACCGGATAACTGACAACAACAGGAGGTACCAAAATGACCGTGGGTAACAAACCGTGCCTTTTGAAATGGACCCTGTCAGCCGACACAAGCACGTTGAGCTCCTTGGAAGGGGGGGAGTCATTTTCCAGACCCACAGGAAACAGCACGATGGAGCCAGGAGAACAAAGCTGCCGGGATGAAATGTGAGTTTTGTGCCCACGCTTCTCTGCATCCCTACTGAGAACTTAACACTCAGCAGTTTAGTCACTCTTGGCTTCCGGAATAAATTCCTTCAGGCTCCTTGGCTGTTTCCAAAGTATGTTCTCATCTCAGATTCAGTAGAACAATTTTTTAAAAACTCAAGGCTGAAAGCAGAAAACTGGGACCCCTCATTTCTTCCTTTACTTTTATGTCTACAATAGAGTTGAGGACCTTCTCGGAGCCAACAGCACACACTGTACCAGACTCAGCCCAGCCTCTGGTGCCGCTAGGTTCTGTGCATGTGAAATTCCAATTTAATCCCCATGCCAGAGGCTTAATCCCTGAACCCTGAATCAGTTCTTGGCAGAGAGACTTCGCTCAGCCGACTTGTAAATTTCCATCCTCCAAACACCCCCAGGCCAGTCAACAGCTCAGCTGGCTCTAGGGCTCCAGAGTGCCAGCCTTTACCCGTCTCTCCCCACGTCTCAAGTCGGGACATTCAGGCAGGAAAGGGTGGAAGGGAAGGCGGGCGGAGCCCTCATCTGCTCTAAGCTCTTTCCTGATAACTTGCCGCAACATCTGGTTTTGCCACCATTACTGTCAGTCTTTTGTTGCAGAGGTCAATAGAACTACACTCACACTAAATTAAGCCCGTCAAATGTTTTTGCCCATGAAGTTTTACTGGAACACAGCCACACCTGCTAATTTCTATATCTTTTCTCGCACTGTTGATGATAGGGTTGCGATTGTAACAAACATTGACGGTCCATAAAGCTGAAAATATTTACCAACTGGCCTTTTACAGAAAAAGTTGGCTGACCCCTGGTCTGGTATTTTCTACCAAAAGCAGTTTTATGTTACATTAACCCAACAACTGCAATGAAAACTTCGTTGGGCTACTTAGTCTTTAGGATAACTATATGGAACTCTTGCCTAAAGATTATGGGACAAGTCAAATGAGCGTGTGTGTGTGTGTGTGTGTGTGTGTGTGTGTGAAGTTTGTGTACATAAATTAGATATGGAGTCTAGGGGAGGGAAAATTTTATATTTAATAAATTTAAGCAAGGTGTTTAAGAGAAGATTCTGTGCTATGCTTAGTTGCTCAGTCGTGTCTGACTCTTTGTGATTCCAGTCTGGGGAGGTAGCAAATGGACATCAGAATGCTGGGCCTTGGCCCTTTGGGGAAAAAACTAAAAGGAAATCTGAATAAAGCATGGATTTTAACTAGTGAGGATATATCAATATTGACTCACTAATTTGTAACAAATATATCACAACATAGGATGTTGATAATAAATTTATTCACTTAATGATCACAATTATCTTAACAAAAGACATTACTCTTTATCCTTTTCCCACAGTACAAAATTTAAGGATGCGGGAAAGTTATTTGCTCAAGGTACCCAGAAAATTTGGTGGGATGACCGACATTTAATCAAAGCATCTGGGTTAAACAAACAACAACAACAAAATGCTAAAATAAAGTCAAGAAACAAAAAATAGAGGATATTAACCTAAAAAAAAGAACGCTAAGTGATGGGAAGAAAAATAAGCTATCATTGTTACAACTGCTACTATTAGACTAGGCAAAGTGTTTCATACACATATTATCTTATTCAATTTCCCCTCTGAAACCATGTGGGGCTTCTCTGATAGCTCAGTTGGTAAAGAATCCGCCTGCAAGGCAGGAAACCCCAGTTCAGTTCCTGAGTTGGGAAGATTCACTGCAGAAGGGATAGGCTACCCACTCCAGTATGCTTGGGCTTCCCTTGTGGCTCAGCTGGTAATGAATCCACCTGCAATGTAGGAGACCTGGGTTTGACCCGTGGGTTGGGAAGATCCCCTGGAGAAGGGAAAGACTACTCACTCCAGTATTCTGGGATGGAGAATTCCTTGGAGTATATAGTCCATGGGTTTGCAAACAGTCAGACACGACTAAGCGACTTTCACTTTCACTTTCTGAAACCATGTGAGATATCATGGAGTATGTAAACTTTATATCCAAGGATTCTGAGTTCTGATCACTGGTCCCAAGGGGACCCAGTGAAAGGGACTAGAGTCCCTTTCTTTTACTTCGGAGTCCAGTGCCCTTTTACCAGGGATGTTTCAGACTTGTTTCAAGACTTGCCTCAGGCTGAGCATACACCAGAACTAGATGTGTTCTTTGACAGAGGACCAAAAAGCCTAATAGTGTCTGACCAGGAGCACGGCCAACACATGCTAACACAGAATGAAGGAGGGGAGTGCCCAGTGGAGCCAGCTCACACTCATCCCCACTGGCACAACCAGCAACATCCCATCCCTAGTAAATCCCAGACACATGCCCTGGTGCCTTGGTTTCCTTGATATCTGACTTTGACCCAAAGCTATAGATTTAAAATGATAATAATAATCAAAAACATCAGATGCCTGCCTTTAGCATACAATGTGCTGTGTTATGCTAAGTCGCCTCAGTCATGTCCAGCTATTTGACCCCAAGGACTATAGCCCACCTATATTCCTCTGTCCATGGAATTCTTCAGGCCAGAATACTGGAGTGGATTGCCATCTTCCCGACCCAGGGATAGAAACCTGCATTACATATAATATATGAGCTAATTCTAACAACTCTATGAGGCTGTCATTATATCCTTTTTTTTTAATAAGACTACTGAGGCCCAGAGAGGTTATATAACTTGCTCAAGGTCACATAGCTGGTCAAAGAGGGAACCAGAACACAGATCAGCTCCCCGAGTTGGTACTCCTCAGAATGGCAAGGACCAGCACCTCAGAATGGACTGGGACACTAACAGGAGTGTCTAGTAGGGACAGGAGGGAAGCAAAGATGATAGCAGAAGAAAGAGAGAGCTCACCCAGCCTCCTGTAACCTCTGCATTGCCAGGTGAGGGAGGCATCCTTGTCCACAGTAACTTGGGGAGATGTACACCTGTGGCAGTGAAAAGGCCAAGGAAAGAAGTCTAGCTTTCCCACTTGAACGCCAAATCCTCTCTTCCCTTTCTTCCCAAAATCTATCTTTGGGAACTAACCAACAGCATTTTAGTCATTAACATAACACTTCAGGACACATAAGCCATGCTATAATTAAACAGGATTGTAAATGTCAAAGAACAGACGTTAAGCCAGACGGAAGTTAGGAATTCAAGAAGAAAAAAGATTTGAATGTCAAAACCAAACAATAGTCGAGAAAGTTTTAAAATAAAATATGACATTCTGCATATTTTGCCTATTTCCCAGATCTGAAGCTGCCATTGTGTGTACTGTGACAAAGAAAAAAAAAAAAGATGATGCTGAAAAGTATCTTTCAGGGCCATTGTTTAGGGGCCTGAATAATTTGTTAAATCTCTCTCTGTGTGTGAAATGGCAACCCACTCCAGTGTTCTTGCCTGGAGAATCCCAGGAAAGGGGGAGCCTGGTGGGCTGCCGTCTATGGGGTCGCACAGAGTCGGACACCACTGAGGCGACTTAGCAGCAGTAGCAGCAGCAGTGTGTGAAGTCACATCAGAAATGTCCAACTCTTTGCAACCCCATGGATGATAACTCTCAAAGCTCTTCTGTCCATGGGATTTTCCAGGCAAGAATACTGGCATGGGTTGCCATTTTCTTCTCCAGGGGATCTTCCCAACCCGGAGATCGAACTCTCATCTCTTAAGTCCTGTGCATTGGCGGGGAGGTTCTTTACCACTAGTGCCACCTGGGAAGCCCCATTCAACATTACAAATTAATTAAAATTAAAAACTCCCTAATCCTTTGAGTTTTCCAAGTAGCTTTTATTCTTCATCTCTGGTTCTAACTAATCAGAAGGCATGATTTTTCCTTTATTGGAAAAGGTCTCTCTCATACTTAAGCAGTCTGGAAAGAAAGTGTGAAACCCCATCTCTTGATGCTATCTGCACATCTGGTGAGGCCATCAGAGTAAATCCAAACCGCAAAGGCAAAGCTGAATGTGAGCCAAGGACCCAAGGAGAGGAAGGTGTTCCACGATGCTTTGCGTTTGCTCAGAGCAGACTGGGTTCTTCCTTCTCCCTGCTCTGAGCAGAAGAGAGAACTTTGTAAGACAGAGTTACAGACTAGGAGAATTTTTGTCTATCTTGCAGCCATATTTTTCTAAGCTTATTTGCAGTGTAATTCCCTGGCTAGTGATTCTAACAGTTTCCATGTGTATGTGTGTGTGTGTGTGTATCCTAACCACAGACTCTCCTCCTCTTTTGACTGTGTCGACCTGCTGTGCCCCATTATCTCTGGCCTTTGTGACTTAGAAGGTCACAGACACTGTTCCCTGGATAAGACCCAGGGAAGGAAGGAAGCAGAAACAAAAATGTTTTCTCAGTGAAGTGACCTGATTACACACAGAGAGATGATTTCTAAGCCGTCTCATAACTGCCCCTGTTCAGTGCTGGATCAAATCCACAAAAGCTGTATAGGCCCCCTCCTGAGTCTGCTACTGGCCAAATAAAAACTGCAGCTGTCTGAGGGAAGGGGTGTTGAAATGACGAGGCTGTCCTTACCCTCTGGTGATTTTGGGTACCAGTGGACATGGAGAGTTTGGAAGGAGGGACACACCTTCCCAGTGACCTTGCCTCCATTAAGTGTGAATATGAACGTGAAGTCGCTCAGTCGTGTCCGACTCTTTGCAACCCCATGGACTGTAGCCTACCAGCCTCCTCTGTCCATGGGATTTTCCAGGCAATAGTACTGGAGTGGATTGCCATTTCCTTCTCCAAGGGATCTTCCCAACCCAGGGGTCGAACCCGGGTCTCCCGCATCGTAGACAGACGCTCTACCGTCTGAGCCACCAGGGAAGTCCATCAAGTGTAGTGCCAAGTAAGAGTTGTGCATATTTGTTGGGGTTTGGATCTTGGCTCCAACATGGCAAGCTGTGTGACTTGGGATGCTCTGCTTATTCAAATCCCTGCGCCTCAGTATCCTTATCTGTAAAATGGGTGACTGTGAAAATTGATGGAATGGAACAACTGAGTGTCCAAAATATAACATCAGCTATTATTATTATTATTGTCTGAGTTCCTTACCAACACCCACAAAGCCTTTATCCTTCCCCTCCTTTCACCAGAATATTTCATCCTGGTCTTTCTATTTCTCAATCAGGCTAAGATCTTTTCCCTCCCATGATCCCTGCTTTTGCTGTCCCCACTGCCTGGAACATGAGCCCCAGCTCCCTCATGTCTGCATCCTTCTCATCCATCCTCACTGAGTGTGAGTGCGATCTCCTCTGAGACTTCTTGAAGACCACCCACATTGAAGCCTAACACCCTCCCACCCCCAAATGCATCATCCTGAGGAACTGCTACATAAAACTTGTCACTCTCTGAAATCACCTCCTTTGCCTATTCTTTAACTCCTTTATGCTCAGCATCTCCCACTTAGTGTGACCCACTGATCTCAGTTTGCCCAGGACCTTCCCAGTTTTAGCAGGAAACCCAGGTCAGGGAGGCATCCTTCCTTCACTGGAAGGTCTGGGCAATGTCCATCCTAGTCACTTCTGTATCTTCAGCTTTAGGGAAAAAAGTGGGGGGGGGGGGAGGAGATGTCTAACACATATTAAGAATCTAAGCAATGTGTGTAGAATGAAAGAATTAATATTATTCTCTTAAGCTTTTAAAATAAGTCTTTCTATCCAATCACAAGAGACTCATGAGTCCTCTCATTTCTTATCTACAAAGCAGAGAGAATAAAAGTTGAAGTTGCCAGACCCAGAGATCTTTTGAGCTAGAAGGAGCTTTGCTAAAAGGATGACCCCAAGCTACCCTCCCACCCTCCAAGAAGGGAAATTAAAGATCCTGAACTAAGAAGTCATTGTCAAGGTCATCAGCTGATCTCTAGCAGAGACAAGATCTCTCAGCATATGATTTGTCTGAAAGTGTTATAAAAACTATAAAGAGGTATTTTGATATAATGTATTTATATTATTCTTTAGTTTTAAGTCTGTGATTATTTTATCTCAACAAGAATCCAGAATAGATGAGGGTTATTATAAGGAACTAATAATTTATTTAGACCTTCTGTGTTGTTTTGAACTGAAACATGACCCACACTCAAGAGCCTAATTGATTCAAATTGCTTAAATATATCATGGGTTTTCTATTCCTTTTTAATAAGTTCAGTTTTAACACTCACTCAGTTTCACCATTTGTCACAAGTAAGACCAAAGGAAAAGTAACATCTAAGGATAAAATCATCTGTGGACAAAAATCATTGGATGCCCACAGGCAATGAGGTCTCCAAAGACATTTATTGATTGCTAAGAATAATTTGAAAAAAATGCAAAAAGGGACATAACTTCATCATGAGTCTCCCCAGTTTTATTAGTCAGGAACCTATGTGATCAGCAGATGGACAACAGTCCTGGCGCATATATACTATCTCAAATGGACAAATGGAAAGAAGCTGATCCTGTTGATTCTGAGAACCAAATTTCATACGTGCAAATTTTTAAAAATTTACCTTGAAACAAATTTCAACCTGGAGTGATGGAAAGTGCTCATTTTCTATCGTTCTAGTCACCTCTATCACGTATTTAGAAAGCACCTCACAATGTGCAATGGAATTTCAGAAACTTTCTTCTTCAAACTCAATAGCAACTTGGAGAATTATTCTGGTTATACACAAAATCTCTGTTATTTATCAAATGTGCTTTGGGGCTGGAGCTAAAAGTAAATAAAAACTCAGTGAAGTAAGCTGAGTTCCCCAAGGTTACCCAACACCTATGTTAACGGAATTTGAGTTTGGATATCTTTATATAATTCTCTTTCTACGAGTTTGTGTATCTGGAGGCCTGTGTGTAGCACACACATGTAGTATACATAGGCCTGTGTGTGTACACACACAACTGTAGTGAAATGCTCAGATGGGCAATTTATTTCCCAATTTCTGTTGTCAGCGCTGCTTTGGGGAAGAAAAGAGAAAAGGAGGAGGGGAGCCTCAGACCAATGTATACTTTTTTTTTTTTTTTTTTTTTTAGCGAAATGCACACCCAGTGCAAATTACACAGTAAAGTTAGCTGAGGGGCATAATTTGTTACACAAATAAACACTATTTGGTTCAGTCTGTGGCCACTGAAGTTATAATGAAAATCTAAAAACAACTGTAATGCTTCTAACCATAAAATTATAAGGCAAGAAAGTGGATTTAGATAACTGTAAGAGGCTTAATTGTATGTTTGTAAACTCACAGACAAAGTTTTACTCAAATTTAGCTCCAGCTCAAATAGCACATTCAAAGCACAATTTTTATTTTGCCCTTTCTTCTGCCATATGGGTCAAAGACCCCAAGAGTTAGAAAGGCGCATCCTAACCAACAGGCACATGAAAAGATGTTCATCATCACTAATTATTGGAGAAATGCAAATCAAAGGTACAATGAGGTACCACCTCACACTGGTCAGAATGGCCAACATCAAAAAATCTACAAATAATAAATTCTGGAGAGGGTGTGGAGGAAAGGAAACCTTTCTACACTGTTGATGGGCATGTAAATTGACATAGCCACTGTGGAAAACAGTATGGAGAGTCCTCAAAAAACTAAAAATAGAATCACCATATGATCCAGCAATCCCACTCCTAGGCATCTACCTTGACAAAATTATAGTTCAAAAAGATACATGCACCCCAATGTTCAAAGCAGCACTATTTACAATAGCCAAATCATAGAAACAAACAACCAAAATGCCTATCAACAGATAAATGGATAAAGAAGCACCACAGCTTCTTATTGTATATATATAGATATACAATGGAATATTAGTCAGCCATAAAAAAAAGAATGAAATAATGCCATTAGCTTTTACTGGGTGGCTCAGACGGTAAAGAATCTACCTGCAGTGCAGGAGACCCAGGCTTGATCCCTGGGTCGGGAAGAGCCTTTGGAGAAGCGAATGGCAACTCACTCCAGTATTCTTGCCTGGAGAATTCCATGGACTAAGGAGCCTGACAGGTTACAGTCCCTGGGGTTGCAAAGAGTTGGACATGACTGAGTGACTAACACTTTCATCCCAATGCCATTTGCAGCAACAGAAATGCAACTAGAGGTTATTATCCTCATACTAAGTGAAATGTCCACCACTGCCTTCCCTGGTGGCTCAGATGGTAAAGTGTCTGCCTGCAGTGCGAGAGACCTGGGTTCGATCCCTGGATAGGGAAGATCCCCTGGAGAAGGAAATGACAACCCACTCTTGTACTCTTGCCTGGAAAATTCCATGGACTGAGGAGCCTGATAGGCTACAGTCCATGGGGTCGCAAAGAGTTGGACACGATTGACAGACTTCATTTCCAGTGAAATTTCAGAAAGAGAAAGACAAATGGCATATGATATCACTTGTATGTGAAATCTAAAATATAGGACAAAAGAACCTATCTACAAAATAGAAACAGATTCATAGACATAGAAACAGCTTTACAGACTTATGATTGCCAAGGAGGAGGATGGGAAGGGAAGGGATAAATTGGGAGTTTGGGATTAGCAGATGTAAACTGTTATATATAGAATGAATAAACAACAAGGCCCTACTTATTGCACAGGGAACTATATTCAATATCCTGTGATAAACCATAATGGAAAAGAATAATAGCAGAAATCAACACAACATTGTAAATCAACTACATTTCAATTAAAAAAAAAAGTGTTCATTCTTACAAAAGAGTGTGCTGGGATTGGAGAGGGAAGAAGGAAGAGAAGGAAGAGAGAAATACATCTTAATACAGCAAGGGTAGCCACATGGACAGGGTTTTTTAAAGATGGGATAGTTTCAGGTACACTTTACCTATAATTGTTCAATTACACACCTGATAAGAGGATTCCATCAGAATTCCAGAGTATCAGAACTACAAGGAGTCAGAGGTCCAATATTCTCATGTTATAGAGTCTGAGAGAGACCAGGTAACTTTAGAGGGGTTACAGATACAGAGTCAGAACTCAAGATCCCTAGCCCCAGGCCCAGCTTTGTCACCTTTGCCTGTGTCAGGCAGCTTGTGGCTGCTGTGGCAGCCCTGTTTCCAGGTCAGCGTTGGGAGGTTTGACCCAGTCATGAGTTGCGGTAAGCCAGCCATTCTCTTCAGCTCTTGCTCCTTCGACAGGATGCTGAGAGGACAGCTATCCATGCTCACTCCTCTTTCCAGTCCCTAATTCTAACCAGGCTGAGGCTCAGGAACCGAGGAAACAGCAGGAACAAGGTGAAGGTTCTGCCCTGGGAAAGCCAAGGACTGCAGACCACAAACCAAAGACAAACTGTCAGAGGGCTCCAAACAGGCCATCTCTAGGGCTGTGGAGACACTAAAGCTGGGAGGAGAGGGAACACTGGACAGGGATGAAGGGCAAGCTCCTTAGAAGTGACATCTGATGACCCACAGAGATGTTATGGGGAGGGAGGTGGGAGGAGGGTTCATGTTTGGGAACACATGTAAGAATTAAAGATTTTTAAATTAAAAAAATAAAAATAATAATAAAAAAAAAGAAGTGACATCTGAGCAAAGACTTGAATGACAAGAAGGTAATGAACCCCTATTTGGGCCAAGAGCATTGCACAGTAAGAAGACAAGATGGCAAGACAAGCCAAATCCTCAATGAAGGTAGCATATCCCTGTGAATACACTAAGCCATTCAATGGCATACTTACAATGGATAGATGATATGACATGTGACTTCTAGCTCAATAGGAGGTGCTAGTGGCAAAGAACCCATCTGCTAATGCAGGAGACAAAAGAGATGAGGGTTTGATCCCTGGGATCAGGAGAAGGGCATGCCAATCCACTCCAGCAATCCTGCTTGGAGAATCCCATGGATAGAGGAGACTGGCAGGCTGTCATAGGGCCGCAGGGTTGCAAAGTTGGCCAGAATTGAAGTCTTAGCATGCAAGGCTGTTAAAAATTAAATATAAATTTTCTTCTTATTTTTAAAATAAATAAATTTAAAAGAATGGATAAAATCACTTGGGTTTTTCAGGGGCATACTGTCATGAACCTTATCCATAGTCCTTTAGGACTACATAAGGGAAGTCACATGACCAGACAACCCAGGGCCTTCTTCCCTCTTTCCCTCTTCCTGTTATTGTCCTCCACATGGCCTTCCTAGGTGTCTGGGTTAGCCAATAAGTGAGTTCCCAATAAGGCCATCAGGGCTGCTAGTAGCATCGTGCACTGTTGACCACCCCCCCCACACACACACCTCCCCACCATTACCAAGATTATATTTAGACAAAAGCCTTTAAAGTCTTAACCCAATTGTCACCATTTTTGGCCAAAAAATCTGAGTCTAGAGGAGAGAAGGACACACTTAGAAGTTGGAACTGTTAAATAACCTTCTGTGGGTTTTTTAAATTTCAACTCCTAGAAACCCACATGCCACAATTAAGAGTGTGTGGTCTAAAGGTTGGGATTTTTAAGTGTCCCAGTAGGCCAATCGGACAGAAATGTTTAATTCAGGGCAACTTTTCTGTTACCCTGAACCAAGCCATATAGATAATGGTCTACCTTTTTTTTTAGGCATTTGTTTACCGAAAGCAAAGAACAAGAAAAGGGGAAACTTTCACAGATTTTATTATTATTATTATTATTATTATTTATCCAAACTTCCTGTATTCTGAGTCAGTCCACAGAAATTATCCAGTGTATTCAGAATACCTACACATATTAGAGGAATAATGAAGACAGATGTTGAAAACTACACAAAATAGAAATGGAATAGGCCATCTTTTTAAAGACTCACTTTGACACAATAGCACTTAAATCCAAACATTTTTAGTGAGATCCAGCCTCTTAGGAAAGTATTCCATTTACCAGGGATTCCCTAGAACCACAGGGATGGTACACAAATAACTTGGCATCTCTGTGGACTCAAACAAAGCAACACTAGTATCCCTTCAGTTTTTGGATAGCACACCTCTGTGATATGATAACCATACAGCCAATTTTCTCTTCTCTCAGTCTGTAGGCCGACTTCAAGTTGTTGAAACTCAGGGTTGCCAAAAGGGAAAAGCTAATTACTTCAATGCAAGAAAGAACAAAGGGCAGCACCAAGCTCGTGCAGCTCAGCTCACATAAAATATGAATGAGGCCAAGGTTAGTGAGCCTCCAGGGGAATCCTAAGGGTGACAAGGTGAGCTTACCATAGAAAAATGCAGGCCCCAGCTTGAAACATCTATAAAACTAACTGAAACAAAAAAGTATAGGTTTTTTTTTTTTAAACATATGTGAAAGAGTCACCATCAGACAACTGGTGTCCATCAGGACTCACACTGGCTCTGGTGGTTTCTTCACAGCTGCTGTGGATGGGTTGTCACTTTACTTCTTTGCTTATATGCCAAACAGGGAAGGAAGGGAATTAACATGTCAAAGTGCAGGGGCCAGATTTTAGCAGGAGAAAAATATGCTGGCAGTGGTCACTCAAACAACTTGGATGCAAGTATTGACCTTGTTTTGGTACCATTGCTGCTGTTTTAGCTGTTTAAGTCATAGTTTCTCATGCACAAATTGAAAAAACAAATGACTGATTGAGACTCATGTTATAACATATTGTTAGCCAGATGGATGGATGAAAGGCAAAGCTTCTCAAGCAGCTTTTCTCTGATACAGACCATGCCAAATCCTCCACGTGACCGATTGAGAAACATTGTATGACCCAACCACATAGAGAAACCAAACAAGGTTTTGTCTTCAGCTATGCTCCCATCTCCTTGCAGCAGAAATTAGAATCAAGTTAGAAGCAAGTTTTCCAGCTAATACTGTGTAAAGACTGAGTCAAGATAACTAAGAAATAGTCACCAAGGAGTAGCTATCGAGAGTGTCCAAAGAAAGCACCCCTGATGGATTTTGTGACCTTTCTCTTCTTTACTGCAAGGCTCCCATCACTTCTCTTTATAATGACATATGAATGTTTCTGCTTCAAAAACTGTATTTGGTTCTTCTCAATCTGTTTTTTTTTTTAAATATAACCATCAGAAGCATGATTAAAAGTGGGATTTAGTTTGTTGGGTAGCCATCCTGCTAACCCAAACTCTCCTCAAACCTTGAAAATCACCTTTGGGAATTTTGGGAATCAACTTGTGCTTTTCAAGCTTTGTTTAAATGGGTAATCATACACTTTAATGTCTAAACCAAGGTATTTGAAGAGCTAAAGAAAAAAGGTACTATAAATAATTATTCCTGAACAATAAATATAACTGGGCACAGAATGAGAAAACTGGGCTCATGGCCATCTTGTGTTTAACCCGTGCCCATAAAATATTTTCTGTCTCTTTTTTTCGGTTTATCCATGATTCCCCATCAGGTTAAGAGCTCTCCTAGCCCACCAAAATAGGAGTGTCTAGTCTCTCTTTCTTACAGTTTACACTGTGGGAAAATAATAATATCAAACATATTTTTTCACCCTATTAACACCAGTCCGGAGAATCCACTATTTCTCCCATGATGAGGTATATGTACCCCTGCTGAATCAGTTCAAATGGAAATCACTTGATGTTGAAATCTGTGATAGATACTTGCCAGTTGCCCAGCACCAGCAGATCAGCATGCTGCAGTAAGGGAACAGGAGGCCCTGCACTGCCTCTGCGCCAGCGAGCAAGAAAAGCTCAGATCCAGCGGTCGCTGCATAGCAAGGAATTTAAGGGTCGGCTTCATTCCAAATGTAGGGTCTGAGAGGGGACTAGGAAAATGGAAATTATTTGACAGGCTTCAGTGAGTTCATTGTCAATCACTCACTGTTGGACAAACCCAATCACCAGTGTCCAAGGCCTGGTTACTAATAATTAATCAGTTATACCAAATCACCTGAAATGCAATGAAGGAGGTGCCTCCTACACCGTGTGGGAGGCAACTGCTCGTCAATTACTTGGTGGTTTGGGGAAAACTGGGCTATGAAAGGGAAGGATGAAAAGGCATTTATGTGCCTGCTAAGTCATTTCAGTCGTGTCCGACTCTGTATGACCCCATAGACGGCAGCCCACCAGGCTCCCCTGCCCCTGGGATTCTCCAGGCAAGAACACTGGAGTGGGTTGCCATTTCCTTCTCCAACGCATGAGAGTGAAAAGTGAAAGTGAAGTTGCTCAGTCATGTCCGGCTCTTAGCGACTCCATGGACTACAGCCCACCAGGCTCCTCCATCCATGGGATTTTCCAGGCAAGAGTACTGGAGTAGGGTGCCATCGCCTTCTCCAATTTATGTGCCAGAAGAGGAATATTAATTCCACAATGTAGCTTTGTGAAAGACAAACTGACCAGGTCCTTGAGACTGGTCATGTCTGAAACCATTACTGACAGAGCATGAAGTTACAACACTATTCAGTTTTGCTACTGTTGTCCTAGTAAGAGATGTCTTCAGCAAAGGAAATGAAAAAGGCTATAAACATTGGTATGCTCTAACAGTTTAATAACAGAGTGCCCTACTATATAGCCCTTCAACAAGAAGCATCAAGGTTGTTGTTACTCATTTAAGCATAAGGAATCAGCAGATGATGGAGAGTATTTGGTGTCCTGTAGGACGTTGGCTGGAAGCTCCAGGTCACCGAGTTGGGGTACCGGAAGAACTCTTTTAAATAGCTTCTAGTCCAGTCTGGGAGAAAAGGAAAGATATACCCATTTGAATGCAGAGTTTCAAACAATAGCAAGGAGAGATAAGAAAGCCTTCTTCAGTGATCAATGCAAAGAAATAGAGGAAAACAATAGAATGGAAAAGACTAGAAATTTCAAGAAAATTAGAGATACCAAGGGAACATTTCATGCAAAGGTGGGCACAATAAAGGACAGAAGTGGTATGGACATAACAGAAGCAGAAGTTATTAAGAAGAGGTGGCAAGAATACACAGAAGAACTATATAAAAAAGATCTTAATGACCCAGATAACCACGATTATGAGATCACTTACCTAGAGCCAGACATCCTGGAATGTGAAGTCAAGTGGTCCTTAGGAAGCATCCCTACGAACAAAGCTAGTGGAGGTGATGGAATTCTAGTTGAGCTATTTCAAATACTAAAAGAGGATGCTATGAAAGTGCTGCACTCAATATGGCAGCAAATTTTGAAGACTCAGCAGTGGCCACAGGACTGGAAAAGGTCAGTTTTCATTCCAATCCCTAAGAAAGGCAAAGCCAAAGAATGCTCAAACTACCACACAGTTGCACTCATCTCACAAGCTAGCAAAGTAATGCTCAAAATTCTCCAAGCCAGGCTTCAATAGTATGTGAACCGTGAACTTCCAGATGTTCAAGCTGGTTTTAGAAAAGTCAGAGGAACCAGAGATCAAATTGCCAACATCTGCTGGATCATGGAAAAAGCAAGAGAGTTCCAGAAAAACATCTATTTCTGCTTTATTGACTATACCAAAGCCTTTGACTGTGTGGATCACAATGAACTATGGAAAATTCTTCAAGAGACAGGAATACCAGATGAGCTGACCTGCCTCCTGGGAAATCTGTATGCAGGTCAAGAAGCAAGTTAGAATGACATGGAACAACAGACTGGTTACAAATCGGGAAAGGAGTAAGTCAAGACTGTATATTGTCACCCTGCTTATTTAACTTATATGCAGAGTACATCATGCGAAATGCCAGGCTGGATGAAGCACAGCTGGAATCAAGATTGCCAGGAGAAATATCAGTAACCTCAGATATGCAGATGGCACCACACTTATGGAAGAAAGAGAAGAACTAAAGAGCCTTTTGATGAAAGTGAAAGAGGAGAGTGAAAAAGTTGACTTAAAACTCAACATTCAGAAAACCAAGATCATGGCATCTGGTCCCATCACTTCATGGCAAATAGATGGGGAAACAATGGAAACACTGAGAGATCTTATTTTTTGGGACTCCAAAATCATTGCAGATGGTGACTACAGCCATGAAATTAAAAGATGCTTGCTCCTTGGAAGAAAAGCAATGACCAACCTAGATAGCATATTAAAAAGCAGAGACATTACTTTGCTAACAAAGGTTCGTCTGGTCAAAGCTATGGTTTTTCCAGTAATCGTGCATGGTTGTGAGAGTTGGACTATCAAGAAAGCTGAGCACTGAAGAATTGATGCTTTTGAACTGTGGTGTTGGAAAAGACCCTTGAAAGTCTCTTAGACTGCAAGAAGATCCAACTAGTCAATCTTAAAGGAAATCAGTCCTGAATATTCGCTGGAAGCACTGATGCTGAAGACCCTGATGCTGAGAAGGATTGAAGGCAGGAGGAGAAGGGGACAACAGAGGATGAGATGGTTGGATGGCATCACCGACTCAATGGACATGAATTTGAGCAAGCTCCAGGAGTTGGTGATGGACAAGGAAGCCTGGTGTACTGCACAGAGCTGGACACAACCAAGCA
Source organism: Capra hircus (assembly GCF_001704415.2). Taxonomy (NCBI): domain Eukaryota; kingdom Metazoa; phylum Chordata; class Mammalia; order Artiodactyla; family Bovidae; genus Capra; species Capra hircus. The sequence goes on from NC_030815.1 coordinate 80,247,762, forward strand.
ACTGAACTGAACTGAGTCCAGGCAGCCCATGCGATTCACCTTGAATTTCATTTTACCAAATAAATGGTCAACCTAAATATGAGTAGTTTTATTCTAGAATCAGCAGCTTTCAGGGCTCTGTTGGATAACTAATGCTGGGTAAACATTTTTACCTGAACATCATTTCTGGAAACTTCTTAATTATATGAATTACTTATTATGGTCAAGGGGGAATAAAGAAAGATGAAGAGAGGTAAGACATTCGGGCTTTTAGGGAGTCCCAGAATTTGGAGAGATGATAAGTGATCATGTAAGAAAAGAAGTGTTTTCAACCCTAAAATAGTCACCAAGTTCTATGGGAAGCTTAGAAATGCCCTTGACTGGCATTTGGAAAATCTCAATGGAAAGCCTCACCCCAATCTCTCAGGCGTGGGGAAGTCTGGGAAGCATCTTTGCTGTCCTTGTTACTGATGCATTTGCAATTTACAAGAGAAGATCCAGGCTGGCTAATGCTATTTATTTATTTGGAGGAGTTGGGGGCAGTACTGTGGTTCTTTCATCTAAAGCAAGAAAATGGACAAGAATGTGTAGCTTCCACTCACCAGGCATGTTCATCCCTCTCCATTCCTGACTCATGAATGAGGTTGGGAAGGAGGACACTTCCTCACCACATCATTTAGTTACCAAGGCCGGATGTTTCAACCTCACTGCTCCTTCTCAACAACCACACTCCATGGGGTAAAGTCAACAAGAGACTGGGGACGATGTGATTCTTTGCCCCCAAAGGGCTACAGTAATAGCCTTTTGAAGGACATTTTACATTTCTCTTCTCTGGGAGGATTCTTTTAACCACTTGAGGATTGCAGTCTGTTTGAAAAAGAAATCATTTTACACTCCTGAATAACTCATTCCTGCCCAACGATTTCTACATAACTTCCAGGATATGAAAACCACCCAAGGCTCCCAACATGGCTGCTTAGTTTCCTCTCATAAACAAACTCAGCAGTAATCATGCCATGTGGTCACTCGGGAACTGCATATTGCTTAAGCTCTTCCCTTCAGTGTTTGTTCTGCCAAACACTGATTATAATATTTCTTCCCATGTCTGGAGAACAGGAAGGTTCTCTTTTGCTGGCCGCTTGTTCACAGCCTTGTCCTCTGTCAGCCATAAATAAATGGTGTCAGCATGATGGATCCAGATTCAGTATATGATGGGTTCCATAACAACCCTGAAGATATCAGGTCCTAATCTCTGGAACCTATAAATATCACCTTATCAGAGAAAGGGATCTTTGCAGGTATGATTAAGAATCACATGTGGGAGATTGTCCTGGATTACCTGGGTGGGCTCTAAATGCAAGCACATAAGAGGGAGGTGGAGGGAGTTTTGGCACAGGCAGAGAAGGAAGAGGCAATGTGACCAAGGAGGCAGAGACTGGAGTGATGTGGCCACAAGCCAAGGGATCCTGGAAGCCACCAGCAGCAGGAAGAGACAAGGAACAGATTTACTCCTGGAGCCGGTGGAGAGAGCAGAGCCCTGAAAGACTTTGGTTTCAGTTCAGTGAGATAGATTTGAGACAGCTGGCCTCCAGAGCTGTGATAGAGTAAATTTCTGCTGTATTACATCATTTGTGTTGTAAAAGCCAACACCGGAAACAACTGAATGCAGTTACCTGGGTCAGACCCTCAGCACTTGGCAGCTGCCTGTGCTCTCTGCTGAGAGGCCAAGTGCATCTCAGCACACTAACTTCTGTGACTCTTCCAAGGAAGATCTGACTCTTTTCTCTTCCCAGCTGACCCAGGCAATTCAGTACCTCTTTGCCATTCTGACCTCTTAAGAACCAGCATAGGGAAACAAAAGCCCTAAAAGGGTATTCAAACATGAATTTCCAAACTCTACTGTTGTCTCTCAAGGAATCTCCCCAACCCCCCACTAGCATTAGCTCCTCTCTCTCATCTAAGCTAAAATGTCATACAAAATGTCTTCCAAGCCATTTGATGGTCATAATAATTAGGGTTTAGCTCTGTGAATTTGGTTACTTTATTTTTCTGGGCTTCAATTTCTTCATATGAAAATGAAGATTATAAAACACCCATCTCATACAAAAGAGAAAAAAAATTTCCCTTGCAGTAGGATATATGTGAAATTTATTGAAAAAATGTTTTCCTGGGACAAATATTATTACCTAATTTTTTCTTCAGTGCCTGTAGCCTTGACTAAATCTGGAATTTTTCTCCCAAAACAATGGGGGAAATCCTAAGAGGTAGAATATAAAATAATTTTATTATAATCAGCTCAGTAAGCATATTTCAGATTAGGTTATACTAGGATCTCCAAAGGAGTAAAAAAGAATTTTTTTTTTCTTTCTTTTTTTGGACTTTGCATTCCAGGCAATTCTATAAATGGCAAAAGCTTTGTAATGCTATTTCATGATCTCAAATATGCTTTGGAGCTTCAGGGCATTTACAAAATATTAATATAAGCCAAGTTTAAAAAAAAGTAGCAATTTCTGGAGTCTAAATTAAATTGGTTGCTAGCCAAGATTTTTTGCATTAGGAAATGCCAGGGGAAGGCGGGAAAGACCGTTAATCACTTTCCACAGGTATTTGGAGTCTCCTACACATCCAGGGATAAAAAGCGCTTTGGAAACAGGCTGCATGGCCTCAGAAAGCACTGCTGTGCCCCCATGCTTACCAAGAGGATGGAATAGTAAGGCTGTGGGCTCTGGGTGCAGCACAAGACGCCGTGGATACAAGAACAGGATACTCACTGGCTCCTTGTGCAGTACCTCACTTGGCTTCTGCTTGGTTGCCTGTAAGATGAGAGAGATGAATGCAATGATCTTGAAAGCTCCTTCAGGATCACATACTCCACACTGTAAAAAAGCCAGGAAAAATTGGAGGGTCTAGGGGTCCATTTACAGAATCAGCACATAAGGACAAATACTCAAAGTGCAGGTAAGGAGACTGGTTTAGTTCTAAGCAAGACGCAAGACTCAGACTCTCCCCAGAGAGGAGGAAAACTGAGGGGAGGAAAGTCTTCCCTAAGAACTCAGTAGACTGAGAATAACAGAGCCACCCAGTGCTGTCTGCCAGGTGCCCCTTAGTCAGTTCCTTACATTGTACTTAGTGCCATTGGAAAGCATCTTTTCTCCTAATCTACATGTTAGTTTATTATCTGTTCTCAGTCACTAAAATAATAACTTCTGACAGAAGCAGGGCCATCCTCCCACTGCGTGTCATGAATGAATGACTGAATGGATCCACCCTGGCCTGAAGAGCATCTGTTCTCCACAGGAAACAGAAGCAATCTTCTCAAAATGCAAATTTAATCCTGCCATTTTCCAGCATAGCACCTGTCAGTGGCTCTAAGCCTAGAAACAAAAATTTCTCACCCTACCCTAGAATGGGCTGACCCTCAGGTCACTGTTGCTCCATTCTCCCTCTCGCACTCAGTAATCCGGCCTCTCTGGCCAAATTCATTTACTCACATGCGCCATGCCCATTCCTACAGCTAGCCTCTGTATGTCACTCCCTCTGTCACATGGAGAACACTCTGCCCTAAAAGCATACCTCACCTGGCACCACACAGTCACCCACTGAACTCTCTCTCATCTTTCAGGTCTTGGCTCACTGGTCTATTCCTCAGTAAGGCCCGCCTTGACATACACACTTGCCCTAGGTGAGACCCTCTGTTATCTGCCCTGGAAAGACCCTCCTCTCCTGCAGTGAGCTTACTTCAGTTTGCTGAGGTTCACAAATGCGTGTGATTATTTACTTAATATTTGCCACTCTACTTACCTTGTAAAATCTGAGAAAGCAGGGGACAGTCTGTCCTTTGCTTACCCTGGAGTCCTCAGAACCTAGCACCATGCGTGATGCAGTCACCATCACCATGCAGTTAATATTTGCAGAACGAATGAATGAAAGAAAAACACCTCCATATTTGGATAAAGCCAAAATCTCTGTGTTGTTGCAAATATGCTGAGAAGAGAAGTTGTATTTAAATCTCAACAGTCACAGGTAACATGAGCAGACTTCCTTTTAAAACTGATCTCCTCAAACTACAAAGTTACAGTCCTGTTGGCCGATTAATCGTATCTCAGACCAGTGAGGAAGGCCTCCTCGAGATCTAATCCCTCTGTGTAGCCGGAGCTCCCTGCTGCCTTGTCTCTTTATCCTCACTCATTCCAACCAGAACGTTTTAATTTGGAGAAATAATGAACCTCAAGAGGAAAGGGGCGGGCAGCGGGGTGCGATGGGGCCATGGAATCTGAGTCAGTGTCTGGTTACCATTTAGGGGCCTAGAAGGAAACAACTAGAGCCAAGGAACTGGCATTTGCAACTGCTCTTTGTTCTGTTTTTAAAAAAAAAAATTCCACAAAATAAAGTTCTGGGGCTCAAAGCAAAAATGTTTTCTGCATTATAGAGAATCTCCCGGAAGTATGCTTCAAAACTGCTGCAAACTCGAAACTGCAGCAAAACACTTGCTAACTGGAAAGAACAGACTGGCTGTGAGGTCAGGATTAAGAAAATGGAGTAAGAAGTCTTTTTTCCTCCAGAGAGAGATAAAGATCACAAATGCTGGTCCCCAGTGTGCACAACTGTTTAGGAGATCCTCTCTGCACTGACCAGGAAACAAAAGGTGAAGAATTACACAAATAGCCATTTTGGCAGAAAACAGGTAACTCAAAACAAAGGAAACACAGAGATACAAAGAAATTGAAGGGAAAGTTGTGTGGACACACGGAGTCAAATGGCAAAAGCTGATCCCCAGAACAGACTGGCCAGCTGGATTAAAATGATGCTGCTGAGATAAGAGAAAAATGTAAACAAAGCCTGATAATCCAACAACATTTGTTCCAACCAAGGAGAAAACAACCATAAATCTTGTAGAAATGTGATATATTGGAAATCAGGAGAATGGATCTTTACCCAGATCTTACCCTGACTTATGCTCAATTCCGTAACCAGAAAAATGAATATATAAAGGTGGAATATTGGTGAACAACTTAGTTTTCTTCCATGTAGGCTTTTCTCAGGCCTGGTGTGGAGGGGAACACCTGGTCTGGAGTTCTGATTCCTGCCACCACTGGGGCATCCAGCTCACCCCCTCTGGATCCCGCTTTGTCATGTGTGAAAGGAGAGTGTTTCCTGTCCCTTCATGATCCACTGGGGTCCCCAACATCTGTGCAGTATAGGAGAGTGTGGGAAAGCACAGAATTTCATTGATGGAAGATCACTATCTCTCTATGTACACAGCTCCTCTATCGACTATCTGTGTGACTGTGGGCAGGTGGCCCAACTCCATTCAGTTTACTCATTTGAAAAAGGGGGAAAACTGTGGAGAATTATTAACTGTGGCTGAGAGACATGCAGTAATGTATTCAGTCATAGAGTCAAGATTTTGACTCAAATCTCACTGATGCCAATAACCCTGTTGTTTCCACTGCAGCACTGATCCCCAAGGAAATCACACTGAGCTTTGTATTCATGAAAGACAGTTACTGATGGTCAGGACTAAAGATAATAATAAGCTGTAGACAGTCCCAGCACTTGAAAAATGTTCAGCGATTATGAGCCACAATAATAGTTGCTCTTTGTAATTGCTAGTTTCTTGAGCTCAGGATCTGGATAAATAAAAGAAAGAAAATGAGTACAGCTTATTTTCTCACAAGGTAAATTCTCTGTGCTTTCTCACCTCTCTCTCCCCAAAGTCTTTCTTCTAAGTATTGATTTTATGTCATGATCCAGAAATAATATATTCTGACCAAACTCAAATTTGCTGACTACTTGAGAGTTCACGTAGTTGACCAGGTTCAAGAGATAACTGAGAAAAGATGTACTGAAAACACGCAGAGTCTGCCTTAGGCAAAATACATGCTTTCTTGTCATAAATAATTCATTGACTTCAAATATTTTCAACTACGTAGTTTCACATCTGTAGAACATATGAAACAAAGTCACAAAGAATCAAGCCCCATTTCATTTCAGTTTTGGGGGTTTCTATACACCCGAGCCCATTTTGTTTCTTAGAGAGGTACAAGTCTTTCCAGATGGAGCCTCAAAATTTTGTTCCAGTGTCCAAATACTGACTCTGTCCACCAGACCCATCTCTAGACTTTACATCTGGTTTTGGATGGTAATCACCAAACCTCACTATGCCACTAAGATTTTAATTTGGTTTCTTAATTGAAACCTTGTGATGAAGCTCTGAAACCCACTCTCCCCTGGTTAGTGCCAATGAGCTTTTAAATGGATCAAACATTAGTCCTTCCGATGCTCAGCCCTGAAGTTATCATTTCATCTGGGCCAAACACAGAAAGCCAAAGAACGAAATGCTCAACATAGTCTTGACACCTAGTAGATGTTCAGTAAACATCTGTTAAGTGAGCCAATAAGAAACAAGACACAAATGCAGGAAAATAATTGTATATGGTACCAGAGACTTCACTGGGTCCCTTTCATATGTTGTTTTGCAGATTCTTCTTTCTTAACCTGAGGCCTTCCTAATTTTATACATCAGAAAACTGAGGCTGAGAAAGATATGATATTAGGCTTAAAATTATACAACTGGTTTATAGTGGAGTCAGGATTCAAACCCAAATCTTCATGGTGCCGAAGATTGCCACTAAATTACTCTTTCCACTAAATTACATGCCCTTCTTCAGTGAAACTTCTACTATCTCAGGCTTCGCATGGATATAATGACAATTAAGCCAACAAGCTTGGATTGGGAAGATCCCTTGAAGTAGGAAATGGCGACTTGCTCCAGTATTCTTGTCTAGGAAATCCCATGGACAGAGGAGCCTGGCAAGCTACAGTCCATGGGGTCCCAAAGAGTCAGATACGACTGAGCAACTGAGCACATGGCACACTGAACACATAGCCAAACAATGGAGTTTTTCTTCAGGCTCAATTAAATTCGAAAGGATACCACTTCAAAGAAAAAGTTAGGCCTATTTAATGCTACATAGGATTTATAGAGAGATGAGACATGCCCCATCTTTCATATTTAAAGTTAGAATATCACCAAAACTGTTTTATGTAAAAAATAAGAAAATTGTCAAGCCAAATATTCATTATATCTGTTTTATCTCCAAGTAAAGCAATCTTGATGAAAGTGAAAGAGGAGAGTGAAAAAGTTGGCTTAAAGTTCAACATTCAGAAAACGAAGATCATGGCATGTGGTCCCACCACTTCATGGGAAATAGATGGGGAAACAGTGGAAACACTGTCTGACTTTATTTTGGGGGCTCCAAAATCACTGCACATGGTGACTGCAGCCATGAAATTAAAAGACGCTTACTTCTTGGAAGAAAAGTTATGACCAACCTAGATAGCATATTCAAAAGCAGAGACATTACTTTGCCAACTAAGGTCCATCTAGTCAAGGCTATGGTTTTTCCTGTGGTCATGTATGGATGTGAGAGTTGGACTGTGATGAAGGCTGAGTGCCGAAGAATTGATGCTTTTGAACTGTGGTGTTGGAGAAGACTCTTGAGAGTCCCTTGGACTGCAAGGACATCCAACCAGTCCATTCTGAAGGAGATCAGTCCTGGGATCTCTTTAGAAAGAATGATGCTAAAGCTGAAACTCCAGTACTTTGGCCACCTCATGTGAAGAGTTGACTCATTGGAAAAGACTCTGACACTGGGAGGGATTGTGGGCAGGAGGAGAAGGGGACGACCGAGGATGAGATGGCTGGATGGCATCACTGACTCGATGGACGTGAGTCTGAGTGAACTCCGGGAGCTGGTGATGGACAGGGAGGCCTGGCGTGCTGCGATTCATGGGGTCACAAAGAGTCGGATACGACTGAGCAACTGAACTGAACTGAATTGAAAGCAATCTGAAAGTTGAGTGTTTCATCAATTGAGGAATTATTTTTGCTGCAGTGTACCAGAAAATATATGGAGCAGTGACTTAAAAGAAGTGTGATCAGTGATCAGTTCAGTCACTCAGTCACGGTCAACTCTTTGCAACTCCATGGACTGCAGACCGCCAGGCCTGCCTGTCCATCACCAACTCCTGGAAAGTGAAAGTGAAAGCGAAGTCGCTCAGTCATGTCCAACTCTTTGCGACCCCATGGGCTGTAGCCTACCAGGCTCCTCTGTCCATGGGATTTTCCAGGCAATAGTCCTGGAGTGGATTGCCATTTCCTTCTCCAGGGTATCTTCCCAACCCAGGGATCGAACCCGGGTCTCCAGCATTGTAAACAGACGCTTTACCGTCTGAGCCACCAGGGATGTCTTTACCCAAACTCATGTCTAAGAGTCGGTGATGACATCCAACCATCTCATCTTCTGTTGTCCCCTTCTCCTCCCACCATCAGTCTTTGCCAGCATCACGGTCTTTTCAAATGAGTCACCTCATCATATCAGGTGGCCAAAGTATTAGAGTTTTAGATCAACATCAGTCCTCCCAATGAACATTCAGGACTGATTTCATTTAGGATGGACTGGTTGGATCTCCTTGCTGTCCAAAGGACTCTCAAGAATCTTCTCCAACACCACAGTTCAAAAGCATCAATTCTTCGGTTCTCAGCTTTCTTTATAGTCCAACTCTCACATCCATACATGACTACTGCAAAAACCATACCCTTGACTACCGGACCTTTGTTGGTAAAGTAATGTCTCTACCTTTTAATATGCCATCTAGGTTGGTCATAACTTTTCTTCCAAGGAGTAAGCATCTTTTTATTTCATGGCTGCAGTTACCATCTGCAGTGATTTTGGAGCCCCCAAATAAATAAATAAATAAATAAATAAAGTCTGCCACTGTTTCCACTGCTTCCCCATCTATTTGCCATGAAGTGATGGCACCGGATGCCATGATCTTAGTTTTCTGAATGTTGAGCTTTAAGCCAAATTTTTCCACTCTCCTCTTTCACTTTCATCAAGAGGCTCTTCAGTCCTTCTTCACTTTCTGCCATAAGGGTGGTGTCATCTGCATATCTGAGGTTATCGATATTTCTCCCAGCAATCTTGATTCCAACTTGTGCTTCATCCAGCCCAGCCTTTCTCATGATGTACTCTGCATAGAAGTTAAATAAGCAGGGTGACAATATACAGCCTGACGTACTCCTTTTTCTATTTGGAACCAGTCTGTTGTTCCATGTCCAGTTCTAACTGTTGCTTCCTGACCTGCATATAGGCTTCTCAAGAGACAGGTCAGTGGTCTGGTATTCCCATCCCTTTCAGAATTTTCCACAGTTTCTTGTGATCCACACAGTCAAAGGCTTTGGCATAGTCAATAAAGCAGAAATAGATGTTTTACCGGAACTCTCTTGCTTTTTTGATGATCCAGCAGATGTTGGCAATTTGATCTCTGGTTCCTCTGCATTTCCTAAAACCAGCCTGAACATCTAGAAGTTCATAGTTCACGTATTGCTGAAGCCTGGCTTGGAGAATTTTGAGCATTACTTTGCTAGCTTGTGAGATGAGTGCATTTGTGCTGTAGTTTGAGCATTCCTTGGCTTTGCCTTTCTTAGGGATTGGAATGAAAACTGACCTTTTCCAGTCCTGTGGCCACTGCTGAGTTTTCCAAATTTGTTGGCATATTGAGTGGAGCACTTTCATAGCATCCTCTTTTAGTATTTGAAATAGCTCAACTAGAATTCCATCACCTCCACTAGCTTTGTTCGTAGTAATGCTTCCTAAGGTCCACTTGACTTCACATTCTAGGATGTCTAGCTCTAGACATGGTGATTATCTTGGTCTTGAAGATCTTTTTTGTACACTTCCTCTGTGTATTCTTGCCACCTCTTCTTAATATCTTCTGCTTCTGTTAGTCCATACCATTTCTGTCCTTTATTGAGCCCATCTTTGCGTGAAATGTTGCTTGGTATCTCTAAATTTCTTAAAGAGATCTCTAGTCTTTCCCTTTCTATTGTTTTCCTCTACTTCTTTGCATTGATCACTGAGGAAGGCTTTCTTATCTCTCCTTGCTGTTCTTTGGAACTCTACATTCAAATGGGTATATCTTTCCTTTTCTCCTTTGCTTTTCACAGCTATGTGTAAGGCCTCCTCAGGCAGCCATTTTGCTTCTTTGCATTTCTTTTTCTTGGGGATGGTCTTGCTCCCTCTCTCCTGTACAATGTCATGAACCCTCATCCATAGTTCTTCTATCAGATCTAGTCCCTTAAATCTATTTTTCACTTCCACTGTATAATTGCTAGGGATTTGATTGAGGTCATACCTGAATGGTCTAGTGCTTCTCCCTACTTTCTTCACTTAAGTCTGAATTTGGCAATAAGGAGTTCATGATCGGAGCCACAGTCCACTCCCAGTCTCGTTTTTGCTGACTGTATAGAGCTTCTCTATCTTGGCTGCAAAGAATATAATCAATCTGATTTCAATGTTTATCATCTGTTATGTCCATGTGTAGAGTCTTCTCTTGTGTTCTTGGAAGAGGGTGTTTGCTATGGCCAGTGCCTTCTCTTGGCAGAACTCTATTAGACTTTGCCCTGCTTCATTCTCTACTCCAAGGCCAAATTTGCCTGTTTCTGTGTCTCTTGACTTCTTACTTTTGCCTTGCAGTCCCCTATATTGAAAAGAACATCTTTTGGGGTGTTAATTCTAGAAAGTCTTGTAGGTCTTCATAGAGCCATTCAACTTCAGCTTCTTCAGCATTACTGGTCGGGGCATAGACTTGGATTACCATGATATTGAATAGTTTGGCTTGGAAATGAACGGAGATCATTCTGTCATTTTTGAGATTGCATCCAAGTACTGCATTTCGGACTCTTTTGTTGACTATGATGGCTACTCCATTTCTTCCAAGAGATTCTTTCCCACAATAGTAGATATAATGGTCATCTGAGTTAAATTCACCCATTCCAGTCCATTTTAGTTCACTGATTCCTAAAATGTCAACGTTCACTCTTGCCATCTCCAGTTCAATCACTTCCAATTTGCCTTGATTCATGGACCTAACATTCCAGGTTCCTATGCGATACTGCTCTTTACAGAATCAGACTTTGCTTCCATCATCAATCACATCCACAACTGGGTGTTGTTGTTTTTTTGTTTTTGTTTTTTTTTTTTACTTTGGCTCTGTCTCTTCATTCTTTCTGGAGTTATTTCTCCACTGATCTCCAGTAGCATATTGGGCACCTACTGACCTGGGGAGTTCATCTTTCAGTGTCCTAACTTTTTGCCTGTTCATATTGTTCATGGGGTTCTCAAGGCAGGAATACTGAAGTGGTTTGCCATTCCCTTCTCCAGAGGACCACATTTTGTCAGAACTCTCCACCATGATCTGGTCTTCTTGGGTGGCCCTACACAACATGGCTCATGATTTCATTGGGTTAGACAAGGCTGTGGTCCATGTGATTAGATTGGTTAGTTTTCTGTGATTGTGGTTTTCAGTCTGTCTGCCCTCTGATGGAGAAGGATAAGAGGCTTATGGAAGATTCCTGATGGAATAGACTAACTGAGGGGGATACTGGGTCTTTTTCTAATGGATGGGGCTATGCTTAGTAAATCTTTAATCTAATTTTCTGTTGATGGGTGGAGCTGTGTTCCTTACCTGCTATGTTCCCTCCCTGTTGTGTTCCCTTCATGCTCTACAATAAAAGAAGTATAAAGACGAAAAATTGAAGGCTGGTAAGAAATTTCCACAGTACCATCAGGATGCAGGCTTTTATATCCTTAACAAGATTTTATTGTCTTCATGGTCTCAAAATGGCTGCTAAAGCACCAACAATTATAATATCCATTCCAGGCAAAAGGAAGATAGAAGGGCTCAGAGCAAGAGTGTAAGTCAATTGAGAAAATCCCTTTAAAATTCCTTTTCCAGAAGCCTGTCCAGTGATTTCTGCTAACATCTCCTTGGTTACAACTATATTACAGGAGTGGTAAGAAAATGTACATATATAAAGTAGGTATATTGCCAACTCAACAAAACACGATTCTGTTAGTAAGAAAGAGGAGAGAATATTAGATAAGCAACTATGAATGCCTGAAACATCATTTAAGTATCTGGCACGTAATGAGTGTCTTTTGCAATGCAGGAGACCCAGGTTTGATCCCTGGGATGGGAAGATCCACTGAAGAGGGGAATGGCAACTCACTCCAGTATTCTTGCCTGGAGAATTCTGTAGACAGAGGAGCCTGGTGGGCTACAGCCCATGGTGTCGCAAATAGTCGGACACAACTGAACAACTAATACTTTGACTTTAGTTTCAACAAAGTAGACACTCAGAGGGATTGAATGATATGTAGAAGACAGAATCTTTGCTTCTATGAAGTATGCTTGCTTGCTAAGTCACTTCAGCTGTGTCGATCTCCTTGCAACCCTATGGGCTGTAGCCCACCGGGTCCCTCTATTCATGAGATTCTCCAGGCAAGAATACTGAAGTGGGTTGCCGTGCCCTCTTCCAGAGGACCTTCCTGGCCCAGGGATCCAACCTATGTCTATTATGTTTCCTGCATTGGTTGGTGGGTTCTTTACCACTAGTGTCACCTGGGAAGCCCTCTGTGAAGTATAATAAAGCTATTTCAAAGCCTGTTGCCTCATATGTTGAATAATATAGAGATTAAAAGTTATTCAGCTTGTTAAAAACTCAATCTAAATGAAAGAAAGCATGATTTTACTAAGATATGTGAGCTATTAAATATCCTCGGCTTCAAAGTCTCCAGGGATGGTGCAGTACAAGCAAAAGGTAACAGCCACCTCAAGAACAAGACTTTCACAGTCCTATGCTTGGGATCCTATCTCCGATGTTCACCTCTGTTCTTACCACCTGTTTTCTTCAGATCATGTTTTTTCTTTTGATTCATGTTAATGCCCCAGAAAGTGTTGATTTACCCACTCTTCTAAAGAATGACACATTACAGAGGAAGAATTGGTAGAGGAGAAGTATATAGAGAGAGTCATGTGATGAAGAGCGCAGAGATAAGAAAGACTGAAGATCAGGTCAACTCAACAATTTCCCCACTGACACACCCATGACGTTGGTGTACTATTGGCATTTCAAAAGATACAAATCAAGACCTCCCTGATGATCCAGTGGTTGAGAATCTACCTTGCAATGCAGGGGAAGTGGTTTTAATCCCTGGTTGGGGAACTAAGATCCACATGCAGTGGGGCAACTAAGCCCAGGTGCTCTAGAGCCCAGACTCTGCAACAAGAGAAGCCCACGTGCCGCAACTAGGACAGTCCATATGTGCCACAGGAAGACTCAGCACAGCCAAACTTTTTAAAAAGATATGGATTATTATTTTTAAACAGAGAATGCACATCGACTTTAAATCCTTAGATTTGCTTTATATTTTTGGCTATATCATTTCTTATCTGCCATGGAGAAACCACAACTAGAAGGGAAGAAAGGCAGAAAGGACCAGAAATAACCTCTGGAAAACTGAAACTGCATATGCTGGAATCAACTAAAAAAATTTTTGTCTCTTTGTATAAACTGACACACATCCAGATATTATAGACAGTTGCAGGGCTAAGCCTGACCTTCAGAAATATTAGTCTAGAGCAGCACCGCATAGCTCTGAACTCGTGTTAGAGTTGCAGTCTGTCCCACATCACATAACCCTTACATGCCATCTTTGGCTGACTTCACCTTTCATGCAAGTTTACCCTTCAAGGAGTTTCAATCTATTTGAGAAATGCTTTTATTTTTCGAAGTTACACACAGCCTTTAGTGCAATTTTGCATATAGCAGGCATACCATAGGTGTTCACTGATTTGTGTATCACATGCAATATATTAGCTGTGCATCTGTAGAATCCAAGGGATCAATAAAGATTTCTGTGGTCCATCCTCCCACACTCCAAGTTCAGAACTGGATAAAAGGTTCAGACAGATGAAGGTGAAAATGTGAGCTCTATCACTGATCTGACCTGTTTTGGAAGGTGTGGCTTAAATGGTTCACCTCAATTAGCTTGTCAACACCTTCCCTTGGAATTGGGGATTGGATAGGCTTGTCCACCAGTCATGGGTGCTGCTGGCCATCCACAGGCCTTCCCAGTATGACCAGTTAGCATCCCAGGGGACAGCCAGAGCATCCTTTTGAACGTGAGAAGATCAAGAGGGGCAAACCAAAGTTATGCAGCTCCTTTTCCAAATATCCCTGAGCAGATAAATCGCTCCTTCTGCCATGGGAAGGAGTTAGTAAGGGGCTTAAAAACAAGGATCAGAGTCCTGTCTCCTGTGGATTGGAAACCCTTTGCTCTCTGAGAAGTATAGGACATCTTCCCATTTAAATTCCACAGATGCCTGATATTCTTTTCCTCTGGATGTTAATCTACTGTCCTGAGAGGATCATTTATATTTATTATGTGCCAAACCCAACACCCAACACATAATTCAAGATAACCCCCCTCATAAATTCTATGTATAAGATTTATATACCCCAGATGGGTGGAGGTTTTGATCTTTAGAACTGGACAGATTTTTGTAATTCATGAAATGCCCCGCAGTGCCCAGAGCTCTGTTCCTTGTGTTTCCTGTGGAGCCTCCTACGAGCCAGGAGATTATGGAGTAAAGACAGTGAAATAAATACTAAGCTTGAAGAATTTGTTGCAAAGATGTTGATAAATGTTTTTGGATATATGTGATTTATTCCACAAGAATGCCCTTTCTGACTCATTCCAACTAAATAAGAGATATAACTTTAGGAAAGATCTGTTCTCAGACTGCTTGGAAGTAACAAAAATGTGTGGTGGTGCCACATGCAGGGACATGATCTTAAAGGACTCTCGATTCTTAATCCTTAGTCTTGGGTGGATGACCAATGTAAGACACCTTAATAAAGAGACAGTGCATGGTCAGAGTCCTAGATACATTAGGGATAAACATAATCATGTACTTTCACAGAGTAATTTAGTAGGAAAGATAGATAAGACAAGCTGATGTAGCAGACAACTCCTAAATCTCAACGAATGTTTGTTTAGAGCGCAGAGCACACAGTCCAATAAGGCTGAGATTTTGCTCCTCATTCAGGGTCCCAGATTCCTTCTGTCTTGGGCTTTCACTTTCTTCTAAGTCTTCAGAATTCTCCTCATGCAGCCCAAGTATGAGGAAAGCAGGTGAGGATGGAGGTTACAATGTTGGGCTTGGTTTGGCTTCAAAGAGCCAGCCTAGATATGGCACATACATCACTTCTTCTCAGACCTCTTTGGCCAAAACTCAGTCACGTGACACACCTGTCTGCAGAGGGACTGGAAACGAAGCTTGCAGAGTGTCCAGGGAGAACAGGACACAGCAGGGGAGCACAGCAGCCTTAAAGCAGCCAGGACCAAGAGCAGCCAGTAAAACAAGATTATGCATTATATGGTTCGACTCATATGAAATATCCAGGACAGGTTAATGTATACAGAAAGAAAGGGATTAGTGGTTGCCTAGGATTTTCAGTTGGGAAGGGACTTCCCAGATAGCTCAGCAGTAAAGAACCCACCTGCCAATGCAGGACACCCAAATTCAATCCCTGGGTCAAGAAGATCCCCTGGAGAAGGAAATGGCAACCCACTCCAGTATTCTTGCCTGGAGAATTCCATGGACAGAGGAGCCTGGTGGACTACAGTCCCTGGGCTTGCAGAGTTAGACACGACTTAGCAACTAAACAACAACAACAATAGGGGAGTAGAGGGGCTATAACTATTAATAAAATATACAGAGTTTCTTCTTAAGGTGATGAAAATGTTTCAGACTTGGTTGTATGCCACGTATATGTGAATATACTAAAAAGCATCTAATTGTAAATGGATTAATCATATGGTATATGAATTAAATCTAAATAAAACCATTATTTTAAAAGAGAACAGGACCGACTGGAAAAATGGGAATTCTCTGTATTACTTTTCATATAAATATATAACTATTCCAAAATAAAAGATTATTTTTTAAAGCCAGGACCAATTTTAAAGATAGTGAATTTTTCTTGCAGTATCTTCTCAGATTTTTCTCAGGTGAAATCTAGTGACACTGAGTATCGGAGGCCTTATGCTTCAAGTCAGAAAACTTCAACTTTGAAGTAGTTTTTCATTGTATCTGAGGCTCAGTTTCCTATTTTGCAAAATGGGAATGATTCATTGACCTCAACAGTTTGTTGTATTGTTAAGATATTCAATCTGAAAGCCTGTGGCAATCTGGCATCTAGTTGGATCTTGATGAAAGCACATTAATTATTTAAGCTCTTCAAAGGGAAATAAAATATTTAAAAATATTAACAACCCAAATTAAACATCGGTTTAAGACTTAAACGGTCACTTCACAAAAAGAAGATATTCAAATGCCCAGTGGTATAGATGAAATATGTCCCCACAAAATCCATATGTTGAAATCCTCCAGTGTGATGATATTAGGAGGTGGAATCTTTGGGAGATTAATGATAAGGATGGAGCCCTCATGAATGGGATTAGTGCCCTTCATAAGAAGACACACAAGAGCTCTCTCACCTTCTCTGTCTCTCTCTCTCTCTAGCAGGTGAGGATGCAGCAAGAAATGACTGTTTATAAGCCAAGGGCTGGCCCTCATCAGGTACTGTCCTCCCACCCTTCAGAACTATGAGAAATAAATATGTGTGGTTAAGTCACACAGTCTGCAGTATTGTTGTTACAGCATCCAGAAGGACTAAGGCAGTCAGTAAGCACATGAACAGGGACTTAACATCATTAGTCATCAGGGAAAACCGTATACCTTTACACACTCACCACAAAAACTAAAATTAAAGCTGACTCTAATAAGTGACATGGATTTGGAACAACTAAAACTCTCATACATTGCTGGTGAGCATTTAGAATTGTACAATCGCTTTGAAAACAAACTGATACTTTCTGATAAATTTAAATATTCACCTACCCTAAGAACTCCAAAAACACTTCTAGATATATACTGAGATAAACAACTGTGTATGTTTGAAACAAGACTGATCCATAAATAACAACATCATGCATAAAGGAAAAAGTGGAAACAATCCAGTTGTACATCCACTGGAAAATGGATAAACAAATTGTGGTATATCCAAAGTGAAAGTGAAAGTTGCTCAGTCATGTCCGACTCTTTGTGACCCCATGGACTGTATAGTCCATGGAATTCTCCAGGCCAGAATACTGGAGTGGGTAGCCGTTTCCTCCTCCAGGGGATCTTCCCAACCCAGGGATCGAACCCAGGTCTCCCTCATTGCAGGCAGATTCTTTATACCAGCTGAGCCACAAGGGAAGCCCGTGTGGTATATCCAAACCAGGTAATAATACCAAGCCAAAAAAAAAAAAAAGAAAAGCAAATTAACATATATGCATTTCGAAAAAAAGATGCTGAATGAAATGATGCATAAATGAAAGAACACAAATCACAAATGTGTGATTCCATTTATATGAAGTTTTTGAACATAAAAAACTGATCTATAGTGACAGAAGGGAGATCACCTGGATCTGGGAGTTGTTGAATAAGAATTGACTTGAAAGAAGTATGAGATAACTTTCTAGGATACTGGAAATGTTTTGTATTTTAATCAGGGTATATAAACTTATTGAAATTCATTATGCTGAACACAGAAGACATGCATTTTACTGAATATGAGACAGTACTGTTAACATGAAAAACAAGGAATTCAAGCTAATGGAAGATGAGCTGAAACAATTTTATCCTCTGCTTTGGAAATGAGAGGGCATGTGGTATGTATATATATGCCAACTGTCTACATATATGCCTCCAACCACCTGGCTCCCCAAGTTATCAAGGTACAGAGCCCTGGAAAATTATCTCTAGGCAATGCTATCTAAAGACAGCCCTGCAAATAGCCATGCCCAGTGTGTATTCTGCAGGTCAATCTATTCCATATTATAGTAAAAACATAATAATAACCTCTAACCTAGACAAATCTCAGATCACATTTTTCTTATCTAAAGCTTGTGGAAACAGGAAATAAGACACATTAAAGACATTGTAGAAAAAATATCCTAAATAGACTAAAATGCAGAGGAAGGCTATGAGAAAAGGACAGATGATGCTTTTTTTTTTTTAAGTTCCAAAATTATATTAGCCAAAACACAGGAGAAAAGGAAATGAGAATCCTGGGATGGAATGGCAATCAAAGGCAAAGAAAACACAGAACATTCAAAGCATTGTGCATAAGCACTGGGGAAAGAGGCTAGATCAGGTTGTGTATTAACTTACAGCTGGCAACTGGCTGAAATGGGAATTTAATGACTCAAGGCTTATGTCTTAGACATGAACAGGAATTGAATGAAGTAGGGGGCAGAATCCTGTAAAAATGCTGGAGCAGATTTTACTCCTTCATTTTCAGGTTTTAAGACTCAAACTTTGAGACAGAAACAATTCGAAAGTTTCTCCTAATAGCTATTGGGACCTTAGTGTTATCAGTTGTTTATGCAATACACATGTTCAGTAGCTAGCTGTTTTAAATGTTCTCAGATTCTGAAATAGGAACAAATTACGTATATGTGCAAAATGTCTTTGTGTAAAGGAAAAAGTACATGTCACAGCAACATGGATAGAAGCAAAGATTATCCTACTAAGTGAAGTAAGTCAGTTAGAGAAAGATAAATGTCACATCCTGCCACCCCTAACACCAATCTTCAACAGCTCCTCACCCCAGGGATGCTCTGATGATCGAAGTCACCCATTTGTCACTTCTTTCTCTTTTCGAACTAGATTCCATAGCCTGTTACTCTGCTCACTTTGTGTACAAATTTTCAACTGTCTGTGTGCATAAGACCCACTCTCCTTCCTTGTCTCCTGCTCATGAGAACAAAGAGGCAAAGCCAACTCTGGTTAAACCCATCTCTGCTTATTCTTCATCTGTACCAGAGCTGCTAAACATGGATGAACTTGGAGAATCACTGAAATTGCTTTTACTCCTACAATGATTTTCCCCTAAAGTTGCTTTCCACCTAAATTTTCTACTCTCTAGTACCTCTGAAAATATAAACATGGATTCTCTTAATATCCCAGGAATAAAATTTCTGGCTCCCTGACAATGAAATATTTTGTTATACCAAAGAGCTTGTTCTTAACTTTTCCTATCACTTCAAGAACTAGCTTCCCTTGTGGCTCAGCTGGTAAAGAGAATCCACCTGCAATGTGGGAGACCTGCGTTTGATCCCTGGGTTGGGAAGATCCCCTGGGGAAGGGAAAGGCTACCCACTCCAGTATTCTGGCCTGGAGAATTCCATGGACTGTATAGTCCATGGGGTCACAAAGAGTTGGACGTGACTGAGCGACTTTCACTTCACTTCAAGAACTAGCAAGGCAGTAGGCAGATACTTTCAACTCACTCTCTTAGCCAATCTTCTATCAAGTCATGATCATTAGTAAAAACTCAGAACAAACCAACTGATTTTTCATTTTAGTGAAAGAGGATGGGACAGTTAGTAGGGAGGCAGGGCTGAACCCAATAATAAGAACTGGCTGGGGGCTTTGCTTCAACCTCCTGTAGCTCTTCTGGTAACAGAATCAAAAAGAATTCAGTCTAATGAAAGAACAGGCAAGGGCCCAGTATCTGTTCCCATGAGAAAACATATTATAATTTGCCCTCAGGGAAAAGAGAAAGTAACTAGGCCTCTGAAGAAAAATAGAGCAGAAAAACATATTACCAGTCATACTAAGAACATTTCTCTTTTAAATGATCGGTGCCTTGAATAAACATTAAATTTAAAAGGTCTTATGATTATACTTAGTTTCATTGCCTCAAAATATATCTGCTAAATAGATCAAATGCATCCTTTGTTACAGGCTTAATGGAATTTTGGCACCAAAATTCTGATCCATTTTTGCTCCTTACCTTATAAAACGTCATGTCTATCAGATCCCTTAATGGACAGAGAAGGTCATTAAAGTTCCAGACATTTCTGCAGCCCAGGCCTGAAAGGTAGAAAAGCCCATTTTTCAAATTTAGGGATGGCCAGTGTCATACAAGCTGACTCCATAGATCTAATTGACCCAAGAAACTCCGGTTCTGCTGAAGGCCATTTTGAACCTGAATTTGTAATCTATGATTCAGAAGGACAGGCTGCATATGCAATGGACATTTTTAGCAGCAAGGAAAAAAATGATTCGCCATCTCCCAGCTGAAGCAGGGTCAGTCTTCTGAGCAGACGAGACAGAGGCAGAGAGGCAGCTCCTGTAGCCCTAAGGTTCATGGAGCTGGGCTGTGGTCAGCTGGATCTCTGCACAGAGAAGCCTGCCAGAATGTTCTCTAGCACCGTCACCCTTCAGGTAACGGACAAGACTAGGGAGATCAGCATGACTATAGAAAAGCTACAAAACAGGTGTAAAATTAAAAAGGTCATTGAATTAAGATGACTCAGGGGTTTCAGGTGTAGTGTTACCATTTATTTCCCGGGAAGAGTCTGTAGAAGAGGGCAGAGAGTTGCTATAATGTGGCTTACTCAGCTTTGGAGTTGGAGCTGTGTGCACCAGGCAAGATATCTCACCCCTCTGAGCTTCAGTAA
Organism: Capra hircus; assembly: GCF_001704415.2. Classification (NCBI taxonomy): domain Eukaryota; kingdom Metazoa; phylum Chordata; class Mammalia; order Artiodactyla; family Bovidae; genus Capra; species Capra hircus. The sequence continues at coordinate 80,268,170 of NC_030815.1, forward strand.
AATGAAGATTGTAGGGCCAGCCTTGCAAGGTTGTTCAGTGAGATCATATGTGCTAACTATATCATGTGCTAAGTCAGTCAGCGCTCTTATGTTGATGAGCTGACTCTTTCCGAAGACTCAAATTCCCAAGGACTCCAAATTTCTCACCACTTTCTCCTGTCCATTACCTGCAACAGGATTACCAGAGTCAGGGACTTGTATGCAGCCTGACACACAGTAGATCCCAGGAGATACTTATTAGCTTGGTTTAACTGTATCCTCAACCCTGATTAAACTCCCATTATCACTCCAAGGTGGAGAAGGGCATGGCAACCCTCTCCAATATTCTTGCCTGGAGAATCCCATGGACGGAGAAGCCTGGCAGGCTACAGTCCATAGTGTTGCAGAGAGTCAGACACAACTGAAGCAACTCAGCATGCATGCATCATTCCAAGGCACAACACACTCTACAGACCTCAGAAAAAGCAGGTTGATCTCAGAGCTTCCAAAGCTAATCTAGAGTGGGAAGTTAAGACGAAGGGTGTCAGGAACAGGGAAGTAAACCAAGAGGTCCACCCTCTGGGTGTGAAATAGTGTCTTATAGAGTCCCAGACACTATGGGTACGGTTTTGTTTCATCCTAGGTGTTGATAACTGCTCTAGGAAATTCCTCAAAGCCCACTTTAATTCATTCAGACTTCCCATACCCCACTAGCAAGCCAAGGAGTTCCTAAAATTACCACAGGATTTAGGAGTGAAATTTTCGATCCCTCCACTGGTCAGTCAGTCACCTGAAATGACTAAGCCTTTTGATCCTCCTGTAAGTGTGCTGAACATCTTAGCACACTGGGTCTCCTTTTTCCTGAAACTCAGGAATAGATGGGACAGCTTGGGGGGAGGCATTTTTTCCCCTGTGGTTAGCAGACACATGATACCATCACATTCACCCACTCTGATTTTATGTTTATCAGTTCATTAGTTCAAAAAGTCAAAGATGATTGCTATGGAAGCCATGGAAGAATCTAAATAAGTTAACTTATTTCTCTTAATCTAGTTGTGGTCAATTGTTTTCAGCTTACATGAAAACTAAAGCCTTGACTTTTTGCAAAGCCCTAGCGGAGACATTTAAGGTTTGCATAATCCTCCATTAAGCAGGTTTGGGAATCTAAGTGAAAATGACATAAGGAAAGCCATCTCACAGATTCTCATCTGTCACTTCAATGGCCCAGATAGAGAGCCAGGAACCCAAGTCAGGGGGACACTGCCCTCATGGACACTCAGACATCTCTTCACGAGACACTCAGAGGACTCTGCCTGCAGCCCAGCCTTAGGGGCTCAGCTTACAAGCATTAGGATTCACAGCAACTAGTCAGAAACCAGGGCGTCCTCTCATCCCCAAAGAAGAGATTCACCTTGTTCTTGAATTTGAAGTGTCATTCAGCAGTGATCCTTGTTTAGGGACAAAAAGTGATCTTTAGCAAAGTTTATCCCAGCCTGCCTTCAAATAAGGTAGAAAATAGAGAGTAGTGCACAGAGCTAAATTTAGGCTATTAAAGTGTATTAAAATACACACAAATGCCCTTTCTTTTATGAGAAGTACTGACATCAGATAGTGGTTATGGCTTCTTAATGCCTTTACTTGTTAAAACAAAAAGTTAGCAATTTCGTTATATCCACTCCCTCCATCCCCATTTCTGTTTTTTTAAAAATCTTGCTGGTCCTTAACATCCAGAAATATGGAACATCTGGAAAAGAGAAAATAGCATGATGTCTGTGCTTTAAACCAGCTGTGGGATCTCAAGCAAACCACCAAGATTCTTTGGTCTTTAGTTTCTTTGTCAGGAAATTGGGGGAGAATGGGGCCAAAGGTGGGCCTGGGCATGGTTTGGGGGCACAGGGGAAGTTAAGTCTGGGGTCTCCTGTGGGTCACACAAATAATAAATAGCCATCATTAAAAGGCATTTTACTGATGGAAATTAATTAGGTAGGTTTCAGATATTCATAACATGTAAGTCTGGATCAGAAATTTTTCACAATATGCAAATTCTGGGTGTTTTTTTTTTTTCCCCTATTCTTGCTTTTTAACAGTGGCTCTGAAAGCCCCCTATCCCCATCCCCCTTTGCTCTCCCTGGTCCACTTTTGTTTCTCAAATGCTGAAAGTGGAGACATTGGCACCAAAGGAGCTTGTGTGCCGAGGCGCAGCTCCGTCTGTAACCTTCCTGGCTGCTCTGCTCTCTCGCCTGAGCTTCACTCAAGAGCTCGTGATTAATCAGCCCCCACAGCAGGGCTTGCAGCACTGGCCAGCTCTGTCTGCTTCAGTCAAGAGCTCATAAATCTCATGAGGTAAAGGACAGAGGGCAGCCAACAAACCCCCCTTTGAAAATGCTGGGAGTGTCAAGGCAAGATCTCTGGGAATATTTTGGACACAATCTTGGCCTCAGGTTCCAATCAGCTAGCTAGAGATTCATAACCTAAAATTGGCTTCTAAAAGTGTGCTCAGCACATACCTCAGACTTTCGGCTCCTCAGATCCCAGAGGACGTGTTCACTATGAAGTTTAATATCCTTTGAATCTCCAAGGCTATGGCATCTTAAGACAGAACCCAGGAAACAAGATGCAATGGGTTCAAATCTTCCCAGCCACGTGACTCTCAGCCACTCATTTCATCCCTCTCAGGATCAGTTTCCTCATCACTAACATGAGCTACAACACTGGCTTGTCATCAGGCTTCAGTGAGATGATGCAAGGAAAGCATTTAGCAGTGTTAGGCATATAGAAGATACTCAAAAATGTCGTTAACTAAGGATTTGTCTAATATAGCAGCTTTCAAACTTTTTGGTTTCAGAACCCTTTACACTTTTGAAAAATTATGGAGGACCCCAAAGAACTTTTGCGCATAGGATTGTATCTATTGATATCTACCGTATTTGATATTAAGACTTTTAAAAATGTCTAAAATGCAAGAATATGGAAGCCCCTATTTCATTAGCCATCAGAGCAATGACATCACACGTTATCTAGATTCCAGAAAACTCCACTGCACATTCTAAGAGAAAGGCAAATAACAGCTTAGTGTTACAGCTTTGTGTGGAGAAGGAAACAGCAACCCACTCCAGTATTCTTGCCTGGAGAATCCCAGGGACAGAGGAGCCTGGTGGGCTGCTATCTATGGGGTCGCACAGAGTCAGACATGACCTAAGCAACTTAGCAGCAGCAGCAGCAGCATTATAGCATTGACCTTTACAGACCTCGTGGCACACATTGGAAATCATGGCTGTTATATTATTCTCTTTTCAAGAAATAGTATAGTTTAACATGTTACATCTTGAGAATTATTCTGCTTATTTAGATTCCATCAGGTGAAGAAGCCAACACTTTTTTTCTTTTTTATAATAAGGGGTAGAAATCTGATTTTTATTTATTTATTTTGGATTGCACTGGGTCTTCATTGCAGCATGTAGGCTGCAAAGCACGTGGGCTCAGTAGTTGCAGGACATGGGCTTAGTTGCCCTGAGACATGTGGAATCTTATTAATAGTTTCCCAACCAGGGATTGAACGCATATCCCCTGCATTGGAAGGCAGATTTATAACCACTGGATCACTAGGGAAGTCCCCAAGACTACTTTGAATAAGTTATTCACAAATTAATATCAAGAATTCTTACTTATATTATAATCTGTGTAATTAGGTCTATAATTTTTCTCATTTCTTCCAATTCTCTTCTTAATAGAAGAATGGGGGAATGTCTAAAATAGCAATAATTGTTACTATATACTGGGAACCAATGTGCCAGGAACTGTACCAGGAGCATGAAAAACAAGCTACCTATAATTTTTACAATTACTTACAATGTACACATTGTTACTCTAACTTTACAGTTTGTCTAAGGAAACAGAAAAGTTAAATAACTTACACAAAGTCTTATTAGTGATTGATGTACCTAGAAGGAGTTCACCAGACCTCCCCATTCCTAAGTATGCTATACAATTTATTCTGCCTCTATCGCTACATACATACATACACACACACACACACACACACACACACACACACATGCATCACACATACAGGCATCACAATCATTTTGTTTTCTTATTTTTTAAGATTAAATCTAATGGCAGTGGTTGATTCATGATCTCTTTGCATTATTATTCTTTATAAAATAAATTCTAAAATAAAAAATGAATTTCGAAACTTACTACAAAACTACAATAATCAAGACAGTATGGTACTGGCATAATGATAGACACATAGATCAATAGAATCAAACTGAGAGTCCCAAAGTAAACCTTGATTTTCAGCAAGGATGCCAAGATGATTTAACAGGAAGCTCTCGGCTTTTCAACAAACGGTGCTGGGACAAGCAGATATTTACTTCAAAAGAGAGGAGGTGGGACACTACTTCACACCATATACAAAAACTAAAATGGATCAAGGTCCAAATATGAGTTAAAATGATAAACCCCTTGGAAGAAAGCATAGAAGTAATCATTCATGACTTTGGATTAAGCAATAGTTTCTTAATAGATCATCAAAAGCACAAGCAATAAAAAGAAAAATCAATTGGACCTCAAAATTAAAAACTTTTGTGGTTTAAAGGAAACCACTAAGAAAGTGAAAAAGCATCCCATCAGATGGGAGAAAATATTTGCAAAACACACATAAAGGACTTATATCCAGAATATATAAAAAAAACTCTTACAACTCAACAATAAAAAGACAAATAACTCAGTTTTAAAATGAGTAAGAGGTTTAGATCGATATTTCTCTAAAGTAGATATATAAATAGCCAACAGGTACATGAAAAGATGTTCAACATCATTAACCATTAGGGAAATGCAAATCAAACCACAATAAGATACCCACTCAGACCCACTCAGTTCAGTTCAGTTCAGTCACTCAGTGGTGTCCGACTCTTTGCAACCCCATGAATCACAGCAGGCCAGGCCTCCCTGTCCATCACCAACTCCTGGAGTATACACAAACCCATGTCCATTGAGTCGGTGATGCCATCCAACCACTTTATCCTCTGTCGTCCCCTTCTCCTCCTGCCCACAATTTTTCCCAGCATCAGGGTCTTTTCAAATGAGTCGGCTATTCTCATCAGGTGGCCAAAGTATTGGAGTTTCAGCTTCAACATCAGTTGCCTGTTACTCTAGGTGTTTCTTGACTTCCTACTTTTGCATTCCAGTCCCCTATAATGAAAAGGACACCTTTTTTTGGGTGTTAGTTCTAGAAGGTCTTGTAGGTCATCATAGAACTGTTCAGCTTCAGCTTCTTCAGTATTACTGGTTGGGGCATAGACTTGGATTACCATGATATTGAATGGTTTGCCTTGGAAACAAACAGAGATCATTTTGTCTTATTTGAGATTGCATCCAAGTACTGAATTTTGGACTCTTTTGTTGACCATGATGGCTACTCCATTTCTTCTAAGGGACTTGCCCACAGTAGTAGATATAATGGTCATCTGAGTTATATTCACCCATTCCCGTCCATCTTAGTTCACTGATTCCTAGAATGTCTATGTTGACTCTTGCCATCTCCTGTTTAATCACTTCCAATTTGCCTTGATTCATGGACTTAACATTCCAGGTTCCTATGCAATACTGCTCTTTACAGCATCAGACCTTGCTTCTATCACCAGTCCCATCCACAACTGGGTGTTGTTATTGCTTTGGCTCCATCCCTTCATTCTTTCTGAAGTTATTTCTCCACTGATCTCCAGTAGCATATTGGGCACCTACCGACCTGGGGAGTTCATCTTTCAGTGTCCTATCCTTTTGCCTTTTCATACTGTTCATGGGGTTCTCAAGGCAAGAATATTGAAGTGGTTTGTCATTCCCTTCTCCAGTGGACCACATTCTGTCAGACCTACACCATGACCCGTCCATCTTGGGTGGCCCCACACAGCATGGCTTAGTTTCATTGAGTTAGACAAGGCTGTGGTCCATGTGATCAGATTGGCTAGTTGTCTGTGATTTTGGTTTCAATCTGTCTGCCTTCTGATGCCCTCTCTTAGGGCCTACTGTCTTACTTGAGTTTCTTTTGCCTTGGATGTGGGGTATCTCTTCATGGCTGCTCCAGCAAAGCGCAGCCACTGCTCCTTACCTTGGATGTGTGGTAGCTCCCCTCAGCCGCCACCCCTGACCTTGGATGTGGTATAGCACACCCACTACAATGGCTAAAATTTTAAAAAATAATAACAATAACAAAAGTTAGCAAAGGTGTAGAGAAAGGCTCTCATATACTGCTGATAGAAACATAAAATGGTGCAGTTGCTTTGCAAAACCATCAGCAGTTAGTGAGGCTTTTCTGACTCTATGCAACTCCATGGATTATAGCCTGCCAGTTCCTCTGTCCATGGGATTTTCCACACAAGGATAAATGGAGTGGGTTGTCATGCTCTCCTCCAGGGGATCTTCCTGACCCAGGGATCGAACTCTCATCTTTTGTCTTGGCAAGCATTGGCAGTCAGATTCTTTACTGCTGAACCACCAGGGAAACATATATATATGATCCAGTAACAGCACAGGAATGAAGTGCTTATTCATGCTACAACTTAGACAAACCTTAAAAACATTACCTTAAGTGAAAGAAACTGGTCAATTGTAGACCATATATTACTTAACTTTATTTATATGTCTATAGTAGGCAAGTGACAGTGTATTAAAAAGCAAAAATGTCACTTTGCCAACAAAGATCCATATAGTCAAAGCTATGGTTTTTCCAGTAGTCACATATGGATGTAAGAGTTGGACCATAAAGAAGGTTGAGCATTGAAGAGCTGATGCTTTTGAATTGTACTGGAAAAGACTCTTGAGAGTCCTTTGGACAGCAAAAATATCAAACCAGTCAATCCTAAAGGAAATCAATCCTGAATATTCATTGGAAGGATTGATGCTGAAGCTGAAGCTCCAATACTTTGGCCACCTGATGCAAAGAGAAAACTCACTGGGAAAGACCCTGATGCTGGGGAAGACTGAAAGCAAAAGGAGAAGGGAGTGGCAGAAGATGAGATGACTAGATAGCAGCACTGACTCAATGGACATGAATCTGAGCAAGCTCTGGGAGATAGTGAAGGACAACGGGAGCCTGGTATGCTACAGTCCATGGGGTTGCAGAGTCAGACACAAATGAGCTACTGAGCAACAGCAACAATAGGTAAACCCATAAGGACAAAAATAGATTAGTGGTTGACAGGGAAGAAGGGAGAGGCGAATGAGGGGTGATGGCTAAAGCATACCAGGTTTCTTTTTGAGGTGATGAAAATATTCTGAAATTAGATATTAGTGATGATTATATAACTAATGATTGCAAACATACTAAGAACAACTGAATTGTATACTTTTAAAAAGTAAATTTTATGTGAAATATATCTTACTAAAACTATAATTGAAAAAAATATTAAATGCTATTCTTAAATTGGTTTTTGTATAGTTGCATTCCTCCTGTTTTTCTTGACCTTCCAACCCACCTCAGGCAGTGAATCTGGAAACTAAACAAGTTATTAATTTTATTTAGTTGAAGTAATCTGCATGCTGAAGGCTGAAGGAAGTACAGTTTAAACCCAAGCATACCATATCATAAATTAAAGTGGGAAAGTACATGTAAATAAAACCAGTAATGATTCAAGGTTCCAACTTGTGAGTGTAGGCGTTAACCAGAGGAAATGTGTTCCATGGTTGGGGGAAAAATATGGACCAGCATTTCATGGCATGTTTGGATAATTTTAGTGAAAGTGTTAGTTGCTCAGTTCAGTTCAGTCACTCAGTCATGTCCGACTCTTTGCGACCCCATGAATTGCAGCATTCCAGGCCTCCCTGTCCATCACCAACTCCCAGAGTTCACTCAGACTCACGTCCATCGAGTCGGTGATGCCATCCAGCCATCTCATCCCCTGTCGTCCCCTTCTCCTCCTGCCCACAATCCCTCCCAGCATCAGGGTCTTTTCCAATGAGTCAACTCTTCGCATGAGGTGGCCAAAGTACTGGAGTTTCAGCCTCAGCATCATTCCTACCAAAGAACACCCAGGTTGATCTCCTTCAGTATGTCCTGGTTGGATCTCCTTGCAGTCCAAGGGACTCTCAAGAGACTTCTCCAACAGCACAGTTCAAAAGCATCAATTCTTCAGTGCTCAGCCTTCTTCACAGTCCAACTCTCACATCCATACATGACTATGGAAAAACCATAGCCTTGACTAGACAGACCTTAGTCGGCAAAGTAATGTCTCTGCTTTTGAATGTGCTATCTAGGTTGGTCATAACTTTTCTTCCAAGGAGTAAGCATCTTTTAATTTCATGGCTGCAGTCACCACCTGCAGTGATTTTGGAGCCCCAAAAAATAAAGTCTGACACTTGTTTCCCCATCTATTTCCCATGAAGTGAAAGGACTAGATGCCATAATCTTCATTTTCTGAATGTTGAGCTTTAAGCCAGCGTTTTCACTCTCCTCTTTCACTTTCATCAAGAGGCTTTCTAGTTCCCCTTCACTTTCTGCCATAAGGGTGGTGTCATCTGCATATCTGAGGTTATTAGTTGCTCAGTCATGTCCAATTATTTGAAACCCCATGTACTGTAGCCCACTAGGATCCTCCTGTCCAGACAAGAAAACTGGAGTGAGTTGTCATTCCCTTCTTCAGGGGATCTTCCCTGGTGCAGGGATCAAACCTGGGTCTCCTGCATTGCAGGCAGATTCTTTATGAACTGAGCCCCCAGGGAAGCCCTTGGGATCATTTTAAGCAAATAATAAATGTCTCATTCCCTTCACAAAGAAACCGTCCCTCTGGTTTTTCTCTGCAGATCCCAATCCCCACCTGAATTCACCGACATTCTGAAAGCTCCTGAGGAAGCTGTGGAGACAGCTGACACCCAAGAGCGAGTGCCAGAGTCCTTCCTGCCCTTGCAGATGAAGGATGTGAGCAGCCTGGGACTCCCTGATGAGTCTCTCGGATACAAGCTGTCTTTGCTTGGAGTCCTGCTGTGACCAACATGTCGGGCCAACAGTCTGGAAGAAAGGGCTCCCTGACACTTGTCACGGTGGTGAAATCCAGAAATGCTGAGCAAGTTCACTGAGGAAGGCAGGATGATGGGAAAAGTAAATTAAAGAAATCCTTTGGAAGAATTAAAGAGAGGAAATAAGCTAAACTGCCCAGCAGAATTTAATACTATCTCAAAGTTGACTGGTCATAAATACTCTTGCTACATTTTTGAGTCCGTGAAAAATACTTCAGATTCTTTAAATGTATTGTTTCTGAAAGTGCTGAAGAGCAATTGCATTGACGTGTGTGCAAGGGAGAAGGGGTTAATAAGCATGAGAGGACTGGTTTTGTTGCTGTTTTGTGTCTACTATTATTGGTAACACTGAAGCAACCGTATTAGTCTAAAGAATCATCAACCAAATAAAAAAGTAAGTCAAGAAACACAAGAAATACTCAAAAATTTCCAAGCCCCACCTCCAGCTTCTAAGCAACCCAACATTCCTTATGGGAAATGCGTCATGTCCCACTTTGGGAATATTGATGGTCTGACAAAATTTGAGCCTCTAAAAATGCAAATATTTCATTGTCCATGAAGAGAACATTCATTAAATTAAAGCCAAAGAAAGGAAATGGGAAAAAATTCAAGAGTTTAAATGAAAATTAAAAAGATGAAAAAATAAATAAATAGCTCCAACCAAACACCATTTTGCTGAGTTATACACAAATAATCAGAACCACGCTGTGTTGATTAAACCTCCCTTGAACAACACTTCAGTTTTAAAGTTAATAGAAAAAGTGTTCAGCAAAAACTAAACCAAAAACAGCAAACATATATGCGATTTTGCCAGGAGTCAAAACAGCTTTTTTTAAAAAAGAGTTTAAGATTTTGTTTTCCTAAAACATCTCGATGTCTTCAGGATAGCCATTTCCCCTGCCAGTGGTGACTAAAATAAGAGAAATTGGGAAGCCAAATCTTGCTCCTGTATTCAAATCGGGATCCATTCACTTTGAAAATGTTCAGTACATTTAAAGTATTTTAACTCTTTTGCTTATGAATTTACAACTTTTTAAAAGGAGAGAAGCTACTTTTATGAAATAATACTAAGTATAAGTCAATACAAAGATTGGTATTGAGTTTCCCTTCTGGATAAGAGAAATTGTGTGAAAAAAAGTCAGCTAGAAACCATCTGAGTCTCTTTGCTCAATATTCAACCTTACAATTCCCTTCTTAGAATTCCCTTGATCCCAGTCATAACATGTCATGCCTGACCATGAACACAATCCAGTCAGTTCTGCCATGATGCATATTTCTAAAACACAGTCTATTTCAGACATGATTAAATTTCTACATAGATCCATAGATGATTTGTCTCAGTGTGTTCAAGTAGAACACAGCTGAATACCAAGTACACCAACAGGACTGAAACCTGCAAACCACGGAGGACTATGATACTGTACAAGGCGCCCATTCACCCGCCATTTCTCCTCTTTGCTCAATCCAGCCACGCACTCTGTAGAGAAAAGGGCATATTACTCCATTCTCCCCAAAGTGCATCATGCCCTTCTCTTCAGAACTCAGTAGCCTCTCCTTGTTTCGGATCTCCTTCAATCAAGATATTTCCATCTTCGTTTTAAAGAGAGAGTTCTATATTCAAATAGTGTTTCTTTATTTTTCAGGAAATTTGTTTTTTAGCGTGTTTAAATATGTTAGTATTCTTAGGATGATTATTCATTTGCACTGTCTAGTTACAAAGGTGCAAAAGCAGAAATAAGCCCTGTTGTTTTAGCGCTCAGTTTTGCAGAACTCAAGATTTTGGGGAATGCACATAGTACATGAGAGCAGAAACATCTGTGTCTGTGAAATGAAATGGTCATTTGCCTATTTATCTAGGGTGGTAATTGCCCTTGGAATAGAGAATTTATGACACTTGTTGGATTGACATGTCAAACCTCTCCATTAACTAAATAAACCAGATTACTACCTTTTCACAGGTTTACTTCCTAACCCACATTTGGTCAGGTAAAAGAAGGCAAAATGAATAGAGGAAATGTTCTCTGTCCCTTTTCTCTGCCAAGAGGATTGGTAAATGCTAGAGGAAAAAGGCCTGAGAAGGAGTAAAACCAACGATCAATGCCACATGTTATCCAAATGCAGTTGGAATATTTCTAAATGCAATGTCTTAAACACTGATAGTTTTGCATCCAAACCTCCAAATTGACTCAGCTATTAAAAGGCACTGGCAAGTTTTTCCATGAGTTCCAGTTTAGTCTAGTTTAGCCAATAATTTGGAATTGTGCCTAGCTGGGGTAAATACTGCCTCAGGCTCTTTCATTTACAACAGTCCAAAGTGGATTGGCAGTTTGCCAACAACAGTAGATCCGAACTGAAGAGCATCACCCGACACCCCTGATAACCCAGTCTGACTTCTAACCCCTGAGACAGCCTTTTGTTTCAAAGCATCACAGCTGACACAAGCGGGAAAGCAAAAACTACACTTATTGCTAAAAAAGTTGATGGTTCAGGGCTAGCAGTGGAATTTTTGTTGACGTATCAGTTCTCATTCTGATTGCTGGGGGAAAGTGCTGGTCTGTTTCTCCATAAATGAAAATCATGTTACATACTCAAGGGACTAGGCGCTGGAGAAAGACGTAGCAGACGTAGCTCTGACCAGCAAGAAGCTTACAATTTCCTGATTTCCTGGCAGAGAAGTTACAGATATTTACATAAGTACAGAACTATTCACTCTTGTGAGTCTGAGAGTGGGTGCTTCTTACATTTTGCCCCCTGGGTGCCTTACTTGTCTCACCCTACTGAATGGATGCAGACTTCATGCACATAATGAAAACCTCAAGGTGATATATACATATATGTCTTACACAGTTTCTCATTTTCATTCACGTAAAAGAAGTTGGTCTGAGTTATTGTTTGCCATCTCAAAAATGGGAAAACTGAATCCTAGAAGCCACTGAGTACATAAGCAATGAAACCCAGATCTGGTTCCAAAGCCTGTGATCTTCTACAGCATATTGTGACTTTTTGTTAAATAATGTCTCAATCTAATATATGTAATAGGCAGTTATATGTATGTACTATATATTTTATAAATATGAAATTTTAAAAGATACTATATATCTAATAGTTTGGCCTGTTAAATAATGGCCTAATATAGATAGATAGATAAAGTCTTATATCAGTAAGGATAAGCTGGGATTCATCTAAGGAAACAAATTCACAACTCTTGGTGGCACAAAGTATCTCTGAGAGGCCGGGCCCATTCCTCAGGGCAGCTGTCCTCCATGCAATGACTCAGAATCACCTCTCCATATCGATAAATGTCTCACACTTGCTGAAGCTGGGAAAAGAGGTTGGAGAATTGAGCATCATCAATTAAAGGCTTACCTGGGAGTGTCACTTCCACTCATTTTTCACGGGTCAATGCAAATCACATAGCCATGCCCAACTTTAAGGAGACAGGGATGGACAATCTTCCCAGCTGCCTGGAAACAGACAGAAATGAGACTCTAATAAAGAGTAGTAGCATCTGCCACACTGCTCACCACTTTAGCTATGACAGTGTGGTGATTCAAAACAAAAGGTGATAACATGCCATTCCTACTCCCTTTGTCTTTTGCTAGTAAAAAAGCGTCCCCTCCCCTAAAAAAAGATTACAACTTGTTGCTTGGCTTACTGCTACTGCTAAGTCACTTCAGTCGTGTCCGACTCTGTGAGACCCCAGAGACGGCAGCCCACCAGGCTCCCCCGTCCCTGGGATTCTCCAGGCAAGAACACGGGAGTGGGTTGCCATTTCCTTCTCCAATGCATGAAAGTGAAAAGGGAAAATGAAGTCGCTCAGTCATGTCAGATCCTCAGCGACCCCATGGACTGCAGCCTACCAGGCTCCTCCATCCATGGGACTTTCCAGGCAAGAGTACTGCTCAGCTTAACCCACCATTTATTCAGACAGTAATATTAAAATATCTACTGGGAACCACAGTGAAAACCACAACCAACATTTACAGGATGCTTCACAATTTACGTAACATTTTCATATATATTAGCTCTATCAAGCAATGTGAGAAGCCTCCCAAAAGTTTTGAAATGTTTCTTTTCTTTGGATTCTTACAATATGCTATGAAATAAACACCAAGGCCTAGACCACGTGCTGAAGATAAGTATAAAAGAATTAGAGGGGAGAGGCGTCAGTGTGTGCCCAGTGTTGCAGAGAGCTTCATGTAAATCAAAAACTCAAAACCACATCGCAGGGTGAGTGCCCATTCATGTCAAGGGTAAGGTGTGGATGTCAGTTCTCTCCACTGGGCTGCAGAGAATAGTGTGGTGATTCAAAACAAAAGGTAACAACAGGATCCTATCAGGATCTCTATGCTGATCCTGAGGAAAGCTGTCACCCACCCTTGACTGGGTAGACATTATGAAGTTTGGTAAGTATATCATGTAAACTGGAAATTGACAAATACTGGGCTCTAAGCTGATTCTAGCTTGGCCCACCATTTTAATAAATGAACTGCCATCAAAATTCTGTTTAGAATCATTCTGTTTTATTTCTTGAAAATGTTTCAATTATAGGGGGGCTATTCTCCCCCACC